>NC_141384.1:18336058-18815926 GCF_017979445.1 Akebia trifoliata | reverse complement strand
AAATATTAAGAGTCAACCATCAACAATTTTGCCTAAGAGCTTAATTGAACGGTTTAAAAAATTTTAATTTTAATTAGGATTTTACTTTATATTTATTAATATTTTAATTATTAATTTTAGAATTTTAAATTGTTAAAATTAAAAAATTATCGTTTTACCCCCGAAGAGGACGTTTGTGTTGAGAAGTCATTTTTCGATGTTTTAGAATGTTTTGGAATCGATTTTTCATAAGAAATTCGATGGGATTATCGGTTTGTGTCACTTATAAATTTTTTCGCATGAAAAGATTGTGAACCTTATGAGGGGCATTTTCATAATTTTATCAAATTTGGTGAAAATTGACAAAATAGTTTATTTAATTTCAATTTGTTATTTTATGTGTTTGAAAGGATTTTCCTATGCGTACAATGGGCTCTAAGGATGTTTTGATATTAGGGGTATTTTAGTAATTTGATCATTTTTTAGTATTTTTATCATAAAACTTCTTTTTGTCTGAAAATGATGATCTCTATGTTTTTGGGGTCATATCTTCCTAGCGTAGAGTGGTTTCTAAATTTTGTTTGCTTAAGATACCTCATCTGAATTTATGAAATATATCTAGTAACAACATAGAGCATTAGAATATCATCAATCATTGGGAACTGTCGCAATCGAGTTAACTTGATTAATCAGGTGGGTGCGAAAATGGGGTGTCTATAGATGCCCCTCTTCGACAGAGGGTTGAAGCAAACTAGATAGCAAATCTATTTTGATAGATAGTGCGATATCTGAATGCCAAAGCTAGTGACAGTTCATTTTACAGCCTAATTTAGCAATTTGTCCGAACGTTTAGATCCTTGAAGGTAAAACTCTTCCCGAACTAAATGTATGTTAGGTTCTCGAGCCTGAACTCTCACTGACGATGTCAGATCCTTGAATTTTGAAAAATTCTCCCTGACTTATCAAAAGTGCACGTGTGTGTAATGGGTGATGCCTACTGAGTATTTTATCGGATCATTGAGAATAAACTCTCCTCGATAATCACAAATGTCAGGTCCTAGAGATCTTCTCTCGCTGATGATGATGATTCAAATTGAAATGCACATATGCAATGAAGACAATTACACAATATTGAATTATGGTAAGTTTAAATAACGAGATAGGTGTTGTAGAAACTCTATTAAATCCTATCAAAATTCTTTTTTAGAGTTCAGAAAAATTTGAGTCTCGTTTATCGGACTTGAGCTTATTGGAGCCATGCTTCTCAGAATAAGGTTTGTAGGAACTTAAAAAAATCCTATTCAGTTGGAGTCTCGTTTCTCGGACTCGAATTGAGGTTTACAGGAACTTAAACAATCCCGTTAATTAATTCTATGATTCAAACAAAGCTGGAGTCTCGTTTCTCGGACTCTAGCTAAGGTTAACAGGAACTTAAACAATTCTTTTAATTCATTTTATGTTTTAAACAAATTTGGAGTCTCGTTTCTCGGACTCTGGCTAAGGTTTACAGGAACTTAAACAATCCTGTTAATTCATTCTATGATTCAAACAAAGCTAGAATCTCATTCTCGGATTCTAGCTAGGTTTATAGGAACTTCAAAAAACTTACTCATTCTATGATTCAAAAAAGTTGGAGTCTCGTTTCTCGAACTCGAACTTATTGGAGTCACCCTTCTCGGGCTAAGGTTTGTAGGCACTTCAAAAAATCTACTCATTTTATGATTAAAAAAAAGTCAGAGTCTCATTTCTCGGACTCGAACTTATTGGAGCCACGCTTCTGGGGCCAAGGTTTGTAGGCACTTTAAAAATCCTACTCATTCTATGATTCAAAAAAAGTCAGTCTCATTCTCGGACTTGAACTTATTAGAGCCACGCTTCTCGGGCTAAAATTTGTTAAAGACTCGGTATTATGTAGCTTAAAGTTTGTAATATTGGGCCTTTATTGGCTTATCATGCATCTGGATTCATAATTATTACTGGGCTTCTCCGGACTTTTAGACTTTTAAGTAAGATTTTTCTTTTTATCATGTGATTAATGAACAAAACTTTGGAATCACAATGACTTTCAAAAATGCCCCTAGTTTCAAGGTTGACTTTAATTGGAACTTGACTATGAAACTGATGGAATGGATTGCACTTGAAAAATATGAATGAACAAATATAGACTCTGATATATGACAGACAAAAAAATCGACATTCCTTTAAATTTTCAAAACACTTAAGATTATCATATGTGCAATAAAAATTTTGATTATTTTCTTTTTGAATTTCCTTTGAAAAATGCTTGGGCTGGACTTAAAATCTTGATAATTATTGGAATAAAAGATCTTTCTCTTCAAAGTGGTCGATGGTTCTAAATTTCCCTTTGGCAAACACTTGGACAAGTAAACATACTCTTAAAAATCTTACAATGTTCAAGATGACTTATGAGTTTCTTTGACTTCAACATTGTTTTCGTCGAATGGTACTACATTTTCTAGTTTCTGCATAAGGTTCTTTCTGAATTTTTCTTCTTGATGAGACATTTTCCCCTATTTGATGATACCCTAATTTTTCTCTAGATCAACTCTTCAGGTTTTCAATCTAGCAGGCTTTATTTTTTTTTTTCTGATGATGCCTTGATTTTTACCTAGGTCGCCTTTTAAGGTTTTCAACCTAGCAGGCCTTCTTTTTTATGGTTATGCCCTAACTTTTTCCTAAGTTGCCCTTTTGGATTTTCGACTTAGCGTGCTTCTTTTTTTTTCGATGATCTTGAATAACCAAATCGACAACTTCCTTTTTCTGCCCATTTACCTATTGGTTGGATTAAATAGAGCAACCCGGGAATACCCATAGTCAGTTAGAGTCTTGACCTATATGAAGGCTCCTAGACTCTAGGTTTGCTATGTGCAATGTAATTTATCTGGCCACCCTTGCCCAAGTGCACCTATACACCTCTCGAGTGTAGTCAATCAGATGGTACGTGGTGACTTGGTTTGATATACCATATAGGTGATAATCTAAGATTCCAACTCAAATCTCTAAAGTCAAAAATAACCAGTTCAATCCCCAGTTGATAGGTGGCGCACGATGCTGAGCAAGGCACTCTTAAGTCACATCTCATCTAGAATAAATGTAATCTATCCCCCTTGTACCGTAGTACATCGGGGCAGGATCTCGTTTAGGCACTGATTTTAACCAAGAAGTGCAGTTGGTGAACTTAGATTAACTTTGATATACCATATATGTACGAGTCTAGGGTTGGCGGGACATGTGACTTTGTGACTTACAATAGGATAAAAGATCAGGTCGTTCCAGTATGGGTGCATCGATATACCTTTCAGTGTCATCTGATCAAATGATATTGATGTCCCAATTTTATATACCCTAAGGTACGTGACTAGAGTTGTGATTTTCATGAATGACGTCGTATTTTAGAGGAGACCGGCCACGCACTAGTGCCACGTTGGCTATAAGGGACATGCAAGAGTGCAATGCAACAAAATAAACATGCTAGTGGTGTATACAAATTAGGGTGGGGTGTGCCCGGGGCATTTTTCAGATAAATGGGCCCATGGGCCAGATCAAACCATACAAGCAAGAATAGATATTGATCATGAAATACAAAAAATATCCATATCATTCAGTTCAAGATCAAAGCATGCACATCTCATGTGTATATCAGTTAAGATCATGGCATTTCAGATAATCAATCAACAAAGATAGTACATCCATAATTAATCATCAACCAATCACAAGAACAACCCCCCTCCCCCCGGTTTTTTTTAATGAACAACAAACTCTTTTTTTTTTTTTTGTGGTCCAATCAAGGATTGCTTTGGGCGACCCAATACAAATTGAGATTTCACCAGACATTGAATTGATGATAGAATGATAGTTGTGGAGAGGGGAATTTTGAATTATTATTATTATTTTTTTTTGAGGCATGCTTGGCAAACCTTTAATTGAATTTTTAATACAGATTTCCTTACTTTATGAAGTTTGTTACTCAAAAAATTTGTTAGTGAACATAGGGTATTTTAACTAATTAAGTAAGATTTGAAACCTTACAAAGGGTATTGAGTTCACGTGGAGCATCACATCGGTAAATCGATACGACAACGTTCTCGATTTCACGTACAAAGCTTGGATTGAAAAAATAAAATAAGATTTGAAAACAAATTCTCCTTTTGTTAAAAAAAAAAAAGTTTGGACCCAAGATTTTGAAAATGGACGACTATCAAAATTTTATAATTAAGAATTTTTTAAAATTTTCCTATTTTTGCTATCACGTGGTGTGCTCAACACCCCTTAGTGAAGGAAGAAATCATACAAAGTTAGTGAAATTTGCCATAACATGTCAAAATTTATTTTAAGTAATAATTCCATAAAGCAAACAACAACTCCATACAAGAATGGAGTGTTTTTTTTTTGTTAAAAAAAATAAATAAAAAAGTTCTGCCAAATCCTTTTTTTTTTTATTTAAACAAATTGATTTTAAAACAAAAAGAATTTTATAAAGAGTGTTGCAATTCTTTTTCTGATTTTCCAAAGAGTGCTGCAATTGTTCTTATTCGATTTTAGCATCAACAAGTTCATCTTTAGAATCATCCAAAAAAATCTTGTTTCACAATTTTCACGTTTTTCTTTAAATCGCTCATCTCGATCCTAAATGAACAATAATTGCTTGCTTCCAAGATAAAATAAATAAATAAATAAATAAACTTGATGAATGATCTTCAAGAGAGCTTTAATGGAGATTTTGGAGATTCTTAAAGAGAGTATGACTTAGATCTGAAGATCGGAATATGATCACTTTTGATGTTTCCATCAACAAAATGAATCAATCGATGCAACTAAACAAATGAGAGAGAGAGAGAGAGAGAGAGAGAGAGAGAGAGAGAGAGATGACGTAGGAAGACATTATTTTCTTTTTTATTTTTCTATTTTTTCGTCCTCTTCTTTCTCATTGGAGAAGAAGATAAAAATAGAAAAAAAAAATGTTTTCACTATTTGCACCCCACAAAAAAAACAAAATTTCAAAATTTTATTTTCTTGGAATCCTCTCCTCATCACGAACAATATTAAAAGAGGAATTTTTTTTTATTTCTTACCACATCACTCACAAATAATTTATTTGAGAAGATGATGAAAACTAAAAAATCCTTTTCTGCTAACGGCATATCACGCACAAATTTTTTTTTATTTTTTATTTTTTTTTACAAGTTTTTTCTTGAAATTCTCTCATCATCACGAACAACATTAAAAATAGTAATTTTTTTTTGTTTCTTGGCGCATCACTCACAAATAATTTATTTTCACAACTCGGCGCCTATGCCTAATAACGCGCTCAAAAAAATTCATCCAAATTAAAAAAAAAAAATCCATAACTCTCATCCCAACCACCATCATTTCGTCCAAAACTCATATGTCAATTTGAATCTTTCATTATTTAGGGTCACTAAAAAGTGACCCTCAATTGGATAAAAAAAATAAAAATATAATATCCAAAATTCAAATAAATGATCCACAATCAAGTCATAAAAAAATAAAAATAAATAAATAAATAAACAAATAAAATAAATAGAACTAAATAATAAAAAAATTAGATCTATTTGGCAATGTATCGATATTTGGAAATTTTCAAGTTTGACCCTCAAATTATCCCTAGTGGAGTCGCCACTAAAAGCGCCCTCAATCAGCGGGTTGCGGATCCGCTTTTGATTAGGGATGGATTGGGTGATTGGGAGTCGCTACCTAGTTATTATGGTCTAGAAACCAAATAATGACTCTAACAGATAAACGCTAATCTACAAAGAAAACAGATTCGGGGATAACGTTATGGGGTTGGAAGGTGTTAGGCACCAACCCTGCCCTGCAAACGTCGGTCTCTACTATTTCTCAAAAAAGATTACATCGCTAAAAGATTTAAAACTAATAAATAAATAAAAAAAAGAAGTATACCTAGATGATCGCAACGATTTATTCCCTCAGAGCTGGCAGAGAGACTCCTCGTATGAGATTCCTTGTTTTGTTTCCATCACTGCATCTGCTTTTAATCTCCAAGTTGAGGTATCTAGATCTGAGTATTTTCTATGTTTTTTTGAAGGATTTCTGAATATTTTTAAAAGGTTTCTGGGTATTTTTTGAGTAAAAGCTGGGATTTGGATGATAGGTAGGGAGTTAGGGTTTCAAAATTAGGGTTTGGAGAAGGCTGGGGAGACTTTTTAACTTATTTTAACCTGTAAAATTAAGTTATGGAGGGTCTTATTTATAAATTTTTTAGAAGAGTTGGTGTTTAATTATGTTTCTTTAGATAAGGTGAATTAGGATTTTGATTTAAGTCTTATTTGATTGACTAGATTTATTTAGATTAGGGTTTTAATTAGGATTTTTGGATAACCCCCTTTAATTATATTTTAATTCTTTAGGCCCCTAGATAGAGGGGTCTTTTAATAAATATCAGGGGGCAACCATCAACAATTTTGCCTGAGAGCTTGATTGATTGGTTTAAAAACTTTTAATTTTAATTAGGATTTTACTTTACATTAATTAATATTTTATTTATTAATTTTGAAATTTTAAATTGTTAAAATTGAAAAATTATCATTTTGCCCCCGAAGAGGACTTTGGTGTTGAGAAGTCGTTTTTCGATGTTTTGGAATCGATTTTTCATAAGAAAATCGATGGGATTATCGGTTTGTGTCACTTATGAATTTTTTCGTATGAAATGATTGTGAACCCTATGAAGGGCATTTTCGTAATTTTATCAAATTTGATGAAAATTGGCAAAATTATTTATTTGGTTTCAATTTGTTATTTTATGTGCTAGAAGGGATTTTCCTAAGTGTGTGGGTTCTAAGGATGTTTTGATATTAGGGGATTTTCGTAATTTGATCATTTTTTAGTTATTTTTATCGTAAAACTTCTTTTTGTCTTAAAATGATGATCTCTATGTTTTTGGGGTCATATTTTCCTAGCGTAGAATGATTTCTAAAGTTTTGTTCACTTGAGATACCTCATATGAATTTTTGAAATATATCTAGCAATAAAATAGAGCATTGGAATATCATCTATTATTAGGAACTGCCGCAATCGGGTTAACGACTTGATTAATCAGCTGAGTGCGAAAATGGGGTGTTTACAGATAGAAAGAATGAGAGATTCCCCAATTGAAAACCCCAAAGCCCCTTTAAAGAACCATAGCTCCTATCCTTTCTCCAATCGAAAACCCCTTTAAAGAATCCCAAACACAAAAACCTAACCTTTCTCTATTATGTGTGTGTTTGGCAACACTTCTAACTGAATGGAGATGATTTACCTTTAAAATTCAGATTTTAGAAGTTTTATTGCCGTTTGTTTCATTTTAGATTTCAGTCTTAAGAACCAAAATTCAGAACTTTTGGTTTAATGATGGGGGGGACGCTGGATAAAACTTCTAAATTCTGAATTATTATTTTCCCTAAAATACTCAAAACACTCATTTATGTCACTTATCCTTTCTTTATACAAATCCTAAAACCCTTATTTTTAACTTTTCTATCTCTCATTTCTCTTTTACCACTTCTTCCTCTACAATTGTGTTGTCAAAGTCTTTTCACTTTTCCTTTTGATTAGGTAGCTCACATCTCAATCTCCTTTTCCTTTTGATTTTGTTTGTTAAATTTGTATTTTTTTTAACTAGAATATGTTTATCTACGATGTCTACTTGTATTTATCTATATTCTAATGGAATTCTTTTATAATGTTTCTATTTCAATTCTACTACAAAACTAACATTTGAAAGATAATGTAGAGTGCATTTTATTGATTTAAATTATGTTATATAGAAACCCAAGAAACATTGTTCATTATTTAATTCTCAATTTTTTTTATTCTTATGTAGCTTTACAGCTTGAACGACTTCCACATTCGAATTCCTTATTATGCAGTCAGAATCTGGTAAACGGTGTTGATGGATTCTGTCCCACTGATCCGAAGTCACTCCTATCACCTCCCTCCTCATGCCGACGTGGTACCTGCCAAAATCACTCCGACGCTCAAGTTAAAGAAGTAGAAGAAGCAGTCTAAAGAATTGGTTAGACCTCTAATCCATCAAAAAGATCCCTTCTTCTGTTCTAATTGTGATATTTATGAATCCCTATTGTGAATCAGAATTTCCTCCTCTTATAAGTAGTGATCTTGGGGAATCGCTTGATTTTGTGGATCCACAAACGGAATGGGGATCTTCTGGATTGGTTATACTATACTAAGGAGATCTTCTCCAAGATCTTTGGGCTTGATGTGCACATATCAGGATTATGAGTATTTTCTAATCAAGTCTGCTCTACTTGGCAGACCATATCTTATTTGGTGCTATACGGCGTCTCTAGCCAGGTTAGGTAGATCTCTGCTTTGACTTACCCTACCACTGGGTAACGCCCGTATTCTGATATGTACATAGTACCACTTAGCCAGCCTAGACACGTGTACGGCTCAGATAATTGTGTAGTTATTTCCTTCTATAATTACCCCTTCATGAGGAGACATAAAGTATCTCCATCTTCTCGAGACACGTAATCCCTTTCTCATTGGCTACCTTGATTTTCTATAATTACTTTTGTTCTTAATGAATCGACGCATTTAATGCAACATCATTTTAAATCATCTCTGACAACTAAGATGAATCAATCTTCATCTGTGTCTGTCCACGTGCCCCACTATCATCTGCACTACTCCCAAACTATGACATTTAGATTAGACTTTAGGCTATCCTCTCAAACGTATGTACTTCTTTATTCTTTCTTATAAATAGGAGACTTAGTGTTCATTTTCCGTCTTACTGTGTTATTGCTCTCTATGAATTCTGTAAAAAGATTTCTATCTCTTTCTATCTACCTCACTATTATACTTACCTATTTCAGACTGACGTAATCTTCTTTCCATTTCTTCTCTTCTCTACAAACTTACTTTCTTAATGGCTGCGAACATAACCCAACTTCAAAGAAGACTCAATATCCTTACTTCTGGATCTCTTCAAGTCAATGATGACCCCAGAAACCTTGGCGACTGTCGTCAGGAAGAAATCTTGGTCTACACATGCCAAATTAAGGCTAGCCTTAATTTTCCTCTCTCTTCCTTTCTTAGGAAGGTATTAGTAAGATAAACTGAACTCCAAGCCAAATGTCTGGCAACTTCTACCATTTGGTAGAGATTATGGAGAAGATGGGCATGACCCCCAATAACTTCCTCTCTAAATATAATCTGAAAGCTATCTCCCAACACCCGGGGTTTTACTCGTCGTCCTCCAAGAATGCAGTAGTGGCACTGGCTCCTTCTCTACCCAATACTAACAAAGGGTGGTACAAGGACCCCCAATTTATTTTCGAGAACTGGAAGTTTACCCTTGGTATTCCTCATGAGGGATTTAGAGTCCCTCACACCTTCTAGGGTAAGACTAACTTTAGATTTCTAGTTTTGTCTCTTTTTTCTATTTTATTTGCAAGTTAATCTTCTTCTAATTTTTACCTTATTTTCCTGTACAGATTCTTCTACCTTTTCCACTATTGAGGCTAGGAAAGAGCAGCGTAGAGCATCCAAAGATCGGAGGCTAGTCGTAGTGGATTTCCAAACTAGAGCTGTTAAGGGGGTGGCAGTGGAAGATCAGATCCGCCTTCTTCTTTTTATTTTGCCTCGGCCACCTACACGACGGGCCTTATCTGGTTAGGCTTCCTTTGGTTAGGCCGAATAGATCCTGGAAGATCTTAATCCTTCATTGGCCTCTATTTTTGGTCTTCTTTCACTTCTAATTCTGCTAGGGTCTTCCAACGCCATTAATATTGACCTCTCGAAGTTTTCTTTCTCCTTTTCTCTTGCCATTAGGGCCACTCCTACCACTGACCCAGCCAAAAAAAGGAAGAAGAAGAGTTTGGCTTCTCAAAGTTCTATCCTCACTAGAGAAACAGACTAATTGACACTGATGCGTGGGGAACAGGTTGGTCCTACTTCTACTATTTTTAGTGCTATTACAGTTGCTACTACTGTAGTTATTGCTGTCCCTAGTGGGCTTCCCGAGGAGATTCAGGCCCAGACAGGGGCAGAGTTTGGATGCTATCAGGGAACACATCCCTGTTCCAGACCTACAACAGTGTAAGAGGTGCAGGCTGATCAGGAAAGTGTTGAGGAGTCCTTCCCTCTAGAGGAGTCTAAGCAAGAGGGTTTCAGTCAATACACGACTCCTCTGGAGGAAGCTGTATTTTCCTGGAGGGGTCATAGGGCCTTCCTCCAGGATAAAAATGAAAATAATAACTACCGATCTCGTTTCAACATTCACAATAATAGTTGCGGGGTGAGGACCCCTGTCATTGCTGCCTATTTGCTCTCCCAATCCATCTTTCCCAAGGATTGGGATGTTGTGGACCGAGCCAATATTGAGCTGGGCTTCAGTCAGTCTGTGCACGACCTTTATTAGTTAATTTTCTATTCTTTATGTTCTACTTTACACTTTTTGGGCTTTTACTCACTTAACTGTTTTACTCTTCTCACAAGCCAACGTCTATGAAACCTAGGTCTTTCTGAAATGGCATGGGTTTGAGGACCAGGCGACTATCTTGGCTAGAGAGCATGAAGAAAAAATAACTCTGCTCCAGGTTAAGCTAACCTCTTCTAGCCAATTTTCCTAGGAGGCTAAGAGGAGATGGAGGCAAACTTGGCCTAATTTTCCAAGGCAAACTTAGCCTTGGAGGCCACCAATAAGAAGCTAACAGATCTCCTGGGCATTCTGCAATTGGAACTAGCTAGCTAAAAAGAGAAAGTATAACAGAGAGATGCAGAGTTAGCAGATCTTCAAGAAAAGGTACGGTAACAAGAGCTTAAGCTGGCCACCCTTTGGATTGGCATTGAGTTAGTTAGGGTAGCTCAGGCCAAGGAAGATGAAGCAAAACCAGGAGGCTACTAGGGCAACTACAGGCCCAATACTCTCGGTTGACAGATGAAGCTTCTACTAAGGCCTACCATAAAGGTTTTGAGGTTGTTCGGCTTCAGTACAAAGAGGAGGATGAAGAGGACAATGAGGATAAAGGTTCTATTATTTATTCTATTAGGAATATGTATAGTTGGACTAGGCATTTTGGGCGAGTCCCACCCTTCCAACTAGATGGGGAAGGAAACCCTGTTGTTGTCCTGGACTGAGTCTCTGGTGTACTCATAGAGGCTAGGCGTACTGTAGAATTGGACCAAGCTAGAGGGACCAATTCTTCTGCTCAGGCCAGTGATTTGCTTTCTAACCTGCCCTCTGTCCCCATGATCAATGTCGATCAAGATGAGGCGACCGACCTTCCAGATCCTACTGTTGAGATTGACCATTCAAATCCTACTGTCGAGGTTTACACTTCAAATCCTACTGCTGAGACTTTTACCAACCAGTCACTTGCCACTAAATAAAGATATGCTATTTGGTTTCAACTTTATTATGTTATTGTTACCTTTTTTGTACTATCCCACATTTGGGATTTCTCTTGTACTCTTTCTTGCTATTAATGAAATTTTTTTATTTTCATACAACTGTTGTTCTATATAAAACTTCACTTCTTCACACTACTTGCACTGCATACACAATCTACTACCTTAGCATAAATTTCAACATTATGTTTTACATAAAGACTTCAGCAGATCTATTTCGATGTATTGCTTGCTTTACTTGAGACAACTACTAATCTGCCTTCAATGTAAATTCTATTCATACTGCTTGCGTTGCACATTGCACTACTAAATTGCTTGAACTGTTAATCTGCCTTCAATGTGAATTCTATTCACACTGCTTGCACTGCACATTCCACTACTAAACTACTTGAACTACTCATACTTACTACCTCTTCCCCCCAGGTTCTACCTTATGTAAATTTTACTTAGGTGGAACCTTTTGAAAGATGACTATATTAAATTTCGAGGAGGTATCTTTGAGTTCCTATCCTTGAAGAAGGCTTTAACTCAGCTTTTATTTCTTTGTATCTGAAATGGCTACTCTTCAGCACTTTTATTATTCTAAGGTAAATAGCAATCTTTCAGCAATTTTTCTCTTACCCATAGTTAGATGCCTTCGAGGATCTTCTTTTCTACTAAACAATTCTATTGGCTTTGTTGCTCATGACAGAGCATAATCGTCCTGTTCTTCACTTTACTGGTTAAAGTAAAGGAAAGCTACGAAGATCGAACTCTAAAATGAGCCCAACACAGTGCTAAGTTACTCATGCCAAAATAAGGCTCTGACCAGGTTCTTACTTTGCCAATTGAGGTAGAAAAGAGCCACGTAGGCCCGGATCCAGGTGGGATCCATGTTTAGTGTTACCTTGCCAATTAAGGTAGAGAAGACCCACGTACGCCTGGATCCAGGCGAGATCCATCTTTAGTGTTCATGAACTCATGATAGAATAGGCCCCCAACCAGCTTTTTATTATGCCAATTAAGGTATGTCCGGATCCAAGTGGGATCCATCTTTAGTGTTCTTAAACTCGTGACACAGTAGGATCCAAACTAGCTTCTTACTCTATCAATTAAGGTAGAGAAGACCTACGTGATCTAGATCCAGGCGAGATCCACATTAGTGCTTTGTAACTCGTATTAGAGTTAGGCTCCGACCAGCTTCTTATCCTGCCAATTAAGGTAGAAAATACCCACGTAGGCTCAGATCTAGGTGGGATCTGTCTTCAGTACTATTTACTCTTATCAGAGTAAGGCCCCGGCCAGCTTCTTACCCTGCTAATTAAGGAAGAGAAGACCCATGTAGGCTTGGATCTAGGTGGGATCCAATTTTAGTACTAAATCCATATGCTAGCTACTAGCGATCCAAAAAGATTTTTTATTGATAGTATCTTTTCAAGTTACATATATTCCACGGTCTAAGAAGCTCTTGACTAGTCATTGTTATCAAGTAATAGGCTCCCTTCTTGTAAACTCTTGATACTCTATATGGCCCTTCCCCAGTTAGCGTCCAGCTTGCCACTATTCTGCTATTCTGTATTCTAGAAAACCTTACACAGTACTAGATCTCCTTCTTTACAACTATGGTGGACTTTCTTGTTGAAGTACCTTTACAACTTCTTATGATAGCTCTCTAGCCTTATCAACGCTACTTCTCACTTCTCTTCTAGCAAGTTTAGTTTCGCAATTATCTGTTGGTTGTTCTAATCAGTCTATAATACTCTTGGTCTTATTATGGGAAAGTTATTCTTTGTTGGAATGACTACCTCTATACCATAGGTCATAGAGGATGGAGACATCCCTATAGAGGTCCTAGTAGTTGTCTTGTAGGCCCATAGCACGAAAACTACTATCCATCTTCCCTTTGTTTTTCTCAACCTCTTTTTTAATGTATCTATTAGTACTTTGTTGGTAGCTTCAGCCTGTCCGTGACCTTGTGGATACTATGGCGAGGAAAATAATTGCGTTATTCCATGTTATTTACAGAAATCTTTGATCTACTCTTATGCAAACTACCTCCCATTATCTGAGACTAAAGTGTATGGTAGACCAAATCGATAAATTATGTTATCCCAAAAGAACTCTGGAGTTCCTACTTGTATATACTGGCTAGAGGGAGTACTTTCACCCACGTAATGAAGTAATCTGTCACCACTAATAGGAAAGTCAGATTACCTGGTGCCCTAGGCAACGAACTTACTAGATCAATTACCCATTGTGCAAATGGCCAATGGTTGATAAGAGAATTAAGCTGCACTACTGGCTGTCAGATTATCCTACCATGTCTCTGGCAATTATTGTAATGCTTGACGTGCAGAACTACAACTTTTTGTAAATATGGTCAGAAATACCCTTGAGAGAGTATTTTATGGGCCAAAGGCCTTGCCCTTGAGTGATTTCCACAATCTCCTTCGTGAATCTCATTTAGCACGTCCTTTACTTCCTCTAACGTTAGGCAACATAGGAGTAATTTTCTTGTTGACTTCTTGTACAAAATCCCATCAAGGATAACGTATCTCTCTGCTCTACTTATGACTCATCTAACCTCGTTAGGATCGTTGGGCAACTCTCCTTTGTGTAAGAAGGTTAGGATTGGGCTTATCCACCCTTGATTTCCTACTGTAGTTACCACACTGACCAGTTTTGGCTCATTTATCGCAGGACATTCTTGGTAGCCCAATGGCAGTTCTCTTCATTCTTGTCCTGCCAACATTGAGGCAATGAAGGCTAAGTCGTCTGCATGTCTATTGTCTATCTGCGGTATGTGCTCTACTCTGATTTCTCCAGCTCAAAGTATGGTAGATCAAATTTTCTCCAAATATAGTTGCATCTTGGGATCTCGTGCTTCGAACGTCCCATTGACATGATTTACTACTAGCTGCAAGTCACTGTATATTGTTGCTTCAGTTACCCCTTCCCTACCAATAAATTGAGGTCGAGTAGCATTGTCTCATATTCTCTTCATTATTCAATGCTCTAAATCCTAGCCTGATTAGTTTCTCTATCCTGGAATCACGAGAGTGATCAGCACTAGTCCTATTCCTAACATTTTCAGATTTGAAGATCCATCTTGGATGGTTATTTGCTTATTATCTTTCTATAACATGCTCCAACTCTTCAACCAATAGATCTATTTTTTCTTCTATTGGGAAATCTACCAATAAATCTACCACTACTTGGCCTTTTTGTAAAACTCTGGGCTTATACTCAAGCCCAAACTCTACTAGCTGTACAGCCCACTCTGTCTTCCCTAAGACAGACTTCAAGGGATACTCTGTGATGACCTGTACTCGCTGCGCTTGGATATATGGTCTTAGGCATAACATTGTGTAAACTAAAGCTAACCCCATCTTTTCAAGTCTGGAATAGCATGTCTCAGCATCAGTGGAGGTCTTGCTTAAAAAGTAGATAGGCTACTCTACCGTTGTTCCAGCCCTGACCAAGATTGAACTGATTGTGCATTCTAAAATAGCTAGGTACAGTCCTAATTCCTTTCCTACTCCTGGTTCAGAGAGTATAGGCAGTCTGCCCAGGTATTTTTTTTACTTTATGAAGGCTTTCCCACACTCTTTTGTCCATTCAAATTTGGTATTTTTTTGTAACAACTGGTACAATGGCATGCACTTATCTGAAGATCTAGAAATGAATCGTTTTAGGACTACTACTCTTCCTACAAACTTCTGAACTTGCTTCTACTTTTTCGGGAAGAGCACCTCTAATAGTGCTTTGATCTGGTCTGGGTTGGCTTCTATACCTTTCTTTGTGATTAGGTAACCTAAGAACTTCCCCGAAGTTAACGTGAAAGTACACTTCTCTAGGTTGAGCATCATCCCAACTTTTCTTACTCGAGAAAAGACCTCATCTAGATCAGCAACGTAATCTTCATTTTTCTTACTCTTTACTAGTAGATCATCAATGTAGACTTCTGTAGTCTTGCCTAACAAATTCTAAAGAGTTCTGTTACTAGCCTTTGACAAGTCGCCCCTATTTTTTTTTCAGCCTGAAGGGTATAACTTTGTAGCAACAGAGCCCTTGCTCAGTGATAAAAGCTATCTTCTCTTGATCTGCTGGGTTAAGTTGTATCTAATTGTAGCCAGAATAGCCATCCATGAAGGACAACCTTTTGTGGCTTGAAGTAGCATCCACTAATTGGTCTATTTTTGGCATGGGAAAATTGTCCTGAGGAAGGCGATGTTTATATTCGTAAAGTTTATACAGACTCTAACCTTCCCATTCTTCTTCGATATTGTCACACTATTCCTATCCAATCAGGAAACTGTACTTTCCTAATGAATCTTGCTCTAATCAGTTTGCTTACCTCTTCATTTACTACTTCTCTGAATCATGGTACTAATCTCCATGACTTCTATTTTACTGGCTTGGTAGCAGATTCTACGTTCAAGTAATGACAGATCACTTCTGGACTGATCCCCGACATCTCTTCTATGAACCATATAAAAACATCCCGATTTCTTCTTAGGCAATCTGTTAGCTTTTTCAGCTTTTTTGATGTCAATTTTGCTCCTACTCCAATTTGCCTGCCTTCTCCTATACTTACCATCCGGACACTCTCTAAACATGGGGGTTCTCTAGGCTCGTTTTCCCCCATTGTAACTACTATTGTTGGACCTTATCTTCGGAGGGCTCCTCCTTGTCCAACATATATACTTAGGCTACTACTTGATCCTCTTGTATATCCCACATCTCTTGTGGCATTGGGAACCTTAGAACCTGGTAGTATGTAGAGGGAATGGCCAAAAGGTCTTGAAATAGGTTTGTTGTATAAGGTCGCTTTGATCTTGAACCTTGGAAATGGGTATCTTGGATGTATGAGATTTAAACCCATGAATTTTTTATAAGATTGCACGGCCCTTGCCGATGATGATTAAGGAAGTGATGCACAAGTGGGGTCCTTCATGAGAGGTTCTAGCAAACCCTAAATAGATAAAGATTGATGGCATTGCACGGCCCTAGCCGATAAGGAACAATTGAGGTGACCCACATATGGGATCGATCATGAGTGGTTTTAACAAACCTTAAATATATGAAAAATGATGGCATTATGCTTCTTAAGAATTTCAAATTTCTAAGGAAAAAAAATGAAAGTCTATCCTAGGAATTGATCATAAAGGCTTTTCGTTTCTTTTGGGTGGAAACGCAATCTAGGATAACTCGAAACTTAGACTTAGGAATTTGGATTGTATTTGAAAGGATAAGCACTACTAGACCTATGGACATGGCTATGTCTAAAGAACCGAAACCTTAAGTCTAATTTAGAAAGAATTCTACAAATCCTGGAAGTTGGTATAATCAAGGTGATGAATAGATTCCTAACTTCTTTTGGATTTTTAAGTTCAAGATATTCGATTGGGTTCATACAAGTAAAGATTGACTACTTGACTTCATAAGGAAACCTATGGTGATAGAAGTGATGGTTTTAAGTCCTAATCCTACATTTGAGAAGATTCGAAAAACTTTGACGAACCTCGAGTTTGAATCTAAGAATAAAGTTACTTTTGATGCTAACGAACCCTTGGCTCAACTCTAGTACCAAGTGGGAAGGTGTAGAAACATTGGGCTTGGATCTAAACTCACCACGAGAAGTCAACAGATTGGAAAAAATCAAGATTTTTTTCGATCAATGGTTCAAATTAGGCCACACGATTGTTCGGGCCATTGGTGAGGGAATAGAGCACCAAAAATGGCCTTTGGTCTTAGATGAACTCATTCTAGGCTTGGAAAATGCTTAGCCAAAAGTAAGAAATGGCCAAAACAAAAGATTTGTTCTATCCAAAGGTTAGGAATGGCAAGGTAACATAAATTGTTTTGGCCAAAGGTAAGGAACGGCCAGAACAAAACTTTTTCCTTGGCCATCAATAAAGAATGGCCAGGAAAAAATTTTGTTATGATTATCAATAAGGAATAGCCAAGCCAAAACCTATTGACCAAAACTATTTTTTTGCAAAATTTTTCTTCTTTTTCTCTTTCTTTTTTCCTTCCCAACATTATATTTCAACTAGTTTTGATGGGTTTTGGCCCCCTCTTCAAGTTGGAAATAGACTTTGGGGAGTCAAAGTCATTTGAAACCGTCTTAAGGTTTAAGGTACGTGAAAAGAGAAAATCCCCCCTTGCGAAAGGTGGGATACCCTATCTATTACATAGACTACCGAAATAAAATCTTACAACTTGAACTTCTTGGGTTGACTCGAACTTACAAGGCTTTAAAGAGTTGGCACACAATCCATTGGGATTTTTTTTCAAAAATGTGTCCTAAACTTCTAGCCGAAGGCTATGCATGATTGGTGATAGCTAGGTTGAAGGTTCTCAAATCTTCAAACCTCCACACAAGCCAAAGCAAGTGTTTCATAGGTTGGTGATTGAGTTGGATATTTTTATTTCCATGTCTTAAGGTAAACGACCTCAAAGCGAAAGATGACTTGGATTTAAGGGTAAAAAGTTTTTTATAGGACGGGTGGTTTGTGCATTGCCTATGATCAAGATGTGCACAAGTGCATTTTAAAAAAGAGAAACTTTACAAATAAATCACTTTTTCAAGGTAAAACAAATCAACCCACATTATTACAAACACTCATCATTCAAAAGGAAACAACAAAAGAAACAAAAACCAAGTTAGCTTTAAAAGAGAAAAAAATAAGTTCATGTATTTAATCTACACCTATGGTCGTGGAAATTCTGGTTTGAACCCTTGGCATTCTCCAATGGAGTCGTCGGGCTGTAGATATGCAGGCTTCGAAACCTTTGATAAGTTTTAAGCTCATCTATATTGGTTTAGGAGTCGCCACCATTCAATTAAATTATGAATGGACACTATAAAAAGATTTTGTGAAATTTTGTTTTTTGGCTTGTAGTGACTCACATATCCAATAAACGAAAGAAATAGTCTATCTAGAGATCTATGGTAAGGAGGTTCGGTTGAGGGACAAGAAATGTGTTAGGCAGCTTGTCCCACCCATCGTAAGATAGTTACCAATATATGACCATAGGTAGGGTTTTGATATGTTAACTTGATTTTTGAAAAGCAAAGGAAACAATAAAAAAATTAGAAAAACAAACAACTATAGTCCATCTTTAGGAAACTAAGAAAATTGACCAACAAGCAAGTCAAAACAGAAAAATGTGCTTGCTGGAATTTTTTGTTAGCTTAGGACTTTGGTGAGAATCCATGAGGATTTCACCTTCTTTTTTGGATCCAAAGGTTGTTTTTAAAAAATCTATAATCTACTTTTAGAAGAAAAACAAAATGAAATAATGAGCAAAAAATGAAAATGTAGCTTGTTGGAATTTCTTATGAACCTAGGATCTTGGTGAGAATCCATAAGGATTTCACCTTTTGGAGATCCAAAAGCTCTTTTAGAGGTTATGTACTCACTTGGGAGCATTTTATTGTTGGTTTAGCATTTAGGAGGTGTCCATCAATTGGACACCACTCTGGAAAGGTTAAGAACCTTATCCAAGCAAGCAATGTGTCTATTTTGGATTATTTTTGTTGGCTCTAAAGGTTGAATATAGGTCTATAGGGACCTATACCTTTACTTGTAGCCCTTTTATAAGTGAGTTTGTGCAAAGTGTATGCATGTGATGGGCTTATCAAGAGAAGATTACCTCAAAGGAAGGTTTACTTTCTAACTCTATTGCCATCAAAGTAGGTACACAAGAAGAACTATTATTCTAGAAAATAAAGTGCAAGTAAAGTAAAGAGATTAGAACATCTCTACACTATGAATTTAAATTGCATAAACAAAGAAAGAAAGTAAAATCTAGTTTAATACTCTTTAAGGAGTTTATTAAAGGCTTATAGGAAGAGATTGCCTCTAGGAGGTCTTACTTTATACCTCCTAGCCTCACAAAACATGTCTAAGATCTACATTATTATAAGGAAAGCAAACATGAAATAAACTTGCTAGAGTGTAAGAGGGGCTGAGATAAAAGGGGGGGTTTAAAACCCCACCTTGGTTCTTTTCTTCTTCTTCTTGGAGGTTCTTGGAGATTTGGGAATGGATTTGAACAAAGTTTAGGTAGGCTAGAAATTTTAGGAAGTAATTTGGGCAAAATTTTCTTTTCTCTAGAGATCTCTCTTCTTGAAGAGAAACTTAGACAAAAATTTGGATTATTCTCCTCCTCTCTTGTCTTGGATGGGGGTCCTATTTATAAGAGTTTAGGAGATCCTTGGGGATAAACTTTTCTAATCCATAAGATTCTCAATATTTGCAACGAAACGTCTATGCAAAGAGTCATTTCCATCTTCTAAGTTTTGTCTTGATGGTCTTTATCCTCTAGTTGAGTCTTACCAATTTTGATCATCAATGGGTATGATGGCAAACATCCCAAAAATTATAGAGAATTTTTAATGAAGGTTAAAAGGGTCTTAAGACCTTGACCTTGAGTCAATTAAAAAAGAAATAACCCAAATGATGTGTAATTAGATGGAAGAATTTTGGCTTTTTTGATTATTTTCCTTGAGAGAATCTCAAATAAATTAGGGATAGGTTGGTCATTATACACAAATTCGTTCTCTTGGGTGGACAACCAAGTCAAAAGTTTTGGAATTTGATCATTTTACATTGAATGTCATGAGAGTTCTTTGAATGGTGAAGAATTTAAAAAATGTAGAAGGGGGATTTGCCTCTAATGTGTCTCAACAAACTAAGGTTAGTAGGGTAATTGGCTTCAAGTGAGGACCAACTTGTCCAAAGGTTTTTGTTAGAAGAAAATGAGAATTTACAAGAAGACCTTAGTAGTGGGGTTTATTAAGAAATTAAACTATGGGTAAGAAGGTAAAATGGGAGAATTTTCTTGAGGAAAAAGTAATTAAAATATGGCTTAAAGTGAAATTAACCCTTAATAAATTCGAATGCACATGGACCTCCTAACTGCCTAACAGAATTGGCCTTAGGTGACCAATGGCTAGTGCAAAATTTCCTTCTGGTCATTGGTCACCTCCATAGCATGTAGAGATTCATTTTGGCCATTGGTAACCTTTGGCCAGGCTAAAAAATAAGCTTGGCCATTGGTTACCACCATACTGTGCAGTTTATTACTCTGGCCAAAGTTAATTTATAGTCAGGTTAAAAATTAAGCCAGGTCGTTGGTTAAATCCATACCAGGCTAAAATCACAAATGTAATTTATCTATTGACTTCATGGGAATCCTCGCGATCATTCAAAAATTGACTTGGGTCTGTTAATTCCTTATTTTGTCAATTACAAGACATATGTTCAGTGTCGGATCAATTTACCATTGAAGACTAATGAAGACTCTGGTAAAGCGGCTCAACCGCACGTTGCTCGATTAAAACCTCCATTATGTGTATAAGAAACCCAAAAGGTAATGAGATCACCCAAGACCTTTTTCCAACATAGAGATTAGTGATAGGTCGACCTGTAGTGATTAGGAAAATCCGTTCTTTGACCCGCTCTCTTATCAGATTTTTTGGGAATCGAAAATAGTCACAAAGGGGACATTAGAGATTTGACCACCCTAAACCCATTTTCTGTCCTTGGTTATTTATAAGTGGTATTATATAGGTAATATCTAGCAAACCTTCACACCGTTTCGAAATCGACCTTCCAAAAAGCTCGATTTGATCGAAAAAGACAAAAAGGGTATTTTGATCATTTCACCCAATTTTCCATTATCCATGGTTGTAGTTTGGGGATGTTATACATAGTAAGATCCTTCATCTCCCCGAATGGCATGTAAAACGGACTTACTGTTCGAAAGTTATGGCTATAATACCCCCTCAATGGTATTTTTATAATTTTCAGTGGCACTGTTCATCTTGCATAGTGGAACCGGCAGCAACTGCCAGTTGGGCATGGTGGGACACCTTTGGAGCATGGTTCCATCGTGAGAGCCATTGGAACTTTGAAAATGACTTTAAAAAGGTATTTTTGACTTATTTTTCTCATGGTTCTTCTCTAGAGAGAGCTCACACCTCATTTCTACATTCCCATGCTCCCTCTAAGCTTGAATAGGCTCCACACTTAGTTGAACAACCTTCAATCCAAGCTTATTCAATGGTAAAGCTCTTCATCTAACAACACCCTTGCTTGTGCACACATTACTGAATCCAAAGAAGCTTGAAGCATCCATTTAAAGCAAGGAGTACATCAAGATGAAGATGTCTCTCTCAAGGACATGAAGAACTCAAAGTTACACCATGGTAGATCGATCCATTGAGTCGAATCCTTGTGAGTATTTCTTTTATTAGATTTATTTTTTTTAGCAAAAAATAGTTTCTTGGCTTCATCCTAAAACCAAGCACTTAAGAAGAGTTGAGGACTCTACTCAAGAGATCTAGGCTCTAAGTTTTTCAAAGAACAAAACTGAGAGTTTGAATGAGGTGGTACCTCATTTGAACAATTTGGTTTGGGGATTCTACCAATAGAAAAATTCCACTTCAAGATAAAATCATTCTCTTGATCTTAAGATTTGGATTTTTTCCTAGGCTTTAAAAAATTATGTGTAAGGTTTCGAGGTGAACTATAAATCTCCATTTTGATAGTGAAACCCAAGACCCGAGAGTAGGGTACTTGGTAGTGGATGTAGGCAAGTTGCTGAACCACTATAAATCTTGTGTCTTCCTTATGATTATGCACTATGCCTGAATTTACATGAATGACATGACCTGCACATCAAATATTTGATAAAATGCCTAACGAATGATTGTATGTGTATGCTTTAACTTGAAAGAATTGAATCTTGTGTATCTCTAAGTTTTGTCTATTTTAGCATAATCAAGACACTTGTAACTTTGTGGGATGATTGGTAGACTAAAATTTTAATTAACCTATTCACCCTTCCTTTAGGTTTAAACATGGTACAAGGCCCATAATTTCAATTGGTATCTGAGCAGGTTGCTTTAGAAGGGTCTACAAACCTTGAGCTGATCCTATCGGCTTTGAATCATGTCTAAGTCCGAGAAATAGAACTTTACTCGACCTCCCATATTTGATGATATCAAATATGGCTTTTGAAAAAATAAAATGATGATATATATCAACTCCCTAAGTAAGAACGTATGGAACATGATTGAGGAAAGTTGGGAATCTCCTGTGGACACCATAGAAGTTAATGGTGTCTCTACTACTGTTCCAAGACCAAAGACCATCAAAGAACTAGTCCGAACAAGATAAAATTGACAGTAGTAATAACTTTAAAGCACTGAATGTAATAACTAGTACTATCTCCGATGATGAATATTTTTAAAGCAAGCTTGAAAAATCTTAGAGGCCACGCATGAAGGAACTAGTATAGTTAAGAAGTCTAAACTCCAACTCCTCCAGACTAAATTTGAAAATATTACGATGGAGGAAAGTGAGACTGTCCAGAATTCTATGCACGGTTAAGTGACGTATGCAATTCCATGTTCTATGTGGGAGAGTCTATCCCACATGGTAGAATATATGCCAACATTCTTAAATCCTTACCTAAGAGGTTCGCCTCTAAAGTCACCTCAATCGAGGAATACCGAGATATGGAAATCATGTCTGTTGAGGAACACATGGGTTCACTCACAACCTTTGAGTTCCATCTCGAAGGTCTTCCCTATAAAGGAAAGACATTGGTCTTTAAGACCTCCTTATCCACGACTCCATCTAAACGGACTTCTCATCTGTCTATTGAATCCTCCTCCTAGGAAAATAGTAAAATTACTTATGAGAAAGATGACGAGAGTGACCTTAAAGAAAAGGACTTGGCCTTGCTTGCCTCAAAATTCAATAAATTCTTCAAGAAGAAAGGATCCCATAGCATTGGTAGAAAGAGTCATGCTGTAAATAGACGAGTAACGATAGGAAAATCTTCGTCTAAATCCAAGGAAAATACCTAGTGCTTCAACTGTGGCGGAAAAATGCATTATTCCACTGTTTGTCCCTATAAGCTAGAATCTAAAGGTCCTCAAAGACCTAAGTCTAAGGGAAACACCATGGTTGCAAAAGTCACGTGGGATGATGACTCAGATGAGTCAAAAAAAGAAGAACAAAGATCATTAGATTCTGAAGACTATAAAACTCTTCGAATCCTTATGGCCTCCATCACAGTTTCCATCCCAGATGGGGATGAAGTTGAAAAGGGACTAGATTCTAAAAATCAAAATCACCCTCAAGATGCCTCTTCCTCTGATGAGGAAAGAGAAGATGGGGATAACGATGAACTCGAGCTTCAGTCAACATTCGATCAATTATTCATCAGTTATGTAAAATTGATCAAGAAACACGGTCAAGAGAAACTCCAGAAGGAATAGTGGCATGCTGAATATGATCAAGTTTATGAAAACAAATGCTCACTAGGGCTTCAATTAGAAGACATTAAAATTTAACTCGCAATAGCCTTAGAAAGACAGTCCAACATGCTCTCTGTATATAAGACAGCTTCGAATGAAAAGCATGAGATGCTCAAAAATCTTCAACAGTTTAAGAACCTTCTATCGATGGCTAACTCCACTATAGCCCATCAAAATTTAGAACTAGCAAACCTTCGTGATGAAAATAACTTTCTTAAGTTTGACATCAATGAATTACAAAAACAAAAGGCTAAACTTGAACATAACTACACTCACGGAAGTTTGGAGTTACAAAAACTTTGTGGAGTTCAAAAATCCTATAGGGATAAAGGAGGCTTGGGCTATGACATGTATACTTCTACATTACCTCCATCTCCCACTGTGTTTGTTCATGGAGAATTACCGAACACTAAGAAAAACTCTAAGAAAGACATCACGTGCAACTTCTGTAGTGGAACGGGTTACATGAAATTTGAGTGCATCGAATTCAAGACCATCTACCAAACAACCTCATAGGCAAATCTTTATCGGTTGAAAAGAAGAAGCATGTTAAAGAGAAGTCTCCTCTGCAAAACAAAGTTGATCATGCTAAGAAAGAGGAGTCTCCCAAGTGGAAGGGAATGAAGAAGTCATCACCTCCCAAACAAAATAACAATATTAGGGAACTCTTCAAACAGATTACTCGCCTGATCCTTAAAGCGAAAGAACTTACTGAATCAATTAGAGGCAATCAAGGTGCAAGAAGGTATCCAAAGAAAAAATCACCTTCAAGATCACCCAAGAAGAATCGGTCCCTTCTGAAGAACTCACTTGTCTAGGAGAAAGCTAAATTGAAAAGAAAAAATCCTTCCCCTCCTAAACGTAATCCTCGACCCCTTAAGTCAACTCTATAATGGAAAGTCAAAAATGAGGACAACAAATGCTTTGTAATTCACACAGCTTTTAAGGCTGAAAACTTTTTGCAATGGTACCTTGATAGCAATTGTTTCCGACACATGACGGGTGACCAAAGTCAATTTAACCATATGGTTAATTTTGATGGAGGGTCAGTCACCTTTGGTAATGGCAACACTGTTAAGATTATTGGGCAAGGAACTGTCAGTAGTCCTGGATTGCCTATGGTGGAA
Organism: Akebia trifoliata; assembly: GCF_017979445.1. Taxonomy (NCBI): domain Eukaryota; kingdom Viridiplantae; phylum Streptophyta; class Magnoliopsida; order Ranunculales; family Lardizabalaceae; genus Akebia; species Akebia trifoliata. The sequence continues at coordinate 18,791,080 of NC_141384.1, read as the reverse complement.
AATGTGTTGTGTGTCAATGGTTTGAAACATAACCTTCTTAGCATATCCCAAATATGTGACTGAGACCACCGGGTGAGTTTCAATCGTGAAGTCTGCGAGATCTCTATTCCCAATGGTAAAGTTATTATGAGAGGTCTTCACACTTCTGATAACTGTTATGTTATCAAAAACACAGGAGAAACCATCGTCTCTTGTGTGAGCAACGTGGCTCAAGTTGATGAAGGCCAGCTATGGCATCAACGACTTGGTCATGTTTATTACAAGAACTTATTTCGCCTTGCCTCAAAAGGCTTGGTCAGAAAACTACCCAAGTTGGGAAAACAAGCAAGAGATGTCTGTGGGGAGTGTCAAATTGGTATATAATTTCGAAGTACCCACAAAAAGACAACCACTCTTGCAACCCCAAAACCCCTAGCTGTTTTACACATGGACCTTGTAGGTCTCATTAAAGTACAAAGTCTAGGTGGTAAGAGACACTTCTTGGTGATAGTTGATGATTACTCTAGATTCACCCGGGTTACTTTCCTAAGAGAAAAATCTGATACTTTTGATGAATTCAAAAAAATTATTAAGCGTATCCAGACAGAAAAAAATATGTCAGAGGTAGAATTAGAGGTGTTCATGGTGGAGAGTTTGAGGATGGTCGGTTCACACAATTCTGTGATGAAAATGGAATCTGATATGAATTCTCAGCTCCTAAAATCCCTCAGTAGAATGGAGTTGTTGCGAGGAAAAATCGTGTTCTTCAATAAATGGCCACAGTCATGCTTCTAGTAAAAATCTTCCCAAAAGTCTATAGGCGCGAAGTTGTAAGTACTGCCTGCCACATTATTAATCGAGTGTATCTTCGAACAGGCTTAAATAAAATAGCTTAGGAACTGTGGCATGGCAAAACTCCCAATGTCAAGCATTTAAGGGTCTTTGATAGTAAATGTTATATCTTAAAGGACCGCGACCACTTAGAAAAGTTTGATTCGAAGAACGACCAAGCAATCTTTCTGGGATATTCTTCAAACAGTTGTATTTTTCGAGTCTTTAATCAGAGGACCTCATCCATCCAAGAATCCATAAATGTGGTGATCAATGATCAACCCATCAACGATAATGGTTATTTTGACCAAGAGGTTGAGGACGAGAGTATATTCTCTACTCCATCCACTCCTCCTTCAACATCTCAGGTTTTGAAAACATTACCCGTTATCAAGGATCATCCCGCCAGTCAAATCCTTAGAGATCCTAACACCAGTGTTAAAACCCAAAGACAACTTGAGACGTTAAATAGTCATCTCTGCTTCACATCCAAAATAGAGCCCAAAAATATTGATGAAGTCCTTACTGATAATATTGGCTTCATGCCATGCAGGAGGAACTTCTTCAGTTTACTTGGAATCAGGTATGGTACTTAGTACTAAGACTATATGTAGACACCCCATTTTCGTATTCGCCTGATTAATCAACTCGTCAACCCGATCGCAACGGTTCCCAATGATGGATGTTTATTCCAATACTTTATTTTATTACCAGATATGTTTCAGAAATCCAGATGAGGTATCTCGAACTGATAAAATTGTAGAAACCACGCTACGCTAGGAAAATATGACCCTAGAAACATAGAAATCATCATCTTGCAGACAAAAAGAAATTTCACGATAAAAATCACTAAAAAATGACCAAATTATCAAAATACCCCTAATCTTAAAATATCCCTAGAGCCTAAGTTACGCTTAGGAAAATCATAAAACAACAAATTGAAATCAAATAAATCATTTCGCCAATTTTCATAGAATTCGATAAAATTACGAAAATACCCCTCATAAAGTTTATGACCATTCCACACAAAAAATTTCATAAATGACACAAACCAATATTCCCATTAAATTCCTTACGAAAATTTGATTCTAAAACATCCTAGAACATCAAAAACGGACTTAAAACACAAAAAGTCCTCTATGAGGGCAAAATAGTAATTTTACAATTTTTATAATTAAAAATTTAGAAAATTAATAAATAAAATATTAAATAATTAAAGTGAAACATTAATTTAAAATTTTGAACCAAAAAAATCGATCAATCAGGCTTTTAGGCAAAATTGTTGATGGTTGCCAAGATATTTATTCAAGGACCCTTCCATTTGGGGGTCCAAAGAATTAAAGATATAATAGAGGGGGGTTCTCCAAAAAATTAAAGTCAATCAAGTAAGACTAAATTCAAGATATTAAAGTCAATCAAGTAATACTAAAGTCAAAATTAAAGTCAATCAAGAAATACTAAAGTCAAGATATTAAAGTCAATCAAGTAAGACTAAAGTCAAAATCTTAAAGTCAATCAAATAAGACCAAAAGTTAAAATCCTAATAGAGTTCTAATTAAATAATAATTCTATTTAACAATCCTAATTAAATAATAACTCTATTTAATAGAATTCTAACTAAAATATAACTCTACTTAAAACAATTCTAATTAAAATATAACTCTACCTAAAACAATTCTAATTAAACTATAACTCTAACTAAAAGAATTATAATTAAACACTAATTCTATCTAAACAAATACTTAAAAAAAATCTATAAATAGGGATCCTCACAACCTATTTTCGTATCAAATAATAAACCCTAAGAGAAGTAAGACAAAAAACTTCCCTAGCCTCCCATAAATCCTAATTTTGAAGCCCCAACTCCTTACTTAACACCCTTACTTCAATTTTATCTCAAAAAAATGCGTAGAAGCCCTTCAAAAGCACCTCAAAATCTATAAACAAATCCGAAGAACCCAGATCTAAGAAAGAGATACCTCGCCTCGGAGATCGGAAATCGGATCTAGAGATAGAACGAAGCGAAAAATACTGTACAAGGAGTTACTCTATCAGATCTGAGGGAACGAGAACGTTGTCTTCGGAAAGGTATAAATTTCGTAATCTTTTTATTATTTAGGTCTTTTAGCGATATAGGTTATTTGGGAATTAGTAGAGACCGGCGTTTGCCGGACGGGGTTGGTGCCTAACACCTTCCAGCCCCATAACGTGATCCCCGGACCCATATTTTTTGTAGTTGATTAGTTGATTTATCCGTTTCAAGTCTCTATTCGGTTCCTAGACCGTAATAACTAGGTGGCGACTCCCAAACCTGAAAGGTTAAAAGCGGATCCGCGCTCCCCACGGATCAAGAGCGCTTTCAATGGCGATTCCACTGGGGACATTGAGGATCAGACTTGAAAACCTCAAGTATGGGAATATTGCCATTGACCTAGATTTTTATTTATTTTTTTTTTCTTTTCTATTTAATCTTTAGTTAATTTCTTATTATTGTTCGTTTACCATTTTTTTTTATGTATTTGTTGATCCAATCATTAATTTTTGTTCAATTTCGGGCACGTTAATGTGGCACATTTTTTAAAAAGTTTGATCGAGAGTCACTTAGGATGACTTTAAATAATACTAAATTTCAAAGGATAATTTTATTGAGGGCAGAATAATGAAGATTGAGGATGGAATAATGAAACAAAAGGGATTGTTTTTTTATTCTTCCTTTTTAAGTATGTCAATCCGTTTTTTTTTTTTTTTTTGGATAATAAAAGTTTTTTAAAGAAACATGTTTGATATGTTATTTTGATAATGTGTTTTTTTTTATTTTTTTATTTGTTTTCACTTTTTTTTTAGGTGTTCAGTTTCTTTTAGTAGACAAGACATGCTGCCTATGGACAGCAAATAAAACGAAGTAAAAAAAAGAATGGGTTTCTTTTTGAGTTTCTGTCAACAGCAACAAGGTGCTGGAATGGTTGGGTGCCCCGAAGAAAATTTTTGTTTTTATTTTTTCACACCCCATTAACAGCAACGATGTGCTGGTGTGAGTGGTGTGTGATAAGTAAAAGTTTTTTTTTTCTCTCTCCACATCATCTTCTCAAAAGAATGCACCTGTTTCACCGTTTTTTTTTTCAATAGAGACCGATTCGGTCTCTCTCTGTTTGATCAGTTGGAAATCAGTCCAAACTGACTTGAAACTCCATTTAAATCTTCGTTTTCTCATGATTTAAATCGTCCTTTCCTTTCGAAATCGAATCTGACTTAAACGATTTTTTTTTTAAAAAGAAAAAAAACCAATTTCACTTCTTGCTATCGAAGGAAATTTCAAGGTTAACCAGGTCAAATCGTTAAAAGTTTAAGGTTTGGAAGGCAAGATCGAATCCAAATCAGTTCGTAATAGTACCTTAAAGGTTTTTTAACTTCGGTGATCAGGCCAATCGATTGTTCTCGTTGCTTCATTCGATCAAATTACAGGATCGTTTAATCTGAAAATCGTTGATTGATGTTTTGTTTTGAGAGTTTCTGGGAATTTCTCTTCCCTGATCATAACTTGTTGAATTTTCCTTTGTGTTTTGGATTGACCATTGGTGTTCTTGGAGTTTGAGGATCCAAGCTTCACTGATTTGGTTGGCTGATTGGCTGATTCGTTTCAGTCTCATTCGGTTGATATATTTGGCTGAAATTAAAAGCGGAATTTACGTCGATTGTTTCAAAGAGAACTAAATGGGTAAGTAGGCCCAGTGTTACCATGCTGTTCCATTAAGGCGCTTCCATCCTATTTTACAGGCTTTTATTAGTCGGAATGCATCAATCGGGAGTTTGAGTTAAAATCCGATCTTGCAAATTTATCACAATTTTCGGACAATTTTCTGTCAATTAAGGGGTTTAACTTATATTGAATTATATCTCCATCAAGTCCCTAAATCGATAAGAAAGTTTTTTAAAAAAAATATATATATATTTTCAAAAGAAAAAAAAAAAAAAATCAAGTCTTGAATGTTGCCGACAGCAACGTGGGGGTGTATATCTTTTTGTTTTGGTTTTGTTTCATAAAATTCTTTTGCTTGAGATCAACTTGTTTTCTAAAAAAATAAAAAAATAAAAAATAAAAAATAAAAACATCCTCTTTATCTCATCAATCATTGTTATATCCTCAATTCGATATCCCTTGAAATTTTGAATTATTTTGAGTCACCCAAAATAACCCTTGATTGGACTGTATAAAAAATAGCAATATATATTCGGACTAAGTTACATGTTTGCTTCAACAATCGAATCCGATTGCCAGTCTTCATATTGATTGCTTATTTAAACGTGCTATGATCCCGATTGGAGTATATGTTTGACGGGTTTATTTTGATCCTGGTATGATGGGTTTGTGCATTATCTTGATTATTATCTCTATGATATCAATGTTGTATGGTTTAATTAGACTCATGGACCTATGTATTTGAAAAAGGCCTCGGGCACACCCCACCCTGTTTTGCACACACCACATGTACGTTTACTATTTTGTATATTTGCACGTCTCATATAACAAACGTGGATCTAGAGCATGGCCTAGTCTCTTAGGAGATGCGACGTCATTCATGAAAACCACAACTCCAGTCACGTACCTTAGGGTATATCAAACTGGGGCATCAATACCGTCTGATTAGGTGACTCTGAAAGGTATATCGATGCACCCAGGCTGGAGCGACCTGAGCCTTTGACCTATTGTAAGCCGCACAGTCACATGTCCCTTATGCCAGCGTAGTACTAATACGTGGTCGGTTCCCTCCTGGGATGCCAAACCATTTATGAAAGCTACAACTCTTGACTCGTACCCATAGGTATATAAAAGATAATCCAAGTACATCAATTGCACTTCTTGGTCAAAATCGGTGCCTAAGCGAGATCCTGCCCCGTTATACCCTACTGTATGACGGGGATAGACTACGTCTGTTCTAGACGAGAGGTATTTAAGTAGGCCTTTGCTCAGCATCGTGCATCACCTCTCAACTGGGGATCAAACTGGCTGTTTTTGGCTTCAGAGAAGTGAGTCGAAATTTTAGATTATCACCTATACGGTATATTAAACTAAGTCACCACGTACTGTCTGATTGAGTACGCTCGAGAGGTATATAGGTGTGCATGGGCAAGGGTGGCCAGATAAAAATGTATTGCACGTAGTAAGCTTAGAGTCTAGAAACCTTCCCTGTAGGTCACGACTCGAACTTATCGTGGGTGTTCCCGGGTTGTTTATTGATTGGAACCTTATGATTGATGAGTGTATGTGAATGATGAGATCAGAGTGTTTGATTGTCCTCAAGGTTCAAAAATTTTGTTTTTAGAAATTAAAGTGGGTGCACCCCAATAAAGAATCCATTTCTTCCAAAAATTCAATAATGATCCAGTCCATCTTGATCCAGCAATCATGATGGACTGGACCATTTAAATCAAAATGGAAATCAAATTTTCAAAGAAGGAAAATAGTTTACAAAAGGAAAATATTTTTCAGAAAAGATGTTTTCCAAAATAAGTATTCTCTAGAAAAAATATTTTCCAAGAAAAGGTGTTTTCAAGAAAATATTTTTCATAAGAACAAAATTTTTCAAATAAAAAATAATTCATATTTTACATGGACCTTGGAAGTATACTAAAATACCCTTTTGTGTCAAACCAGGATGTTAGCCGCTGGCAATAACCCGATCGACTAGTTAGTCAAAACAACTGTCAAAGGGATGTACCCTGTAGAGAAGATCAATTTTGGGAAATTCATGTTGAGGAGTGCTCTTTACTTCCACGAGTTTGAGATATACTGGAACGTCTTGTGTGCTATGGCTAAGCGCTGGAACCCCTACCTTCACATATTCCATATTGGGCATATGCACTTGTGCCCCACTCACGAGGATTATTGTGGCATCATGGGGATATCCACTTCAGGACCTCTAGTCAGGCCCTCATTGAAGACCAGATATTCTGGTAACCTCACCACAGGACTGAACATTTCTAAGGAAGAAATCAAGGCCTTAGTTCATAAAGGGAGATTGGACTAAGTACCTTTACTGGGCCCGTATCGCTCCCACAGTCACCCTGTCAATGTAAAACTCGAAGCCTGACGTGCCACTAGAGACTATCGATTGTGCCTAGGAATCCTAGCTCAATACGTACTGACCTCCAATAGTGATGGCCAAACTATCCCTGAATTCTTCATAGATATAGCCTCTCAACTCTCAAAGAAAGCCAACCCAATACCTCTAATCCTAACTGAAACTGTCTCAGGTCTAGATGCCATAAAAAATGGTGAGCGGGAAAACTTCAAAGGAAGCCCCTACTTACTCTATATGTGGCTTTGTGACCATCTCAAAATTGTAGATGTTCTTTCAAACCTCGAGTATGGGCCAGAACACTTTTCCAAAAGAAACCTGTTAGTGCGTCACAACTCGGTCAAGGCTTGGAGCAAATGGTTAGACTCTCGTCTTGCCCGTCATATCGATTTAAGATGTCCTTGGTGGATGACTGATCCCCCTGTTCTAGGAACCAAGGGATCCTATTATGTTCGTCTAATTGGACTAGAAGAAACTTCTTTTTACCATCCTAATTTGATCCTAGAGTAGTACGAAGTACCTATAAAGTCCTCTTTACCTCAACCCAAAGCTTTCTTTCCTCCCGAATCTTTGACTGAAAATTTGATGCATCTCATTGAAAAAACTTAGAAGAAACGCACCTTAAGGTATCCAGACGGACAAACAGAATTCAAAGAGCCAGTTGTTAGAGCTAAGAGGATCAAGCCTGATAGCAATCTTGATGACCATCAAGATAAAGCCAAGTGTCTATGTAAAAAATAGTTCAAGTCAAATTTGTGGAAAAATGTTTTAATAAGAACACTTATTTGTTAATTATTTTCAATAAAGCTATTTTTCTTTTGAATAAATATTTATTTCTCTTTTGAATGATCATTGCGTGAATGAATTAATTAACAGATTGGTGCACAAACCTCAATAAAATGTTATCAAGGGGGTAATACTGAAATTGACTAAATCTACATTTGATGGGGTCAGAAAGGATTATCATTGCACCCAAACTCAAGCGTCCACCTCCTAGTTGGAGTCGTAAGTCCAGTCGGTTAGAACGAGCTACAGTACCAAGTCAACAAGCAGAGATGGCTTCAGAATTTGAGCTCACAGAGATCGATAAGATCTTGGCAGCCTTTGCCAATGATATCAACAGTATAAAAGGCAAAGTGAAAGTGTTAGAATAGACCTCGAAATCAATCGGCAATCTCCTAAATGACCCAAAAGGAAAGAAGGTAGAAGAGAAACGTCCACGTGAAGTCTTCGAACTCGACGGAGACGAAGAGTATGTTGATGAAAATCTGACGTTATCTAGCAGAATGTCTCAATTGGAGTCAGCTATGAAGAGTATAAAGGGTATCGATGAAATTGCAGCAGGCATTGAAGCTCTGAATCGTATCCCTAGAATCCATTTGCCAGAGAAGTTCATGATACCTGAAATGGACAAGTTCAGTGGGACAGGGTGTGCGAAAACACATCTTAAGGTGTATGTTACCAACATGCGCACTATAGGGCTCAGCGACGAACATGTGACGTTATTGTTTCAAAGAACTTTATTAGGATCAGCACTACGTTGGCTGATGTCTCAAGATCCAGTTACTGTGGGTACATGGGAGAACATGTCAAAGGCCTTCTGGCATCAGTATAAGTACAGTACCGAGATTGAGACTTCAAGAAGGGATTTGGAGGCAACTAAACAAAAAAATGGGGAGACATTCACTGATTTCATTGGTCGCTAGAAGGCCAAGGCTGCCCAAATGTAGGATAGACCTTCGGAGAAGGAACAAGTAGCGATTATCCTAAAGAACCTCTTACATGGATATGCTCAGCACTTAGTGGCCCAATATCTCCCTACTTTTGAGTCTTTGTTACAAGCTGGAAGCCAACTCGAGGACGTTTTTTCCTCTAGGGTTCTTTCTAATCCCTCGGATCACAAATCTAAGAAACCCTATGTTCCCAAACCTAGTACCAACCATGTCTACATAGCCAACACGTCAGCCACCCCAGCTCAACCCCCAGCCCGGACTAATAACCAGGTTCACCCAAGTTAACCTCGAACTCCGCGTTAGTTTACCAATCTCGAGATGAGTCTTACTGTAGCTCTTCACAAATTGATGAAAAAATGACTTCTTACCCCTATCCAACCACCTTTGCCTAATCCCTTGTTAGCTGGACACAATTCTAACTTATTCTGCGAGTTCCATCAAAACTCTGGCCATCACACGGATCGATGTATCACCTTGCGCCATGCCATTCAAAACCTTATTGACAACAAAAATGTCATAATCCCTAGCCCACCAAATGTCACCACTAATCCACTACCTACCTATCAACCTCTACCAACCCTGAATATGGTTTCCCATACCCCATTACTATTCGATCTCGTCTCTTTTATCCATCCAATCCAAGTCAAACCGCTTAGTTATCCCCTTGTCGGGATAACTTTCATTGATGAGGTTTTCACTACTAACTATGAACCATTTGATCTAATCTTGGATGATACATATTGTTTATCCACGCCTCGCTACAATAGTCCCGCATTCACTAGTTACCTATTGGCTCAAATGAACCTGAAAAGTCATGTATCTTAGACAGATGAAGATCCATACTTGTTAACTGAAGAAGATGAGCCTTTCTCCCTCTCCTGTGATGAGGTTAGACATATGACTCGAGGGAAAAGAGTTTTTAAGCTACAAGAACTCTGTGTTGATAACCTCGCGGCCTTGACAAGAAAAGAAAGAGAAGATCCTATCAAAGAAAATATCAAAGAAGATAACTCCGTGATCAAGTAGTTGAAGAAATTAGGAGCTAATATCTCAGTTTGGGGTTTACTTATGGCTTCTACTGCCCATAGGGAGGTTGTTCTCAAAGCACTAAACACAGCCCAAGTCTCCCTTGACACTTCTCTAGATCAGCTAGCCCGCATAGTAGGGGCAACTTACGTAGAGAATATCCTATCATTCTCGGACACAGATCTCCCAAAAGAGGGAGCAAGCCACACTAAGCTGTTGCACATCACAGTTGACTGTAACGGGATGAGGGTACATCTGGTATTGATTGATAATGGGAGTGCACTGAATGTTTGTCCTTTAAAGACTGCTACCTGCCTCGGGTTTAAGGTCGAAGACCTCAAGTCCATTAATCAAGGTATTAGGGCCTATGATAACACCAAGAGGGATGTACTGGGAATTTTGCACTTTTGATTGTCCACAGGCATAGCTAAATTTCCTGTGAAATTTCAAGTTATCGATATCCATTCTTGTTTTAATCTACTATTAGGGAGGCCATGGTTACGCCAGATCAAAGCCATCCCTTCCACGTTGCATCAGAAGGTCAAGTTTATCAAGGATGGGCTAGTGATTACTCTTCATGGAGATGCTGAAATTATAGGAATTGTAAACAGTACTGAAGCTAAGAATGAGCCATTGCTTGAGATTCAGCCAGAACAACAGGGGATAGAGCTTAGCGGGTTTGAATTTGAGAAAATCTACTCAGTTCAATGGAATCACTCCATGAAAGAATATTTCCCTATTGAGAACACCTCTAACTGCTACATGGCCAATATGTTTAAAAAAATGAGATTTTTCCCGGGTATGGGCCTAGGTCGCAAACAATAAGATATTAAAGAAGCAGCAGTGATTAAAGAAGTCATCGGCACATTCGGACTAAGATATAAGCCTACTTAGGAAGATTGGGCCCAATACTGGAAGATAAAGCGGGATAAGGCAGTTGCAAAAAGGCAAAGGCACACCATGGATCTAATTAAAATGAAGCCCTATCGTAAGACCCTTAATGGCTATTTCGTGAAAGAAGGAGAAGAGTTTCATTATTGTAGGTTCCTAGAGCCGTTCATTGATCACATCACAGGTACTCGTCTACCGGGGTTTGAAATCTTCTTTGGCATGGAATGGCCTGAAAAGGAAGCAAGCACAGAAGTTGAAGACTGACAGCTCAATCTGGACTCCCTCAATATTGATCAGCTATTCATTGAAGATCACAGCATCCTAGTGTTATCGATTGAGAAAGGGATCCCAAATCCTCAGTCTGTAATCAAACCCGTTGTTGGGTGTCTTTCCAACTATCATGTAATTAGTCTTGTGTTGCACGTCAAGGCTGGGTCGGTCAGTCCCATTAGTCCTGTTCAGTCTGACATGCCGGATGAGTCCTTTATTTCTGTTGAGTCAAGTAAGTTAGTTTTTTCTGCTGAGTCTGTTATTCCTAGTGAGTCTATTTTTCCTGCTGAGTCAAGTGTGTCTGTCAAGTCTGCAATGAGTCATGTTACCCCATCTCTTTTTAATGAAATGAAAGAAATTTTTGATTACCCCGAGTGCAATAATAATTTAACTAATAATCTGACTTCGGAGGGAGAGTCTTCGGACGAAGAACCTCCCCTTGAAATAATCAAGTTACTTGAAAAAGAAGATGAACGTCGGGCTCAACCTCTAATAGAAGAAGTAGAGGTTATCAACCTCGAAACAAAAGAAAGTCCTCAAGAAATTTGGATTGGGGTCACTTTATCTCCCGATGAACGCAAAGGGATAGTAGACTTACTCAGAAAGTTCAAAGACGTATTCGCGTGGTCTTACGAGGATATGTCGGGAGTAAGCAGAGACATTGTTCGACATCGGATTCCGTTATATCCTGATGCTCGACCAATCAAACAGAAACTTCGTCGTATGAAGCCGGAATGGACTTTGAAAATTAAAGAAGAAGTTACGAAGCAGATTAACGCTGGATTTTTGGAAGTAGTAGAATACCCTGAGTGGATTGCCTATGTCGTCCCGGTGCCGAAAAAAGATAGAAAAGTCAGAATGCGTGTGGACTTTAGAGATTTAAACAAGGCAAGCCCGAAAGATAGTTTTCCTTTACCACACATAGATGTTCTAGTAGATAGTACAGCAGGACACGCTTTATTGTCCTTCAAGGATGATTTTTTGGGGTACAATCAGATAAAAATGGATCCTCGAGATATGCAAACAATGTCGTTCATCACACAGTGGAGAACCTTTTGCTACAAGATTATGCCATTTGGTTTGAAGAACGCTGAAGCCACCTATCAAAGAGCGGCCATGACTTTAGTACATAACATGCTACACAAGGAAGTCGAAGTCTTTGTAGATGATATGATAGTCAAATCCAAGGAACGACTGGGACACGTTGCTGCGTTAGAAAAATTTCTCACAAGGATTCAAAAGTATCAACTCCGCCTTAACCCGTAAAAATACGTATTTGGAGTAACTTCTAGAAAATTATTGGGATTCGTGGTCAGTCAAAAAGGGATCGAAGTAGATCCTGTGAAGATTAAAGCTATCCAAGAGATGCCACCGTTTGAGAAAAGGTGTAGGTTATGGGTGTGGGTAGATTAAATTTTTTAGAGAAAAGGTGATGGGTTGATGTGGGTACATTAAAGGGAGGTATAGGTTAGGGGTGTGGGTAGATGATGTTTGGAGAAAAGGTGATGGGATAGGTTGGGGATGAGGGAGGTGAGTTGGGGTGGTGACATGTGTCCCACTTTGATAATTGTGGTGATTGGTTGTGATGTTGGGTTGGCTTGAAAATTGGACTTAGGTAATGAGTTGGGCTTGGGTAGAGTGTTGGGTAGGTATAGCGTTGGATTGGGCTTAGGTTGTGGATTGAATATGAATGGATTTGAGTTGAATGGGCTTGGGTAATGAGTATAATAAGAATGGGTTTGGACTTATGTTGAGTGGGCTTAGGTGAGAGGTTGAATAAGAATGGGTTTGGGTTGAGTTGAATGGGCATAGGTAATTGGTAGAATAAAAATGGGTTTGGACTTATGTTGGATTGAGTTGAAGAATTTAGAAGGGTGGTGAGGAATTGGGGTCCATGGGCCACGTGGGAAGCCTTAGGCCATTAATTAAAAGAAATAAAGGGCTTTTGGAGGTATGGGCTTTGAAGGCTTAATTTATTTTTTATTATCTTTTTGGGCATTTTGCGTCGAGGGCCCAATCAAATTTGGGTGTCTACAGCTGCCCCTCTTTGCAGGAGTGGCATGCAAAGAACTGCAAAGAATAGACGAAACCCTGATTTATGCGGGTCCGAGGATTTTGCTCGAACAAGTTTGAAAACACCGATTTGGTTTGACGAATTTGATGACAAGAAGTGACTGCCCAAGCACGGGGTCTGGCAGGGTGAGCCTCTTGATTTCCTCGACCTCGTGGCACGGAGCTCGTGTGATGTCTCAGATTTGTAATAGTTTGGAAAAAACCTTTGAAACGAGAGTTTTCTAACGAGTCTTGAACAAATTTGAATTTCGCTTTTGCGAAAATGCTATTTTGTCGGTTTGTTTTTATTTTATTTTATTTATTTATTTTTTTTTTTTGTTTTTGTTTTTGTTTTTTTTTCAACCTAAAATCCACTCTTCTTTGTCTTACTTTATTTTTACCACAAGTTAATATTCCTTATTCATGCCCTATCCCTTGTAATGGCGCATTTGATCCTTTCAACGGTGCAAGCAATAAGGTTGTTAACAGCTGTTACAGATCCAAGAAAGAGTTTTGTTGTTGGAGTTGAATCAACTAAGATCTGAAGGCAGGAGGGCTACATAGTCTGAGTCACCCACATTCATTGCAATAATATCAACAGGAGCATAAACTACGAACGAGCCTGTTGCATCGGTGTTACTTTCTTGTAATATCAACATGTTCCTCTGGTTTGGAATTTGGAGTATTTACTCACAGTAGAGATACACAGTTGCCAAGATCAAGAGATCGGTTAGGGTCTTTTGAGGAGTAAGGAATCTTCCATTTTGAAGGCTAAGATTGGTAATCTATGAAAGCGCCCTCGATCCGCGATGTGCGCGGATCCGCTTTTGACCCTTGAAGTTTGGGAGTTGCCACCTAGTTATTATGGTGTAGGAACCAAACTGACTCTAAAACGGATAAAAAACTAATCTACTATAGAAAAACTGAATCCGGGGATCATATTACGGGGTTGGAAGGTGTTCGGCACCAACCTCGTCCAGACAATGCCGGTTTCTACTTATCCCAAATAAGATTACATCGCTAATGACAAAACCTAGATATATATAAAAAAAACAAAAATCTTACCTTCAATCTGCAAAAGTTCTATTCCCTCAGATCTGTTGAAAATGTTCCTGGTACCGTACTCCTTACTTTGTTCTGTCTCCGAATCTGATTTCTGATCTCCAAGGCAAGGTATCTCCTTCTTGGATCTGGGTGCTTCGAATTTGTTGTGGATTTTGGGGTGTTTTTGAAAGGTTACTGGATATTTTTTGGGCTCAAATCGAAGTAGGGGTGATAGGTAAGGAGTTGGGACTCCAAAATTAGGGTTTTGGAGAGGTTGTGGAGCTTCTTCACCTACTTTTCCTAGGATTTTTTCTTTGATACGAAAATAAGGTGTGGAGGCTCCTATTTATAAAGTTTTTTAGAAGCATTAGGGTTTGATTAGGGTTTCTTTTAGAATTTTAATTAGGGTTTTGACTTTGGTCTTATGAATGGACTTAGTCTTTAGGGTTTTAATTTAGGATTTTGACTTTAGTCTTATGAGATTGACTTGATTAGTTTAGATTAGGATTTTGATATAGGGTTTTGACTTTAGTCTTATGAGATTGACTTGATTAGTTTAGATTAGGGTTTTGATTTAGGGTTTTGACTTTAGTCTTATGAGATTGACTTTAATGTTTCACTTTAGTCTTTCTTGGTTGGCTTTTAATATCTTGACTTTAGTCTTACTTGATTGACTTTAAGCTTGACTTTAGTCTTACTTGATTGACTTTAATGTTTCACTTTACATTATATAATGATTTGTTTATTAATTTCGAAATTTTTAATTATTAAAGTTGTAAAATTACCGTTTTACCATTGGAGAGGAGTTTTTACGTTTTAAGTCGTTTTTCAATGTTTCAGGATGTTTTGGAATCAGTTTTTCGTAAGGAATTCAATGGGAATGTTGGTTTTTGTCATTTATGAAATTTTTTGTGTGAAATGGTCGTGAATTTTATGAGGAGTATTTTCGTAATTTTGTTGAATTTTGTTAAAATTGGCGAAGTGGTATATTTGGTTTCGATTTGTTGTTTTATGTGTTTTGAATGGGTCTTCCTAAGCGTAACGTAGGTTCTAGGGTTGTTTTGATGTTAGGGGCATTTTGGTAATTTGGTCATTTTTAGTAGTTTTTGTCGTGAAGCTTCTTTTTGGTTTGCAAGATGATGATTTCTATGTTTCTGGGGTCTTATTTTCCTAGCGTAGTATGGTTTCTAAAGTTTTTTCAGTTCGAGATACCTCATCCGGATTTCTGAAACATATCTGGTAACAAAATAAAGCATTGGAATGAACATCCATCATTGGGGAACCGTTGCGATCGGGTTGACGAGTTGATTAATCAAGCGGATGCAAAAATGGGGTGTCTACAGATGCCTCTCTTTGGCAGAGGGTTGAAGCAAACTAGATAACAAATCTATTTCAGTAGATAGTGCGATATCCGAATGCCAAAGCTAGTGACAGTTCATTTTGCAGTCTGATTTAGCAATTCGTCTGGGTGTTCGGATCCTTGAGCGTAAAACTCTCCCCAAGCTAAAAGGTTGTCAAGTCCTTGAGCGCGAGCTCTCACTAGCAGTGTCAGATCCTTGAATTTTAAAAAATTCTCCTTGACTAATGTAACAACTATGCAAGTGTGTGGACTCAAAATCAGAGATAGATTTCAAAGAGTTTGAGTTGGAAATGAGTCAAAACTGAGCATAAGGTGAATATAAACTGAGCATAAACTGAGCATAATTCCAAGAAAACCCTTGGCGGCATCTGAGCATAATTCCGAGAAAACCCTCGGTGGCATCTGAGCATAGTTTCGAGAAAACCCTTGGCGGTAACTGAGTATAATTCCAAGAAAACCCTTGGCGGCATCTGAGCATAATTCCGAGAAAACCTTCGGCGGCATCTGAGCATAATTCCAAGAAAACCCTTGGCGGCATCTGAGCATAGTTCCAAGAAAACCCTCGACGGCATCTGAGCATAATTCCAAGAAAACCCTTGGCGGTATCTGAGCATAGTTCCGAGAAAACCCTCGGCGGCATCTGAAGATAATTCCAAGAAAACCCTTGATGGCATCTGAGCATAATTCTGAGAAAACCCTTGGCAGTAACTGAGCATAGTTCCAAGAAAACCCTTGGCGGCATCTGAGCATAATTCCGAGAAAACCCTCAGCGGTAACTGAGCATAGTTCCTAGAAAATCGTTGGCGGCATCTAAGCATAATTCTGAGAAAACCCTCGACGGTAACTGAGCATAGTTCCTAGAAAACCCTTGGCGGCATCTGAGCATAATTCCAAGAAAACCCTTGGCGGCATCTGAGCATAGTTCCGAGAAAACCCTCTACGGCATCTGAGCATAATTCCAAGAAAATCCTTTGCAGCATCTGAGTATAGTTCCGAGAAAACCCTCAGCGGCATCTGAGCATAATTCCAAGAAAATCCTTGGCGGTATCTGAGCATAGTTCCGAGAAAACCCTCAGCGGCATCTGAACATAATTCCAAGAAAACCCTTGGCGGCATCTGAGCATAATTCCGAGAAAACCCTCGTCGGTAACTGAGCATAGTTCCAAGAAAACCCTTGGCGGCATCTGAGCATAATTCTGAGAAAACCCTTGGTGGTAGCTGAGCATAGTTCTGAGAAAATCCTTGGCGGCATCTGAGCATAATTCTGAGAAAACCCTCGGCGGTAACTGAGCATAGTTCCGAGAAAACCCTTGGCGGCATCTGAGCATAATTTTAAGAAAACCCTTGGCGGCATCTGAGCATAGTTCCGAGAAAATCCTCAGTGGCATCTGAGCATAATTCCAAGAAAACCCTTGGCGGCATCTGAGCATAATTCCAAGAAAATCCTTGGCGGTATCTGAGCATAGTTTCAAGAAAATCCTTGGCGGTAACTGACTGAGTAAAACTAAGAATGAAGCAATAGATCTGGGAAAGAAATGATTGAAAATGAAATTGGAAAAGAGTGATCGAATAATGGAATGTCCTATCTCTAATTCCAAATGCGAGATCCAAAATGCTTTTGTTTGAACCTCAAGTTTTATCCAAAAGTTTTATGAACTTAAAACCTGAGTTTTTATTTCTTTTGAACCTCAAGGGTTTTTCGAAAAACTGTTATCAAGAGGGTAACCTTAAGTTTGGGGTTCCCCTTATCTTTTAGGATTTACATTGCTCAAAAACAAAATGTCCCTAATTTGACAATAAACATGGCATTGAAGATAATTGAACGCATCATTAAAAAATACCCCTGGTATAAGGGGGGAAATTACATATTTAGAGAAAAAAGAAAATGCCCCTTGTATGAAGGTTTGAAATATTTGATTACCACAAGCGCAATAAAGATCCAACTTTTAATTTTGATTAATTTTATTGAAGATTTTGAGTCAGGCTCAAGAGAACAAAATATTTCCTTTTGAGACTCATCATAGAATTCACCTTTCTCTCCATTGGTTCACTTGGGGGAGTAATAATTTTCAGATCGATCGTAAACAAGATACTTGTGGCTTTTGAATCTAGGCCTGGTTTAAGCTAAGTATTGAACTTGATCATTCAGACTTCTGATGTTTGAGCTCGGACCGCTCTTAGCTTGGGATTTTCTTCTGTTTTTCTTTGTTGCTCTAACTTTTGCCTAGATCGCCTTTTTAGGTTTTCAATCTATCGAGCTTGCTCTAACTTTTGCCTAGATCACTTTTTCAGGTTGCCAAAGTTGTCCTTTTAGATTTTCAACCTTGCGAGCTTGCCTTAATTTTTGCCTAAGTCGCCCTTTTCGGATTTTCAAATTAGCAGGCTTCATCATTTTTTTTTTCTTCTCCTCTGAACTTCTAGAGTTACTGTCTGATCATGCTTTGCTATCTTCCTTGACTTTTCGTACGGTACTTAGGAGGACTTTTGCAGGTGAGCTTAGGACTGGATATAAAAGAAAGGAATTTTAAGGCTCAAAAATCCAAATGCCCCTTGTGTGGCATTTCATTTAACATTTTTTTCTTGAATTTTCTTCCTCATTTTGGATAATATTTTTCTTTTGAATATCTCCTAGATTTTTTTTTTCGAGGAATCTATTTTTTTTTTTGATGTGGTCGGGCCTGAAGTAACTTCTCAGGTTGCCTACGTACCCCAAACTTTTGGGATCAGACCAAGACGTAGTTCGAATTTTTCACTCCCCTGGGTTAGGTAATCAGGCTAAAAAGTAAAAAGCATATTTTTTCTCTTTTTCAACAGGCTGCAAAGGGGTTGAGAAAGGAGATAATGAATTGGGTAGTGGGAAAATTGATTCGGCTAAAAACGGCCTCCTTAAATGTAGTACTGTTTGATTTGGTCAAGGTTGGTTGGTTCTGGTAACTCGATTCCATCATGATCTTGAAGCCTGACAGCTTTTCCTAGTAATATTTCCTTGATGATGTACGGACCTCCCCAATTTGGTTTGAACTTCCCTCTAAGGTCAAAGATAGGTGCCCGATTCTCTTTGAATACTAAATCCCCGACTTGTAAGTGACGGGCATTGATCTTTTTGTCAAATGCGCGGGCGACTCTTATTTGATAAGCTTTCACGTGATACAATGCTCTCAGTCATTTTTCTTCGATCAAATTCAATTCTTCATACCACTGGTGAACCCAATCTGTTTCTGGCAACTGACTTTCCAACAAGATCCTGAGAGATGGAATTTTCATTTCAACTGGCAAAACCGCTTCCATGCGATACACTAAGGAGTAGGGAGTAGCTCCAGTAGAGGATCGAATTGAAGTTCGATATGCCCATAATGCAAATGGCAGTTTTTTAGACCAATCTCGATGTGATTGACACATTTTCCTTATGATAGTCTTAAGATTCTTATTAGCTGCTTCGACTGCTCCATTAGTCTGAGGGCGGTAAGGAGATGATTTGTGGTGTGAGATTTTGAACTTTGAAGATAAAGTAATAACCTCAGCTTTGAAATACGACCCGTTATCAGAAATTAGTTCCGAAGGTACCCCATACCGGCTGATGATGTTCGTTTGGATAAACTTTGGAACTCGAGACGAAGTGAGGACCGCATAAAAGGCAGCTTCGACCCATTTGGTAAAATATTCGATGGCAAATAGAATGTATTCATGCCCGTTTGATGCCTTAGGCGGTATTTTACCAATAATGTCAATTTCCAAAACTGAGAATGGCCATGGTGACGTCAGACCAACAAATCGAGAAGGTGGTACATGTATGAGATTTGCATGTATTTGGCATTTGTGGTAGGTCTTGACCATGTGATGGCAGTCTGTTTCCATCGTAGGCCAATAGTACCCTTGTCTCATAATTTTCTTAGCTAACATTTTTCTACTCATGTGAGGGCCGCATTCTCCTGAATGTAGTTCAACCATTATCTGTTTAGCTTGATCTTCATTGACGCACGACAAATGAATCCCGTCATAAGACCTTTTGTATAAACTTCCTGCGCACAGGATGAATTGAGATGCTAATCTTAGTAAGGCTTGTCGTTCCTTCCTCGATGCTTCTTCTGGGAATTCTTGTTTTTTCAACACCATTTTAATGTCTGTGTACCACGGCTTTCCATCAGGTAGTCGAGTTGCAATATTGATCTGACAGTAATATGCAGGTTTGTCTTTGACTTCGACAGTGATTAGCCTCAATTCCATGCCAGGGGGCAAATGGATCATTGAAGATAGAGTGGCTAACGAGTCAGCAAATCTATTATCTTCCCTTGAAACGTGTTGGAACAAAATAGCTTCAAACTTACCCACTAAGTTTAACAAATACTCATGATAAGGCTTCAGCTTTTCGTCCCTAGTCTTCCATTCTTCCAATGACTGGTGTATGACCAAGGCTGAATCCCCAAAAACTTCGATTTCTGTAATGCCCAGATTCAAAGCAGCTTCAAGTCCAGTGATGCATGCTTCATATTCGGCTGTGTTATTGGTGTTAGAGAAGGCTAACTTAATAGCGATTGGAATGTGGCATCCTTCTGGAGAAAACAGGACTGCCCCTAATCCATACCCATTTTGATTAACGACTCTATCAAAATACAACTGCCATGTTTGGTTCTGAGGCTCTTCTTCAACATGCAAGATATTCTCATATGGAAACTGATCAACAGGACTTATTCCCTCTACTACCGGGTGATCTGCCAAGTATTCTGCTACAGCTCTCCCTTTGATGGATTTCTGTATAACGTGCGTGATGTCAAACTCTGATAATAACAATAATCATCGTGTGGTTCTCCCCGTCAGTGTCGGTTTCTCGAAAAGATACTTGAGAGGATCCATCCGAGATAACAAGATAATTGAATGAGATTGCATATAGTGTCGAAGTCTCTGAGTAGCCCATACTAGAGCCAAGCAAATTTTTTCCCGGGCTGAATACTTTCGTTCATACTCTAATATTTTCTTACTGATGTAGTAGATAGCCCTTTCTTTGCGAGTATCTGATGAGTGTCTCCAAACACTCAATTATACGCACATTTTCCGGATATTTATCTTGATTTTTGTACCTATTTCTCTATATTAAGATAATTATCATGATAAGCCTCAAACCACCACGTTGCATGTTAATTAGGCTTAATTATATATAAATAAATTCATTTACTAGATAAATCTAATTACGTGTGTTTCTTGTGCAGAAAATCAACAATTTGGAATCAAAATCTCAAGGCAAAAGCATTTGGGCCCACTTTGGAATGCCCTAACACTTTGGAATGCCCTAATCCTTAACTCATATTCTCCTCTTTTGTCTTTTTGTGCAAAGAAAAGTGGAGGCTACTTTTAGACTCTTCTACACACATTTTTCTCTATAAATAGAGCCTTCATTTCTAGATAAAGGGTCTCATCTTGGTTCTCTTATCTAAGACTCCTTTAATCTAAGGCTCTTTGTCTATTATCTTATTTTTTGTATTTTCATTTTCTAGTTATTTCCTTTTGACTAATTAGTCTTGTAAGAAGTAGAAGAAGAAGAAGTTGTAATTTTCTCCATGAAATGAAGAAAAGTTCTTTCATCTCTTATCTTCCCTCTCTTGCAATGACATTAGGCTAAGTTCCCCTCCATTGGAGAGTGGAAAAGCCTAGAGCAAGTTCTTGTGTTATTTTTAATTTCATGCCTTTCTTTTATTTAAAATGCTTATGAATTCTCTTTAAGTTTCTTGCACCTATTATTCTTAATATAGATACTTTACGCTTAGATTAGATCAAGATAAAGTATGCTTAACTAGATAATTGGTAGTAGGAAGTTTTCAAAGAATTCTATTTTGTTTATGTTCCTTTATTTCATTTCATTTACAAAACTTTCCGATCTAAGGAGTTAACACCAAGCCCTTACGATTGAGTTATAAAAGGCTTGAAACTAAGAATTGCGCATCAACATGTTTCTAGGTAGATCCACCTCTAATGGTATTTTTAATTTCATAAGTTTACTTGTGTTTTAATTTCATTTACTTTAGTTTCTTTTCTAGTAAATTTACATTTTCTTATAAGTTCAAAAATACAAAGAAAAACAGTTTTAAATTCCTTTTAGTTAATTTGAATTTTATCTTCTTAGCTTAACTCTATTCTTCCTTTCTCTTGGGTTCGATCCCCTACTTGCCCCACAAGTAAGGTAAACGTAAGATTATTATTAACTCCGGTGAGAAAACAACGATAGTCTCATCAGAATTTTGACGCCGCTGCCGGGGAAAGGTAAGGTAGTAGTGGTAAGTTTTGATTTAAAATTAATTTTTTTTTTTTTTCATTTTTTTTGTATTTTCTTTTTTCTTTGGTTTCTTTCTTCTATAAGTTCAAGTGTTCTTGAGATTTTAAGGAGAGAAAGAAAGAAGAAAAACATTAAAAAAAAAAAAATGTCATTCTCGTTTTCCTTTTTGTTCACCTTGACAACAGAACTTAAACGACTTTACTTTCTACTTACTCCGATCTCCCGATTAGCTATAGTGTATATTGATTTGGGTAGAACGAAATTTTTATTAATTTCCAAGAAGGCTTGGATTGTAATAGACTAAGGAAGGACGACGGGTGGACAATACCGTCACGGCTCCTTAGGTTCGCACACCAAAATTGGAGTTGGTGGCCTAAGTCGACTCAAACCGTCTTCACCCCGTCTAGCACGGGAGGTAATCCCGAAACACCCACGCCTCTCTTTGCTAGTGGGTTACTCCTTGCCTTTGTATGTTATTTTTCCAATTTGCACACACTTGGAATAGTTAATTAGGTAGTAAAGAGCACCCCTCTCCTAGGGATGGCATGATAAGATAAGGATTGGAAGTCATTACCAATTCCTTGCTCTAATTAGGATAATCAATTCACTAGTCATCCAATCAAATTAATTAAATCAATTAGACTTGACTATAGGGCCCACGAGCTCAATAGGAGAAATTCCGCTTCAAGTTGTGCCAATTGCGCTTCTTGGTCATTTTTGTATCTAGTAAGATCTTGCCCTTTGAGGGGATAGACTCAGTCTATTCAAGAAGGAAGGTATTTAAGCGTGCTCTTGCTTATGCATTATGCGCCTCCTCCGATCTGGAGATCCGAATGATTCAAACTTGACTTCATAGAACCGAGTTGGAAGGCTAGTTGCGCTATTTCTACCCAGTTAGGAGCTGTCTAGCTTTAGGCAACCTATCTAGGTCCAGTCTTTTCTTTCGTGATTGTTTGATCGACTGTGTGATTTGTATGCTTGGTAGACGTTCACAAAATAACGTGTTAGAACCATTTGATCCTGAGATCGAACGTACCATCAGTAGGATACGCAAGACACCATCAGTAGTTATGATGGGTGATCGAGAGCGAACTCTCAATGAGCTCTTCGCTCCAGCTTCCGCATCTCCTCCCACATGCATTGTTTTACCGTTGAACAATGCACCTCAGTTTGAAATTAGGGCTGCCACCATCAATATGCTCCCTAAGTTCCACGGTTTAGAGCGTGAACAACCTTACACCCATCTTAATCGATTCTTGACTATATGTCAAACTTTTAGAAATCAGAATCTAGATGAGGAGAGTATCAAGCTTATTCTGTTCCCGTTATCCTTGGAAGACCATGCAGCTGCGTGGTTGAACTCCCTAACACCCAATTCCATATCTACCTGGGATGTTCTATCAAAAAATTTATGGCCAAATTCTACCCCGTGGCCAAAACTGAGAAAATGAAGGACTCTATTAGAAATTTTAGAGCCCGTCCTGATGATGAATTTTCCCAAACTTGGGAAAGATTCAATGATTTATTGGTCAAGTGCCCACACCATGGCATTGACAAAGCACAGTTGGTGCAAAGTTTTTATAGAGGATTAACAATGAATCAACGTACCTTAGTCGAGTCAATGCATAAGGGTCAGTTCATGAACCAGACTCCCAACCAAGCGTACGATTTCCTCGTAGAGTTAGCTGAGAGTGCTCAAAACTGGAGTACTAACCAAGAAGAATTTGATAGAGACGATCCGGTTAGGAAGACAGGCATGTATGAGATGAAGGCAGACCCTGATCTCAAAAATGTCATGTGTAGTCTAGTGAGTGGGATGAATAATCTCACGAAGAAGTTAGATGCCTTTACCATCTCAGCATCCAAACCTCACCTAGACCCTCGTACAATTTCGCAAGTGACTGTCGAACCGAGTTCTTTGTGTGTCATATGCGACGGCAATGACCATTTGGTCGAGTGTTGTCCCACCTTGCCTCAAATCAAAGCTGAACAAGCAAATGCGATTAATGGCTATAGTGCTTTTAAGAAGCCAACTCCAAACTCTTTTAGCCAAACGTATCACCCAGATAATAGGTTTCATCCTAATTTCTCATACAGACAGAACGAACCTATTCAATCTAGTGGTCCGTCAGGTTACAATAGGAGTTTTCCTAGGCAATCTGGTTCTTCCACAAACCAAGCCATTGTTCCTCAAGTCCCTTATCAACCCCAACAATCTACGATTGCAGAGCCATCATACCAGATCCCATGACCAATTACCAGCAGCCTGCCCAACAACAGTCGTCTTTAGAATCTATGATTGCCGAGTTGATGAGGCAGCAACAGCAGTTCATCCAAACTCAACAGCAAACCCATCAAAATCAAACTCAGATTAACCAGGTCACTGCGCAATCCATAGCTAAGATGGAAGTTCAGTTGGGGCAGTTAGCTCTTTCCTTGAGTGGGAAGAGAAAGGTCAATTTCCTAGTCAGACTATCCCTAACCCTAGAGGTCAACCTTTGATTCCAAACGGATCAAAAGGTCAATACGAAGTAGGAAGCCATTCTGGAGCTCCACAAGACTCAGTCCAGGCTATCCACACCTTGCGTTCGGGAAAGAAGGTGGACAACAAGGTCCAACCTATTGACACGGGAGAAAAGGTCTTAGAAAAGGACAAAGTTCAAAAAGAAGCCATAGAGTCTCCAACAGAGAAGAAGAAAGATTTGGAAAATCCTCCTATCATTTTGCCAATTCCAAAAGCTCCATTTCCCCATCGCCTTAGAGATTCTAAAAAAGGTAAGCAGTTTGAGGGTGTCTTAGAAGTCTTCCAAAATGTGCATATCAATATCCCATTCCTAGATGCCATTAAGCAGATACCTTCTTATGCGAAATTCTTAAAGGATTTGACCACAGCTAAAAGGAAAACACCATTTCCTCGGGAAGCTATTATGGCAGCCCAAGCTTCGTCACTCATCCAACAAACGATTGCACCAAAATTTAAGGATCCTGGATGTCCGACAATTTCTATTCATATTGGAAATCAAGTGGTCGAAAAATGTCTCTTAGACTTAGGGGCCAGTGTGAACCTTTTACCATATTCGGTTTATAAACAATTAGGTTTGGGGGTTTTGAAACCCACAGATATCACGTTGAGTCTAGCCGATAGGTCCATAAAAATTCCAAAGGGTATAGTTGAGGACGTGATAGTTAAAGTCAAAGATTTCTATTTTCCTGTTGACTTTGTTGTCTTAGACACAGAGCCAGTCATCAATTCGAACAGTCATATTCCTATCATCTTAGGACGTCCATTCTTAGCCACGTCTGACGCAGTCATTCGTTGTAGAAACGGAATTATGACTTTAGCATTTGGGGATATGAAAGTGAAACTGAACGTCTTCCACAATTTCCAAGGAATTGATGTAGATGATGGTATGGAGGAAGTGAACATGATAGATACGCTAGTCAATCAAACGTATCAAGAATTAGGGTACTCTGATCCCCTAACGAAATGTTTGGCTCACTTTGGCCTTGACTTGGACGTAGAAGAGTCTATAAGCGAAGTCAATGCTTTGCTTGAATCCGTTCCACTCTTAGATTCTGTGCGGTGGCACGCAAAAGCTGAAAGTCTTCCTGTACGCACATCCAATCTTGTTCCTTCTCATGTCGAGCCTCCAAAATTGGAACTCAAGTCTCTTCCAGAGACCTTGAGATATGCATTTCTTGGCAAGAATCAAACCTTGCCTGTGATCATTTCCTCTCACCTCAATGAAGTCCAAGAGGGAAAGTTGTTAGGAGTATTAAGGGAACATCAAGAAGCTATTGGTTGGAGCATAGCTGACATCAAGGGAATTAGTCCATCTGTGGTGATGCACCACATTCGTTTAGAGGATTTTGCTAAACCTTCCTTAGAACCTCAGAGACGACTAAATCCTGTCATGAAAGACGTGGTTCGGATGGAAGTGATGAAATTGCTAGATGCGGGTATTATCTATCCTATCTCTGACAGTCGTTGGGTGAGTCCTATACAAGTAGTTCCTAAGAAATCTGGTATCACTGTGGTAGTGAACCAAGACACAATTAATTAATCCCCACTCGAGTCCAAAATGGATGGAGAGTGTGTATCGATTATAGGAAACTCAACTCGATGACTCCTAAGGATCATTTCCCTTACCTTTCATTGATCAAATGTTAGAGCGTCTAGCAGGACATTCTTATTATTGCTTCTTAGATGGTTATTCCGGGTACAACCAGATACCTGTTGCTCCAATCGATCAAGAGAAAACAACGTTCACCTGTCCCTTTGGAACTTTCGCATATCGTCGCATGCCTTTTGGATTATGCAATGCACCCGCTACTTTTCAACGGTGCATGATGAGTATATTTTCCGACATGCTAGAAAGATATCTCGAAGTGTTCATGGACGATATTCAATTTTCGAATCAAGTTTTGAGGAATGTCTCGATCACTTGACTTTGGTCCTTCAACATTGCAAAGAGGTCAATCTAGTCCTCAATTGGGAAAAATGCCATTTCATGGTAACATCGGGGATTGTGCTAGGGCACATTGTTTCTACTAAAGGGATTGAGGTAGATAAGGCAAAGGTAGGTCTAATTGAAAAATTACCACCTCCTAGAACGGTCAAAGAAATTAGGTCATTCCTAGGCCATGCGGGTTTTTATCGTAGATTCATTAAAGATTTCGGAAAATCTCGAAGCCTTTATGTGAGCTATTGGGAAAGGATGTTCCTTTCGACTTTTCAGAGTCATGTCTCTCTGCGTTCAACAAGCTCAAGTCCGAGTTAACCTCGGCACCCATTATTCAACCTCCAAACTGGAGCATTCCATTCGAAGTTATGTGCGACGCTTCAGATTATGCAATAGGCGCTGTTTTGGGTCAGCGAATTGAAAAACAACCTCATGTTATCCAATATGCTAGTAAAACCCTTAACGATGCTCAGCTTAACTACTCTACAACGGAGAAGGAAATGCTAGCAGTGGTCTATGCCGTTGAAAAATTCCGCCCCTACCTATAGGATCTAAAGTTGTGATCTACACAGACCACGCAGCATTGAAGTACCTTCTATCAAAGAAAGATGCTAAAGCAAGATTAATCCGTTGGATTCTACTTCTACAAGAGTTTGATCTCGAGATCCGAGACAAAAAAGGGGCAGAAAATGTCGTAGCTGATCACTTGTCTAGGATAGTTAACAAGCCATCCGAGGAATCCTTACCCATCTCTGAATCCTTTCCCGATGAGCAACTTATGCAAATCTCTCAAGCCAATGCTCCATGGTATGCGGACATTGTCAACTACCTAGTTACAGGTCAATTCCCAGTCAAAATGACTAGTCAAGAGAAACTTCGTCTTCTGTCAAAAACAAAATGGTATTTCTGGGATGAACCATACTTATTTAAGTATTGTCCCGATCAAATCATTAGACGTTGTATTTCAACCTATGAGCAAGTCAGTATCCTAGAGTTTTGCCATAATCATGCCTGCGGAGGGCACTTCAGTGGTAAGAAGACCGCCATGAAAATCTTACAATGCGGTTTTTTCTGGCCTAGTATTTTTCGTGATGCCCACGAGTTTAGCAAATCTTGTGATAGATGTCAGAGATTAGGAAAAATCTCTAAGAGAAATGAAATGCCTCAAAATCCTATCCTGATCATCGAAATTTTTGACGTGTGGGGTATAGACTTCATGGGACCCTTTCCTATCTCCCAGGGTTACCAATACATCCTACTTGCCGTTGACTATGTGTCAAAATGGGTCGAAGCTGTGGCATGTAGAACTAACGATCACAAAGTTGTGATAAAATTCATCAAGGAGACGATTTTTTCAAGATTTGGTACTCCACGAGCTATCATAAGTGATGGTGGCTCGCATTTTTGCAACAAGATATTTGCTGCGTTGATGAAGAAATACCTCATAACGCATAAGGTTGCCACACCTTACCACCCACAAACAAGTGGGCAAGTGGAGATTTCTAATAGGGAAATAAAGACTATCTTAGAAAAAATAGTCAATCCTTCAAGGAAAGATTGGTCTTTGAGATTGAGTGATTCACTCTGGGCTTATAGGACTGCATTCAAGACACCCATAGGGATGTCTCCTTACAGGTTAGTTTTTGGCAAGGCCTGTCATCTCCCTGTAGAACTAGAACATCGTGCATATTGGGCGATCAAGCGCCTCAACTTTGATTTTGATAAAGTCCGGTGAGAAGCGAAAGTTACAACTAGACGAGTTAGAAGAGATTAGAAATGACTCGTATGATTGTGCCAAAAGGTACAAAGAGCGTACCAAATTCTTTCACGATAGGCACATTCTTAGGAGGAATTTCATTCCTAATCAAAGAGTTTTATTGTATGATAATAGACTCCACCTTTTTCTAGGAAAACTTAAGTCTCGATGGACTGGCCCATATATTATCCAAACAGTCTATCCCCATGGTGCTGTTGAAGTCCTTAATCCTAAGGACGGATCCACTTTCAAAGTGAATGGCCAACGTCTCAAACCGTTTCTCGAGTATGTTCCGTAGGAGGAAGTTCTTTTTCTCGATGATCCCGGCTATCAAAATTAATTATGTTTTCGTCTAGCTAAAGACGTTAAACTTAGCGCTTCTGGGAGGCAATCCATGCACTTCAAGGGAAATTGTGTTAAATATCAACAGGACTATAAGGTCTTTCTCAGGTGCAATCTAACCCACTTCATTTCATTTTGTCAATTTCAATTTTACCTTTGCATGTATATGTTGAAATATTGAGGACAATATAATGTTTAAGTTTGGGGGTGTATGGGTTGGATTTCCACTTATTATTTTCTTCTTTTATACAAAAAAAAAAAATTGAAAAATATTTGGTTGGCAACTTTGTTGTATTTTTCTCAAAGTCTTAGCTTGTATCTTTTAAGCACTTAGTGAAAATATTTAATCAGTCTTTCATTGGAAGCTATGATCTGGAGTCCCCATTTATGTTTCTCTTAGGCAAAAATTAGAGCAAAGTTATCTTTTGGTTTATAGTCACTTCTAATAAGGTTACCAAGAGTCTAGATTGTATTAAAAGAGCTTGTTACCTTCTTTCTACCTAGAGTTTAAGGAAAAACTAGGTTTGATGAACTTTGACTTCCTTGTTCAATTGGTTGGTTGATTAGAAGAAAAACAGAACTGGATTGTATACACCTTGTACAGCAACCATTGAATTAGACTGGGTACCTTGAAAATGGCTGCCTACTTTTCTTAGAAAAATAGTGAAGAAGTAATATGAAAAAAAAAAAAAAAAGTCAAAGATCCAAAAGTTTATGTAAAGTTTTAGTAGGGTGAAAGTCATCAAGTGTAAAAATGTGAGTATACTGGAATATCACAGATAAAGCCCCTTAGAGGTATTAAAGTGAATATCCACACTTCTCACTACCCCAGACAGGATGCTAAGTTTAGAATTAAACCCTAAGTTACTCCAGTTATTCTTAAGTAGTTAGAAGGTTGAAACTCATTTTGGGAAATCGAATCTCTTAAATTTTTAAGTTAGAATCACTATTGCTCAAAGGTCAATTTAAGTCTAAGTTTTGTCGTAGAGAAATAAGGGTTGGGACTCTATACCAAGCAGTACTTCTAATTGATTGACAAAACCAAAAAAAGACTTGTGCTTTTCAATATAAGTTTTGATTTTGACTATTTTTACTTCAAAGTTGTTTTCAAATTTTGTGGGTATATTTTCTGCAAACCCTCACGAGTCAAACTCGTCCACTAGGGGTAACCTAGCGGTTCAAGGGCTTGCTGCATTCGCTAAATGCAGTCGAGGTGCCTGCGAAAGTGGCAGTTTTACTTTCTAGGGACTAGAAAAAGGTAAGTTTGGGGGTGTGATGAGTGTCTCCAAACACTCAATTATACGCACATTTTTCGGATATTTATCTTGATTTTTGTACCTATTTCTCTATATTAAGATAATTATCATGATAAGCCTCAAACTACCACGTTGCATGTTAATTAGGCTTAATTATATATAAATAAATTCATTTACTAGATAAATCTAATTACGTGTGTTTCTTGTGCAGAAAATCAACAATTTGGAATCAAAATCTCAAGGCAAAAGCATTTGGGCCCACTTTGGAATGCCCTAACACTTTGGAATGCCCTAATCCTTTGGAATGCCCTAATCCTTAACTCATATTCTCCTCTTTTGTCTTTTTGTGCAAAGAAAAGTGGAGGCTACTTTTAGACTCTTCTACACACATTTTTTCTCTATAAATAGAGCCTTCATTTCTAGATAAAGGGTCTCATCTTGGTTCTCTTATCCAAGACTCCTTTAATCTAAGGCTCTTTGCCTATTCTCTTATTTTTTGTATTTTCATTTTCTAGTTATTTCCTTTTGGCTAATTAGTCTTGTATTTTCATTCTCCTTTAATTTCATGCCTTTCTTTTATTTAAAATGCTTATGAA
This sequence comes from Akebia trifoliata, assembly GCF_017979445.1. Lineage (NCBI taxonomy): Eukaryota > Viridiplantae > Streptophyta > Magnoliopsida > Ranunculales > Lardizabalaceae > Akebia > Akebia trifoliata. The sequence continues at coordinate 18,761,139 of NC_141384.1, read as the reverse complement.
TTCTCTTTAAGTTTCTTGCACCTATTATTCTTAATATAGATACTTTATGCTTAGATTAGATCAAGATAAAGTATGCTTAAACTAGATAATTGGTAGTAGGAAGTTTTCAAAGAATTCTATTTTGTTTATGTTCCCTTATTTCATTTCATTTGTAAAACTTTCCGATCTAAGGAGCTAACACCAAGCCCTTACGATTGAGTTATAAAAAGGCTTGAAACTAAGAATTGCTCATCAACATGTTCTAGGTAGATCCACCTGGTGTTTTAATTTCATAAGTTTACTTGCTTTTAATTTCATTTACTTTAGTCTCTTTTCTAGTAATTTTACATTTTCTTATAAGTTCAAAAATACAAAGAAAAATAGTTTTAATTCCTTTTAGTTAATTTGAATTTTATCTTCTTAGCTTAACTCTATTCTTCCTTTCTTTTGGGTTCGATCCCCTACTTGCCCCACAAGTAAGGTAAACGTAAGATTATTATTAACTCTGGTGAGAAGAACAACGATAGTCTCATCAGTATCTTTGTCATACTGTGCAAGCATGCATCATATAGCTTCTTCTGTGACTGACAGATAAAGAAGAAGTGGTTCACCCGGTGTGGGCGGAACCAAAATAGGCGGATTCAAGAGATACTCCTTGACTTGGTCGAAGGCCTTTTGACATTGCTCATTCCAAATTGTTGGTTCATCTTTCTTGAGAAGCTTGAAGATAGGTTCGCAGACGTTGGTGAGTTGAGCGCTGAATCTGTTGACATACTGGATTCTGCCTAAAAACTTTGAATTTGCTTTTCAGTTTTCAGCGGTGGCATCTCTTGGATAGCTTTAATCTTCACAGGATCTACTTCGATCCCTCTTTGACTGACCACAAATCCCAATAATTTTTCAGAAGTTACTCCAAACACACATTTCTGTGGGTTGAGGCGGAGTTTGTACTTTTGAATCCTTGTGAGAAATTTCTCTAATGTCACAACGTTCCCCAGTCGTTCTTTAGATTTGACTATCATATCATCTACATAGACTTCGACCTCCTTGTGTATCAGAAAGCGCCCTCGATCCGCGGGGTGCGCGGATCCGCTTTTGACCCTTGAGGTTTGGGAGTTGCCACCTAGTTATTACGGTCTAGGAACCAAATTGACCCTACAATGGATAAAAAGAACTAATCTACTATAGAAATCTGAATCCGGGGATCATGTTACGGGGTTGGAAGGTGCTAGGCACCAACCCCGCCTGGCCAATACCGGTCTCTACTTATCCCAAATAGATCTACATTGCTAATGATAAACCTAGATTAAAAAAATAAAAAAATTTACCTTTAATCTGCAAAAGTGTTATTCCCTCAGATCTGGTTAGAATGGCTCCTTGTACCGTATTCCTTACTTCGTTCTATCTCCGGATCTGATTCCCGATCTCCGAGGTAAGGTATCTCCTTCTTGGATCTGAGTGCTTCAAATTTGTTGTGGATTTTTGGGATGTTTTTGAGAGGTTTTTGGGTGTTTTTTAGGCTAAAATCGGAGTAGGGGTGTTAGGGAAGGAGTTGGGACTCCAAAATTAGGGTTTTGGGGAGGCTATGGAGGCTTCTTTACCTACTTTTCCTAGGGTTTTTTCTTTGATACGAAAATAGGGTGTGGAGGCTCCTATTTATAAAGTTTTTAGAAGCATTAGGGTTTGATTAGGGTTTCTTTTAGGGTTTCAATTAGGGTTTTGACTTAGTCTTTAGGGTTTTAATTTAGGGTTTTGACTTTAGTCTTATGAGATTGATTTGATTAGTTTAGATTAGGGTTTTGACCTTGGTCTTATGAGATTGACTTGATTAGATTAGGGTTTTGATTTAGGGTTTTGACCTTAGTCTTATGAGATTGACTCGATTAGTTTAGATTAGGGTTTTGATTTAGGGTTTTGACTTTAGACTTATGAGATTGACTTTAATACTTGACTCTAGTCTTATTTGATTGACTTTAATATCTTGACTTTAGTCTTCCTTGATTGACTTTAAATGTTTGGAGAACCCCCCTCTATTATATCTTTGATTCTTTGGACCCCCAAATGGAGGGGTCCTTAAAGAAATATCTTACGAACCATCAACAATTTTTCTTGAAAGCCTGATTGATCAATTTTTTGGTTTAAATTTTATAATTAATTTTATTAATGTTTCACTTTACATTATTTAATGATTTATTTATTAATTTCGAAATTTTTAATTATTAAAATTGTGAAATTACCGTTTTGGCCTCGGAGAGGATTTTTTTACGTTTTAAGTCGTTTTTCAATGTTCAGGATATTTTGAAATTAGTTTTTCGTAAGGAATTCAATGGGAATGTTGGTTTTTGTCATTTATGAAATTTTTTGTGTGAAATGGTCGTGAATTTTATGAGGGGTATTTTCGTAATTTTGTCAAATTTTGTGAAAATTGGCAAAGTGGTTTACTTGGTTTCGATTTGTTGTTTTATGTGTTTGAGTGGGTTTTCCTAAGCGTAATGCAGGCTCTAGGGCTGTTTTGATGTTAGGGGTATTTTGGTAATTTGGTCATTTTTAGTGATTTTTATCGTGAAGCTTCTTTTTGGCTTGCAGGATGATGATCTCTATGTTTCTGGGGTAGTATTTTCCTAGCGTAGCGTGCTTTCTAAGTTTTATCAGTTCGAGATACCTCATCCGAATTTCTGAAACATATCTTGTAACAAAATAAAGCATTGGAATAGACATCCATCATTGGGAACCTTTGCGATCGGATTGACGACTTGATTAATCAGGCGGATGCAAAAATGGGGCGTCTACAGATGCCCCTCTTTGGCAGAGGGTTGAAGTAAACTAGATAGCAAATCTATTTTGGTAGATAGTACGATATCCGAATGCCAAAGCTAGTGACAGTTCATTTTGCAGCCTGATTTAGCAATTCGTCGGGGTGTTCGGATCCTTGAGCGTAAAACTCTCCCCGAACTAGAAAAATGTCAGGTCCTTGAGCGCGAGCTCTCACTGGCAGTGTCAGATCCTTGAATTTTAGAAAATTCTCCTTGACTGATGTAACAACTGTGCAAGTGTGTGGGCTCAAAATCTGAAATAGATTTCAAAGAGTTTGAATTGGAAATGAGTCAAAAATGAAGTAAATTTAAACTGAGCATAAATCCAAGAAAACCCATGGCGGCATCTAAGCATAATTTCGAGAAAACCCTCGGCGGTAACTGAGCATAGTTCCGAGAAAACCATCGACGGCATCTGGGCATAATTCCAAGAAAACCCTTGGCGGCATCTGAGCATAGTTCCATTAAAACCTTTGGCGGCATCTGAGCAAAGTTCCGAGAAAACCCTCGACGGCATCTGAGCATAGTTCCAAGAAAATCCTTGGCGGCATCTAAGCATAATTCCAAGAAAACCCTTGGCGGCATCTAAGCATAGTTCCGTGAAAACCCTCGGCGGCATCTAAGCATAATTCCAAGAAAACCCTTGGCGGCATCTGAGCATAGTTCCGAGAAAACCCTCGGCGGCATCTGAGCATAATTCCAAGAAAACCCTTGGCGGCATCTGAGCATAGTTCCGAGAAAACCCTCGGCGGCATCTAAGCATAATTCCAAGAAAACCCTTGACGGCATCTGAGCATAATTCCGAGAAAACCCTCGGCGGCATCTGAGCATAATTCCAAGAAAACCTTTGGCGGCATCTGAGCATAGTTCCGAGAAAACCCTCGGCGGCATCTGAGCATAATTCCGAGAAAACCCTTGGCGGCATTTGAGCATAGTTCCGAGAAAACCCTCGGTGGCATCTGAGCATAATTCTAAGAAAACCCTTGGCGGCATCTGAGCATAGTTCCGAGAAAACCCTTGGCGGCATCTGAGAATAGTTCGGAGAAAACCCTCGGTGGCATCTAAGCATAATTCCAAGAAAACCCTTGGCGGCATCTGAGCATAGTTTCGAGAAAACGCTCGGCGGCATCTGAGCATAATTTCAAGAAAACCCTTGGCGGCATCTGAGCATAGTTCTGAAAAAAACCCTCGGCGGCATCTGGCTGAGTAAAACTAAGAACAAAGAAATAAATCTGGGAGAGAAACTATTGAAAATGAATCTGGGAAAAAGTGGTAAAATCTTGGAATGAATAGATTTGGGACAGAATGGATGTCATATCTCCTATGTGAGATTCAGAATGCATTTGTTTGAACCTCAAGGTTAAAAGTTTTGTAAATTTAAAACCTGAGTTTGAACCTCAAGAGTTTTTTGAAAAAACTGCTATCAAGAGGGTAACCTTAAGTTTGGAGTTCTCATTATTTTTTTTTTTTAGGATTAACATTACTCAAAAACAAAATGTCCCTAGTTTGACAATAAACATGGCATTGAAAATAATTGAAGACATCATAAAAAATGCCCCTAGTATAAGGGGGGAAATTACATATCTAGAGGAAAAAGAAAAAATGCCCCTTGTATCAAGGTTTGAAATATTTGATTACCACAAGCGCAATAAAGATCCAACTTTTAATTTTGATTAATTTTATTAAAGATTTTGAGTCAGGCTCAAGAAAACAAAATATTTCCTTTTGAGACTCATCATAGAATTTACCATTCTCTCCATTGGTTCACTTGGGGAAGTAAGAATTTTCAGATCGATCGTAGACAAGATACTTGTGGCTTCTGAATCTATGCCTGGTTTAAGCTGAGTATTGAACTTGATTATTCGGATTTCTGATGTTTCAGCTCGAACTACTCTCAACTTGGGATTTTCTTCTGTTTCTTTTTTTTTATTGCTCTAACTTTTGCCTCGATCGCCTTTCCAGGTTTTCAATCTATCGAGCTTGCTCTAACTTTTGCCTAGATCGCCTTTTCAGGTTTTCAATCTAGCGAGCTTTTTCTTTTTTCTTGGCTCTGATTGTTGCCAAAGTTGTCCTTTCAGATTTTCAACTTTGCGAGCTTGCCTTAATTTTTGCCTAAGTCGCCCTTTTCGGATTTTCAACTTAGCAGACTTCATTTTTTATTTTTTTTATATATTTTTCTTCTCCTCTGAAGTTCTAGAATTACTATCTGATCATGCTTTGCTACCCTCCTTAACTTTTTCACACGGTACTTAGGAGGACTTTTATAGGTAGGCTTGGGACTAGGCATAAAATGAAAGGGATTTTGAGGCTCAAAAACCCAAATGCCCCTTGTGTGGCATTTCATTTAAACTTTTTCTTGAATTTTCTTCCCCATTCTTTTGAATTTTTGGTTTTTAGAATTTTTTCTTCATCGGGCCGGAAGTGACTTCTCAGGTTGCCTACGTACCCCAAATTTTTGGGATCAGACCAAAACGTAGTTCGAATTTTTCCCTCCCCTAGGTTAGGTGATCAGGCTAAGAAATAAAAGGCACAATTTTTCTCTTTTTGAACAGGCTGCAAAGGGGTAGAGAAAGGAGATAAAGAATTAGGTAGTAGGAAAATTGATTCGGCCAAAAATGGTCTCCGTAATGTAGTACTGTTTGATTTGGTCAAGGTTGGTTGGTTCTGGTAACTCGATTCCATCATGATCTTGAAGCCTGACAGCTTTTCCTGGTAGTATCTCCTTGATGATGTATGGACCTCCCCAATTTGGTTTGAACTTCCCTCTAGGGTCAAAGATAGGTGCCCGATTCTCTTTAAGTACTAAGTCCCCGACTTGTAAGTGACGAACCTTGATCTTCTTATCAAATGCACGGGCAACTCTTTTTTGATAAGCTTGCACGTGATACAAAGCTCTTAGTCGTTTTTCTTCAATCAAATTCAATTCTTCATACCGTTGGCGAACCCAATCTGTTTCTGACAACTGACTTTCCAACAAGACCCTCAGAGATGGAATTTCCATTTCAACTAGTAAGACTGCTTCCATGCCATACACTAAGGAGTAGGGAGTAGCTCCAGTAGAGGATCGAATTGAAGTTCGATATGCCCATAGTGCAAATGACAGTTTTTCAGACCAATCTCGATGTGATTGACACATTTTCCTTATGATAGTTTTAAGATTCTTATTAGCTACTTCGACTGCTCCATTAGTTTGAGGGCGGTAAGGAGATGATTTGTGGTGTGAGATTTTAAACTTTGAACACAAAGTAATAACCTCAGCTTTGAAATGTGACCCGTTGTCAGAAATCAGTTCCGAAGGTACCCCGTACCGGCTAATGATGTTCGTTTGGATGAATTTAGCAACTCGAGATGCAGTGAGGACAGCATAAGAGGCAGCTTCGACCCACTTAGTAAAATAATCGATAGCAACTAAAATGTATTCATGCCCATTTGATGCTTTAGGCGATATTTTACCAATAATGTCGATTCCCCAAACTGAGAATGGCCATGGTGAAGTCAGACCAACTAATCGAGAAGGTGGCACATGAATGAGGTTTGCATGTATTTGGCATTTGTGGCAGGTCTTGACCATGTGATGACAATCTGTTTCCATCGTAGGCCAGTAGTACCCTTGTCTCATAATTTTCTTAGCTAACATTTTCCCACTCATGTGAGGGCCGCATTCTCTTGAATGTAGTTCAACCATTATCTGTTCAGCTTGATCTTCATCGACACACGACAAATGAATCCCATCATAAGACCTTTTGTACAAACTTCCTGCGCACAGGATGAATTGAGATGCTAATCTTAAAAGGGTTTGCCGTTCCTTCCTCGATGCTTCTTCTAGAAATTCTTGTTTTTCCAACACCTTTGTAATATCTGTGTACCACGACTTTCCATCGGGTAGTCGAGTAGCAATATTGATCTGACAACAATATGCAGGTTTGTCTCTGACTTCAACAGTGATCGGCCTCAATTCCATGCCAGGGGGTAAATGGATCATTGAAGATAGAGTGGCTAACGAGTCAGCAAATCTATTATCTTCCCTTGACACGTGTTGGAACAGAATAGCTTCAAACTTACTCACTAAGTTTAACAAATATTCATGATAAGACTTCAGCTTTTCGTCCCTAGTCTTCCATTCTTCCAATGACTGGTGTATGACCAAGGCTGAATCCCCAAAGACTTCGATTTCTGTAATGCCCAGATTCAAAGCAGCTTCAAGTCCAGCGATGCATGCCTCATATTCAGCTGTATTATTGGTATTAGAGAAGGCTAACTTAATAGCGATCGGAATGTGGCATCCTTCCGGAGAAAACAGGACTGCCCCTATTCCATACCCATTTTGATTGGCAGCTCCATCGAAATACAACTACCATGTTTGGTTCTGAGGCTCTTCTTCAACATGTATGATGTTCTCATCTGGGAACTGATCAATAGGCCTTATTCCTTCTGCTACTGGGTGATCTGCCAAGTATTCTGCTACAGCTCTCCCCTTGATGGATTTTTGTGTAACGTGCGTGATGTCAAACTCTGATAACAACAATAACCATCGTGCAGTTCTTCCTGTCAGTGCCGGTTTCTCAAAAAAATACTTGAGAGGATCCATCCGAGATAACAAGATAATTGAATGAGATAGCATATAGTGTCGAAGTCTCTGAATAGCCCATACCAGTGCCAAGCAAGTTTTTTCCAAGACTGAATACTTTCGTTCATACTCTAACATCTTCTTACTGATGTAGTAGATAGCCCTTTCTTTGCGAGTATCTTTGTCATACTGTGCCAGCATGCATCCCATAGCTTCTTCTATGACTGACAGATAAAGAAGAAGTGGTTCACCCGGTGTGGGTGGAACCAAAATAGGTGGGTTTAAGAGATACTCTTTGACTTGGTCGAAGGCCTTTTGACATTGCTCATTCCAAACTGTTGGTTCATTTTTCTTGAGGAGCTTGAAAATAGGTTCGCAGACGTTGGTGAGTTGAGCGATGAATCTACTGACATACTGGATTCTGCCTAAAAAACCTCGAATTTGCTTTTCAGTTTCCGGCGGTGGCATATCTTGGATAGCTTTAATCTTCCTTGTGTATCATGTCATGCAGTAAAGTCGTGGCTGCTCTTTGATAAGTGGCTCCGGCATTCTTCAGACCAAAAGGCATAACCTTGTAGCAAAAGGTTCCCCAGTGTGTGATAAATGACGTCTTTTGCATATCTCGAGGATCCATTTTTATCTGATTGTACCCCGAAAAACCATCCATGAAGGATAATAAAGCGTGCCCTGTTGTACTATCTACTAGAACGTCTATGTGTGGTAAAGGAAAACTATCCTTTGGGCTTGCTTTGTTTAGATCTCTAAAGTCCACACACATCCTGACTTTTCCATCCTTCTTCGGCACCGGGACGACATTGGCAATCCACTCAGGGTATTCTACTACTTCCAAGAATCCAGCGTTAATCTGCTTCGTAACTTCTTCTTTTATTTTCAGAGTCCATTCCGGTTTCATACGTCGAAGTTTCTATTTAATGGGTCGAGCATCTGGATATAACGGAATCCGATGTTGAACAATGTATGTGCTTATTCCCGGCATATCCTCATAAGACCACGCGAACACGTCTTTGAACTTTCTGAGTAACTCTACTATCCCTTTGCGTTCATCGGGGGATAATGTGATCCCAATCCGAATCTCTTGAGGGTTTTCTTTTGTTCCGAGATTGATAACCTCTACTTCCTCCATTGGAGGTTGAGCCCGACGTTCATTTTCTTGGTCAAGTAATTTGATTATTTAAGGGGGAGGTTCTTCATCAGAAGATTCTCCCTCCGAAGTTAGATTATTAGTTAAATTATTATTGCGCTCAGGGTAATCAAGAATTTCTTTCATTTGATTAAAAGAAGATGGGGTAACAGGACTCATTGCCAACTTGACAGACTCACTTAACTTAGTAGCAATAGTGGACTTACTTGACTCAACAGAAACAAATGACTCATCTGGTATGTCAGACTGAACAAAACTAAGGGGACTGACAGACCCAGTCTTGACATGCAACACAGGACTAATTACATGATAGCTAGAGAGACACCCTGTAGACACCCCATTTTTGCATCCGCCTGATTGATCAATTCGTCAATCCGATTGCAATGATTCCCAATAATGGATGTGTATTCCATTACTTTATTTTGTTGCCAGATGTGTTTCAGAAATCCGGATGAGGTATCTCGAACTGACAAAACCTTAGAAACTACGCTACGCTAGGAAAATACGATCCTAGAAACATAGAAATCATCATTTTGCAGACCAGAAAGAAACTTCACGATAAAAATCACTAAAAATTACCAAATTACCAAAATACCCCTAACCTCAAAACAACCCTAGAGCCTACGTTACACTTAGGAAAACTCTCTCGAACACATAAAATAACACATCGGAACCAAATAAATCATTTCACCAATTTTAACAGAATTTGACAAAATTACAAAAATGCCCCTCATAAAGTTCACAATCATTTCACATAAAAAATTTTCATAAATAACACAAACCAATATTTTCATTGAATTCCTTACGAAAAATTGATTCTAAAACATCCTAAAACATTAAAAACCGACTTGAAACGTGAAAAGTCCTCTCCGGGGGTAAAATGGTAATTTCACAATTTTCATAATTAAAAAATTCGAAATTAATAAATAAAATATTAAATAATTAAAGTAAAATATTAATGAGATGAATTTAAAAATTTGAACCTAAAAAATCGATCAATCGAACTTTCGAGTAAAATTGTTGAGGGTTCGTGGGATATTTCTTTAAGGACCCCTCCATTTGGGGGTCCAAAGAATTAAAGATATTTTAGAGGGGGTTCTCCAAAAATTAAAAGTAAATCAAGCAAGACTGAAGTCAAAAAATTAAAGTCAATCAAGTGAGACTGAAGTCAAAATTAAAGTCAATTAAGCAAGACTGAAGTCAAGATATTAAAAGTCAATCAATTCAGACTAAAGTCAAAACATTAAAAGTCAATCAAATAAGACTTAAAGTCATAATAGAGATCTAATTAAATAATAACTCTATCTAATAGAGTTCTAACTTAAAAACAATTCTACCTAAAACAATTTGAATTAAAACACAATTCTACCTAAAACAATTCTAATTAAAACACAATTCTACCTAAAACAAGTCAAATTAAAACACAACTCTAATTAAAAGATCTCTAATTAAACACTAACTCTATCCAAATCAACCCCTAAAAACATTTATAAATAAAGGTGCTCACACCCTATTTTCGTATCAAATCATAAACCCTAAGAGAAGTAGGTCTAGAAGCTCCCCTAACCCCCCATAAACCCTAGTTTTGGAGCCCCAACTCCTTACCTAACATCCCCCCTTCAATTTTAGTCTAGAAAACGCCTAAAAGCCCTCCAAAAACACCCCCAAATTCGTAACAAACTTGAAGAGTTCAGATTCAGAAACAAGGAGATACTTTGATCTAGGAGATCCGAAGTCAAATCCGGAGACAGAACGAAGCAAGGGAGCACGGTACAAGGAGCTCTTTTGTCAGATCTGAGGGAACCAAGTCCTTGCCATCGGAAAGGTGAATTTTTATTCTTATTTATTTTTATCTAGGTTTTAGCAATGTGATATTTGGGAAGTTAGTAGAGACCGGCTTTGGCCGGGCGGGGTTGGTGCCTAACACCTTCCAACCCCGTAACTTGATCCCCGAATTCAGATTTTTTATGGTAGATTAGTTCTTTTTATCCATGTTAGAGTCAGTTTGGTTCCTAGACCATAATAACTAGATGGCGACTCCCAAACCTCAAGGGTCAAAAGCGGATCCGCGCACCCCGCGGATTGAGGGCACTTTCACACCCTACAGCGGGTTTGATTGTAGACTGAGGATTTGGGATCCCCTTCTCAGTTGTCAACATCAAGACACTGTGATCTTCAATGAATAACTGGTCGATGTTGAGGGAGTCTAGATTGAACTGCCAGTCTTCAATTTTCTTCTCTTCAGCTTCTGTGCTTGCTTCCTCTTCAGGCCAATCCATACCAAAGAAGATCTCAAACCCTGGCAGACGAGTACCTGTTATGTGGTCAATGAATGGCTCGGGGAACCCACAGTAACGAAAATCTTCTCATTCCTTCACGAAATAGCCATTAAGGGTCTTACGATAAGGCTTCATTTTGATGAGATCCGTGGTGCGTCTTTGCCTTTTCGCAATTGCCTTGTCTCGCTTTGTCTTCTAGTACTGGGCCCAATCTTCATTAGTAGGCTTATATCCTAGCCCAAATGTGCCAATGACCTCTTTAATCATTGGTGGCTCCTTAATACCTTGCTGCTTGCGGCCTAAGCCCATACCAGGGAAAAATCTCATTTTGTTGAATATATTGGCCATATTGCAGTTAGAAGTATTTTCCATTGGAAAATATTCTTTCATGGCTTGATCCCATTGGACTGAGCATATTTTCTCAAACTCGAATCCACTGAGCTCTACTCCTTGTTGTTCTGGCTGAATCTCAAGCAGCGGCTCATCCTTAGCTTCAGTACTATTCATGATCCCTACAATTTCAGCATCTCCATGGAGAGTAATTACTAGCCCATCTTTGATAAACTTGACCTTCTGGTGCAGCGTGGAAGGTATGGCTTTGATTTGGTGTAGCCACGGTCTTCCTAATAACAGATTAAAGGAGGACTGGATGTCTATGACCTGAAATTCTGCCAGAAAGTCAGCTATGCCCGTGGACAATCGAAGGTGCAGAATTCCCAGTACGTCCATTTTAGTGTTGTCATAGGCCCTAACCCCTTGATTAGTGGGCTTGAGATCTTCAATTTTAAACCCAAGGCAAGTGGCGGTCTTCAAAGGGCAAACATTCAATGCACTCCCATTATCCCGTTACAGTCAACTGTGATGTGCAGTGGCTTAGTGTGGTTTGCTCCTTCTTTTGGGAGATCGGAGTCCGAGAATGACAAGATATTTTTCACATAGGTCGCCCCTACTATGTTAGCTAGCTGATCTGGAGAAGTGTCGAGGGAGACTTGGGCTGTACTTAATGCTTTGAGAACAGCCTCCCTATGGGCAGTGGAAGCCATAAGTAAACCCCAGACTGAGATGTTGGCTCCTGATTTCTTCAGTTGCTTGATCACAGAGTTATCTTCTTCAATATTTTCTGTGATAGGATCTTCTTTTTCTTTTCTTGCCAAAGCTGCCAGATTATCAACACATAGTTCTTGTGGCTTAAAAACTCTTCCCCCTCGAGTCATATGTCTAACTTCATCACAGGAGAGAGGATAAGGTTCATCTTCTTCAGTCAGCACGTATGGATCTTCATCTGTTAAAGGTACAGGGCTTTTTAAGTTCATCTGGGCCAACAGGTAACTGGTGAATGTGGGGCTACTGTATCAAGGTGGGGATAAACAATACGTATCATCTGAGGTTAAATCGAATGGTTCGTAGTTTGTGGTGAAAACCTCATCAGTGAAGGCTATCCCGGCAAGGGGGTAACTAGGCGGTTTGACATGAATGGGATGGATGAGAGAGACTGGATCGAATGGCAATGGTGTATGAGAAACCATGTTCAAAGTTGGTGGAGGTTGATAGGTAGGCAGTGGATTAGTGGTGACATTCGGTGGGCTAGGGATTGTGACCTTCTTGTTGTCAATCAGGTTTTGAATGGCATGACGTAGGGTAATACATCGATCCGTGTGATGGCCAGGGTTTTGATGGAACTCGCAGAATAAGTTAGAATTGTGTCCAGCTGGCAAGGGATTAGGTAGAGGTCGGGGTTGGATAGGGGTAAGAAGCCCTTTTTTTACCAATTTGTGAAAAGCTACAGTGAGACTCATCCCTAGATTGGTAAATTGACGCGGAGTTCGAGGTTGACTTGGGTGAGCCTGGTTACTAGTTCGGACTGGGGGTTGAGCTGGGGTAGCTGATGTGTTGGCTATGTAGACATGGTTGGTGCTAGGTTTAGAAACATAGGGTTTCTTAAGCTTGTTATCCGAGGGGTTAGAAAGAATCCCAGAGGCAAATGCGTCCTCGAGTTGGCTTCCGGCTTGTAACAATGACTCAAAAGTAGGGAGATATTGGGCCACTAAGTGCTGAGCATATCCTTGCGAGAGGTTCTTTAGGATAATCGCTACTTGTTCTTTCTCTGACGGTCTATCCCACATTTGGGCAGCCTTGGCCCTCCAACGACCAATGAAATCAGTAAATGTCTTCCCATTTCTCTGCTTAGTCGCCTCCAAATCTCTTCTTGAAGTCTCAATCTCGGTACTGTACTTATACTGATGCTAGAAGGCCTTTGACATGCTCTCCCAGGTGCCCACAGTAACTGGATCCTGAGATATTAGCCAACGTAGTGCTGACCCTGATAAAGTCCTCTGAAACAACAACGTCATATGTTCATCACTGAGTCCCATAGTGCGCATGTTAGTAACATATACCTTAAGATGTGTTTTTGCACACCCTATACCACTAAACTTGTCCATTTCTAGCATCACGAACTTCTCGGACAGATGGATTCTAGGGATGCGGTTCAGAGCTTCAATACCTGCTGCAATTTCATCGATGCCTTTTATACTTTTCATAGCCGACTCTAACTGAGACATTCTGTTAGCTAACATCGGATTTTCATTGACATATTCTTCATCTCTGTCAAGTTCGAAGACTTTATGTGGACGTCTCTCTTCTACTTTCTTTCCTTTTGGATCATTTAAGGGATTGCCTGTTGATTCCAAGGTCTGTTCTAGCACTTCTACTTTACCCTTTATACTGGTGATATCATTGGCAAAGGCTGCCAAGATCTTACGGATCTCTGTAAGTTCAGATTCTGAAGCCATCTCTGCTTGTTGACTTGGTACCGTAGCTCGTTCTAACTGACTGGACTTACGACTCCAACTAGGAGGTGGACGCTTGAGTTTGGGCGCAATGATAATCCTATATGACCCCATCAAAGGTAAATTTAGTCAATTTCAGTATTATCCTCTTGATAACATTTTAAGGAATCATTTCATTGAGGTTTGTGTACCAATCCATTAATTAATCCATTCACATAATGAACATTCAAAAAAGAAATCAATATTTATTTGAAAGAAAAAATAGCTTTATTGATTGACAAATAAATGTTCTCATTAAAAACATCTTTCAACAAATTTGACTTGATCTATTTTTACATGGATGCTTGGCTTTGTCTTGACGGTCATCATGATTGCTGTCAGGCTTGACCCTCTTGGCTCTAACAACTGGCTCTTTGAATTCTGCTGGTCCGTCTGGATAGCCTAAGGTGCGCTTGTTCCAGGCTTTCTCAATGAGGTGTACTAACTTTTCAGTCAATGGCTCGGGGGGAAAGAAAGCTCTGTGCTGAGGTAAAGATAACTCTGTAGGCACGTCGTATTATTCTGGGATCAGATTAGGATGGTAAAAAAATGTTTCTTCTAAACCAATCAGACGGACATAGTATGATCCTTTGGTTCCTAGAACAGGGGGATCAGTCATCCACCAAGGGCACCTAAAACCAATATGACAGGCAAGGCGAGAGTCTAACCATTTGCTCCAAGCTTTGACTGAGTTGTGACGCACTAACAGGTTTCTCTTGGAAAAGTGTTCTGGCCCATATTCGAGGTTTGATGGAACCTCTACGATTTTGAGATGATCACAATGCCACATATAGAGTAAGTAGGGACTTCCTTTGAAGCTTTCCCGCTCACCATTTTTTATGGCATCTAAACCTGAGAAAGTTTTAGCTAGGATGAGAGGTACTGGGTTGGCTTTCCTTGAAAGTTGTGAGGCTATATCTATGAAGGACTCAGGGATAGTTTGGCAATCACTATTGGAGGTCAGCATGTATTGGGCTAGGATTCCTAGACACAATCGAAAATCTCTAGTGGCTCGCTAGGCTTCGGGTTTTACATTGATAGGGTGACTGCGGGAGCGATACGGGCCCAGTAAAGGTACTAAGTTCAATCTTCCGTTATGAATTAAGGCCTTGGCTTCTTCCTTGGAAATGTTTAGTCCTGTGGCGAGTTCACCAGAATATCCGGTCTTCAATGAGGGCCTGACTAGAGGTCTAGAAGTGGATATCCTCATGATGCTGCAATAATCCTCATGAGTGGGGCACAAATGCATATACCCCATATGGAATATATGAAGGTGGGGGTTCCATCGCTTAGCCATAGCATGTAGGAGGTTCCAGTCTATCTCAAATTCATGGAAGTAAAGAGCACTCATCAACATAAATTTCCCAAAATTGATCTTCTCTACAGGGTGTATCCCTACAACGGTCGTTTTGACTAACTGATCGATAGGGTTATCACCTGCGACTAGCATCCTGGTTTAACACAAAAGGGTATTTTAGTACTCTTCCAATGGTCCATGTAAAAAATCAATTTTTTATTTTCTTTTGGAAAATTTTATAGAAAATATTCTTTCTCAAAAAATATTTTTTCTAGAGAACACTTCTTTTGGAAAACACTTTTTCTGGAAAATATTTTCTTTCTGTAAATTATTTGAAAATTTGATTTCCATTTTCAATTTAAATGGCTCGGCCCACCAGGATTGTTGGATCGGGATGAATTGAGTCATTATTGTAAAAGAATGGGTTCTTTATTGGGTTGGTGCACCCACTTTAATTTTCAAAAAACTAAATTTTTGATCCTTGAGGATAGTCATACACCTTAATCTCATCATTCACATCACTCACATACATTCATCAATCACATGCATTCATTCAATAAACAACCCGGGAACACCAACGATAAGTTCGAGTCGTGACCTACTGGGAAGGTTTCTAGACTCCAAGCTTACTACGTGCAATGCATTTTTATCTGGCCACCCTTGCCCAAGCACACCTATATACCTTTCTATACGTGGTGACTTGGTTTGATATACCATATAGGTGATAATCTAAAACCTCAATTCACTTCTCTGAAGCCAAAAACAGCCAGTTTGATCTCCAGTTGAGAGGTGGCGCACAATGCTGAGCAAGGGCCCACTTAAATACCTCTCGTCTAGAATAGACGTAGTCTATCCCCCTCGTACAGTAGGGTACAGCGGGGCAAGATCTTGCTTAGGCACCGGTTTTGACCAAGAAGTGCAATTGATATACTTAGATTACCTTTTATACCTACGGGTACGAGTCAAGAGTTGTAGCTTTCATAAATAGTTTGGCATCCCACGAGGGGACCGACCACGTACTAGTACTACGTTGGCAATCGGGACATGTGACTGTGTGGCTTACAATAGGTCAAAAGGCTCAGGTCGCTCCAGCCTGGGTGCATCAATATATCTTTCAGAATCACCTGATCAGACGGTATTAATGCCCCCAGTTTGATATACCCTAAGGTACGTGACTAGAGTTGTGGGTTTCATGAATGATGTCGCATCTCCGAAGAGACCGGGCCACGCACTAGTGCCACGTTGGCTAAATGGGACATGTAAGTGAGTAAAACGGTAAACGTGCATGTGGTGTGTGCAACACAGGGTGGGGTGTGCCCGGGGCCTTTTTCAAACACGTGGGCCCATGGGTCCAATCAAGCCAATCAAGAAAGGATATTAAATCATACAAGTGCAAGCATCATCGATCAGAAACATACTCATATGGTTTAATTTAAGCTTTAAACATGCACATCTCTAACATTCATCAATCAACAAATCAATCAATAAATAAGGGCCTATAATAATTAATTAGATCTAATCATCGCAATAGGCACAAATTTTGTGATTTTCATGATCTAATTAAAAGGTTATTTCGGGGTAACCTTGGCCAAGTCCAATATTTCTGAGGATATTGAATTAAGAATGAAGTGACAATCGTTGGGAGGAGAGGTTATGATGATCTTTAGATGAATTGAGAAAGAATAAAAAAAATTTTAGAAAACAAAGCATTTTATCAAACAATAAAAAATCATTTTTAAAAAAAAAAAAACTTAAAAGAAAACATTTTTTAACAAAACTGAAAAATAAAAAAATAAAAAAATAAAAAATAAAATAAAATAAAATAAAACAAAAACATCAAAATTCGCTGTGCCAAACAAAAAACTTGATGGTGTATTGGCGTGACCACGAGGACCTCTTAGTAGCCAAGTATAATCTGTTGTTAGTAGTCCTTCCCTTCATATATATCACATATTTTTTTTTTTAAATTTTAAAAAAGAACTTTTGAACCCAGTGAACTTTAAACAACTCGAGCGGCAATTGATTCTACTCTGTCAAAACTGAATGAACTCAAGTTAAATCGTTGAAAAGTCATCGAATTCAATCTGCTTCTTAATTTCCCATTCAAATCCTGAATCGTTCCACTCATTTCCGAATCAGTTTACTAAGAGGGGATCGCAAGACCGGAATCAAAACAGCGGAGTAGAAACTTTAATTTTCTCTCTCAAAGGTTTGGCGAATGTGGTGTCTGTAAACTTCTTCAAAATCTATCCTTTTTCCAATCTTTTCCTATCCTTTTGATCTACAGGTACATTTAGTTCCATAATTTCACAGAGGAAATTTGCAAAAATGAACGATCGTGAGGAACTAGTTTAAAGTAATGGCAGGTTCTCTTATGTCTTGGAATTGTAGGACCTGGCCGTTCCTTAAGACTCCCTACCGATCGAAACGGCAAAACTCATCCAAAAGATACATCGATTCCAAATCTCGCATCTCCAAATCAGACGAGATCATAAACTTTCTCCCAACATTAATGGTCTTAAAACCGATTAGAAGGAAGGTTCGACTAGTTTGAAAGAGCAGGCCGATCAGGTTCTGTTGAAGACACAATGAGCAAAGCTGAAAACCATTTAGAATCGAGGGTCCGGTTGGTCTGAAGGAAGAAACCGATCGGTTTCTGTCGAAAAACTCGAAGAAGACGGCTGAAAATCACTAAAAATGGAAGTTCGATCGGATTGAATGAACCAGTTGATCGCCCTCTGTTGAAAACGCGAAGAACACGGCTGAAAACCGATTAAGAAGACGGTTTGAGGTCGAAAGCAAGCTCAAACGTCCAAGCTTTGGATCGTTCGAACTTCGCAAACAAAAAAAAAAAAAAAAAAAACGGGTTTGAAACCCTTGAGGAATCGATCTCTGTTGAGAACCAAATGGAGAAGATGATGGTTTTTTTTTTAAAACAAAACGATTTTGAAAGGGTTAAACGATAAATAGATAAATAGAAGGGGTCTTCTATTAACAGCACACCAATGAACTCACTAAAGGATTTACTAAGCACACACCACCAAAAACTTCTGTCGGCAGAAATTTTTTTAAAATATATATATATTTTTTTATTTATTAAAATTCTATATGCTGTCAATGGACAGCATGTCTTGCCTACTAAAAAAAAATTGGATACTTACGTAATTAGCGAAAAAACAAATAACTAATAAAAAGAAGTCCTTTTTTTTTCTAAAAAAAACATATCAAACATGCTTCCTAAAAACAACAATTTGTTGTTATCTAAACATAGATCGACATACCCCAAAAGGAGGGAAAAAAAAAAGAAATCATTTTCGTTTCATCATTTCATCCTCAACGATCATCATTCCAGCCTCAACAAAATTATCCATATTGAAATATCGCACTATTTAGAATCATTCCGAATAGCCCTTGATTACATCATAAAGATTAACATGTTGGATCTAAGTACTCCGAGTAGAATCAGATAATTAATGGTGTACTCATAAAAAACAAACAATACACGAATAATAAAAAGAACAAACTAAGAAACAAACTAAAACAAAAAACTAGATCATTGGCAATGCTCCCAAACTTGGGGTTTTTCAAGTCTGATCCTCAATGTCCCCAGTGGAGTCGCCACTGAAAGCGCCATCGATCCGCGGGGTGCGCGGATCCGCTTTTGACCCTTGAGGTTTGGGAGTCGCCACCTAGTTATTACGGTCTAGGAACCAAATTGACCCTACAATGGATAAAAAGAATTAATCTACTATAGAAATCTGAATCCGGGGATCATGTTACGGGGTTGGAAGGTGTTAGGCACCAACCCCGCCCGGCCAATGCCGGTCTCTACTTATCCCAAATAGATCTACATTGCTAATGACAAACCTAGATTAAAAAAAATAAAAAAAATTTACCTTTGATCTGCAAAAGTGTTATTCCCTCAGATCTGGTTAGAATGGCTCCTTGTACCGTATTCCTTACTTCGTTCTATCTCCGGATCTGATTCCTGATCTCCGAGGTAAGGTATCTCCTTCTTGGATCTGAGTGCTACAAATTTGTTGTGGATTTTTGGGATGTTTTTGAGAGGTTTTTGGGTGTTTTTTAGGCTAAAATCGGAGTAGGGGTGTTAGGGAAGGAGTTGGGACTCCAAAATTAGGGTTTTGGGGAGGCTATGGAGGCTTCTTTACCTACTTTTCCTAGGGTTTTTTCTTTGATACGAAAATAGGGTGTGGAGGCTCCTATTTATAAAGTTTTTAGAAGCATTAGGGTTTGATTAGGGTTTCTTTTAGGGTTTCAATTAGGGTTTTGACTTAGTCTTTAGGGTTTTAATTTAGGGTTTTGACTTTAGTCTTATGAGATTGATTTGATTAGTTTAGATTAGGGTTTTGACCTTGGTCTTATGAGATTGACTTGATTAGATTAGGGTTTTGATTTAGGGTTTTGACCTTAGTCTTATGAGATTGACTCGATTAGTTTAGATTAGGGTTTTGATTTAGGGTTTTGACTTTAGTCTTATGAGATTGACTTTAATACTTGACTCTAGTCTTATTTGATTGACTTTAATATCTTGACTTTAGTCTTCCTTGATTGACTTTAAATTTTTGGAGAACCCCCCTCTATTATATCTTTGATTCTTTGGACCCCCAAATGGAGGGGTCCTTAAAAAAATATCTTACGAACCATCAACAATTTTTCTTGAAAGCCTGATTGATCATTTTTTTGGTTTAAATTTTATAATTAATTTTATTAATGTTTCACTTTACATTATTTAATGATTTATTTATTAATTTCGAAAATTTTAATTATTAAAATTGTGAAATTACCGTTTTGGCCTCGGAGAGGATTTTTTACGTTTTAAGTCGTTTTTCAATGTTCCAGGATATTTTGAAATCAGTTTTTCGTAAGGAATTCAATGGGAATGTTGGTTTTTATCATTTATGAAATTTTTTGTGTGAAATGGTCGTGAATTTTATGAGGGATATTTTTGTAATTTTGTCAAATTTTGTGAAAATTGGCGAAGTGGTTTACTTGGTTTCGATTTGTTGTTTTATGTGTTTGAGTGGGTTTTCCTAAGCGTAATGCAGGCTCTAGGACTGTTTTGATGTTAGGGGTATTTTGGTAATTTGGTCATTTTTAGTGATTTTTATCGTGAAGCTTCTTTTTGGCTTGCAGGATGATGATTTCTATGTTTCTGGGGTAGTATTTTCCTAGCGTAGCGTGCTTTCTAAGTTTTGTCAGTTCGAGATACCTCATCCGGATTTCTGAAACATATCTGGTAACAAAATAAAGCATTGGAATAGACATCCATCATTGGGAACCTTTGCGATCGGATTGACGACTTGATTAATCAGGCGGATGCAAAAATGGGGTGTCTACAGTATCATGTCATGTAGTAGAGTCGTAGCTGCTCTTTGATAAGTAGCTCCAACATTCTTCAAACCAAAAGACATAACCTTGTAGCAAAAGGTTCCCCACTGTGTGATGAACGACATTTTTTGCATATCCCGATGATCCATTTTTATCTGATTGTACCCCGAAAAATCATCCATGAAGGATAATAAAGGATGCCCTACTGTACTATCTACTAGAACATCTATGTGTGGTAAAGGAAAACTGTCTTTTGGGCTTGCCTTGTTTAGATCTCTAAAGTCCACACACATTCTGACTTTTCCATCCTTTTTAGGCACCGGGACGACATTGGCAATCCACTCAAGGTATTCTACTATTTCCAAAAATCAAGCGTTAATCTGCTTCTTAACTTCTTCTTTAATTTTCAAAGTCCATTCCGGCTTCATACGTCGAAGTTTCTGTTTAATGGGTCGAGCATCCGGATATAACGGAATCCGATGTTGAACAATGTCTGTGCTTATTCCGGGCATATCCTCGTAAGACCACGCGAACACGTCTTTGAACTTTTTGAGCAAGTCTACTATCCCTTCGCGTTCATTAGGAGATAATGTGATCCCAATCCGAATCTCTTGAGTACTTTCTTTTGTTCCGAGGTTGATAACCTCTACTTCCTCCATTGGAGGTTGAGCCCGACGTTCATTTTCTTGTTCAAGTAATTTTATTATTTCAGGGGGAGGTTCTTCGTCAGAAGATTCTCCCTCCGAAGTCAGATTATTAGTTAAATTATTATTGCGCTCGGGGTAATCAAAAATTTCTTTCATTTCATTAAAAGGAGATGGGGTAACAGGACTCATTGCAGACTTGACAGACTCACTTAACTTAACAAAAATAAGGGACTTACTTGACTCAACAGAAACAAATGACTCATCTGGCATATCAGACTGAACAGGGCTAAGGGGATTGACAAACCCAGTCTTGACATGCAATACATGACTAATTACATGATAGTTAGAGAGACACCCTACAACGGGTTTGATTGCAGACTGAGGATTTGGGATCCCCTTTTCAGTTGACAACACCAAGACACTATGATCTTCAATGAATAACTGGTCGATGTTGAGGAAGTCTATATTGAGCTGCCAGTCTTCAATTTTCTTCTTTTCAGCTTCTGTGCTTGCTTTCTTTTTTCGCCCAATCCATACCAAAGAAGATCTCAAACCCCGGCAGACGAGTACCTGTGATGTGGTCAATAAATGGCTCGGGGAACCCACAGTAACAGAAATCTTCTCCTTCCTTCACGAAATAGCCATTAAGGGTCTTACGATAAGGCTTCATTTTGATGAGATCCGTGGTGCGTCTTTGCCTTTTCGCAATTGCCTTGTCCCGCTTTGTCTTCTAGTATTGGGCCCAATCTTCATTAGTAGACTTATATCCTAGCCCGAATGTGCCGATGATTTCTTTAATCACTGGTGCCTCTTTAATACCTTGCTGCTTGCAACCTAAGCCCATACCAGGCAAAAATCTCATTTTCTTGAATATATTGGCCATGTTGCAGTTAGAGGTATTTTCCATTGGAAAATATTCTTTCATGACTGGATCCCATTGAACTGAGCATATCTTTTCAAACTCGAACCCACAGAGCTCTACTCCCTTTTGTTTTGGCTGAATCTCAAGCAACGGCTCATCCTTAGATTCAGTACTGTTTATAATCCCTACAATTTCAGCATCTCCATGGAGAGTAATCACTAGCCCATCCTTGATAAGCTTGACCTTCTGGTGCAGCGTGGAAAGTATGGCTTTGATTTGGTGTAGCCACGGTCTTCCTAATAACAGATTAAAGGAGGACTGGATGTCTATGACCTGAAATTCTGCCAGAAATTCAGCTATGCCCGTGGACAATCGAAGGTGTAGAATTTCCAATACATCCCTTTTGGTGTTATCATAGGCCCTAACCCCTTGATTAGTGGGCTTGAGATCTTCAGTTTTAAACCCAAGGCAAGTGGCGGTCTTCAAAGGACAAACATTCAATGCACTCCCATTATCGATCAATACTAGAGGTACCCTCATCCCATTACAGTCAACTGTGATGTGTAATGGCATAGTGTGACTTGCTCCTTCTTTTGGGAGATCTGAGTCTGAAAAGTATAAGATATTCTCCACATAAGTCACCCCTACTATGTTGGCCAGCTGATCTGGAGAAGTATCGAGGGAGTCTTGGGCTGTACTTAATGCTATGAGAACAGCCTCCCTATGGGCAGTGGAAGCCATAAGTAAACCCCAAACCGAGATATTAACTCCTGATTTCTTCAATTGCTTGATCACGGAGTTATCTTCTTCAATATTTTCTTTGATAGGATATTCTTTTTCTTTTCTTGCCAGGGCTGTCGGATTATCAACACAGAGTTCTTATGACTTAAAAACTCTTCCCCTTCGAGTCGTATGCCTAACTGCATCACAAGAGAGAGAGTAAGGCTCATCTTCTTCAGTCAGCAAGTATGGATCTTCATCTGTCAAAGATACAGGGCTTTTCAAGTTCATCTGAGCCAACAGGTAACTAATGAATGCGGGGCTACTGTATCGAGGTGGGGATAAAAAATACGTATCATCTGAGGTTAAATCAAATGGTTCATAGTTTGTGGTGAAAACCTCATAAGTGAAGGCTATCCCGGCAAAGGGGTAACTAGGCGGCTTGACTTGGATGGGATGGATAAGAGAGACAGGATCGAATGGCAATGGTGTGTGAGAAACTATGTTCAAGGTTGGTGGAGGTTGATAGGTAGGTAGTGGATTAGTGGTGACATTCAGTGGGCTAGGGATTGTGACTTTTTTGTTGTCAATCAGATTTTGAATGGCATGGCGTAAGGTAATACATCTATCCGTGTGATGGCCAAGGTTTTGATGAAACTCGCAAAACAAGTTGGAATTGTGTCCAGCTGGCAAGGGATTAGGTAAAGGTCGGGGTTGAATAGGGGTAAGAAGCATTTTTTTCACCAATTTGTGAAAAGCTACAGTGAGACTCATCCCTAGATTGGTAAATTGACGCGAAGTTCGACGTTGACTTGGGTGAGCCTGGTTATTAGTTCGGACTGGGGGTTGAGCTGTGGTAGCTGACGTGTTGGCTATGTAGACATGGTTGGTGCTAGGTTTAGAAACATAGGATTTCTTAAGCTTATTATCCGAGGGGTTAGAGAGAATCCTAGAGGAAAAAGCGTCCTCAAGTTGGCTTCCGGCTTGTAACAATGACTCGAAAGTAGGGAGATATTGGGTCACTAAGTGTTGAGCATACCCTTGTGAGAGGTTCTTTAGGATAATCGCTACTTGTTCTTTCTATGACGGTCTATCCCATATTTGGGCAACCTTGGCCCTCCAACGACTAATAAAATCAGTGAATGTTTCCCCATTCTTCTGTTTAGTTGCTTCCAAATCCCTTCTTGAGGTTTCAATCTCGGTACTGTACTTATACTGATGTCAAAAAGCCTTGGACATGCTCTCCCAGGTGCCCACAGTAACTGGATCTTGAGATATTAGCCAACGTAGTTCTGACCCTAATAAAGTTCTCTGAAACAACAACGTCATATGTTCGTCGCTGAGCCCCATAATGCGCATGTTAGTAACATACACCTTAAGATGTGTTTTCACACACCCTATACCACTAAACTTGTCCATTTCTAGCATCACAAACTTCTCGGGCAAATGGATTCTACGGATGCGGTTCAGAGCTTCAATACCTGCTACAATTTCATCGATGCCTTTTATACTCTTCATAGCCGACTCTAATTGAGACATTCTGTTAGCTAACATCGAATTTTCATCAACATATTCTTCGTCTCCATCGAGTTCGAAAACTTCACGTGGACGTTTCTCTTCTACCTTCTTTCCTTTTGGATCATTTAGGGGATTGCCTGTTGATTCCGAGGTCTGTTCTAACACTTCCACTTTACCTTTTATACTGTTGATATCATTGGCAAAGGCTGTCAAGATCTTACGGATCTCTGTAAGTTCAGACTCTGAAGCCATCTCTGCCTGTTGACTTGGTACTGTAGCTCGTTCTAACCGACTGGATTTACAGATCCAACTAGGAGGTGGACGCTTGAGTTTGGGCGTAATGATAATCCTATATGACCCCATCAAAGGTAGATTTAGTCAATTTCAGTATTACCCCCCTTGATAACATTTTAAAGAATCACTTTATTGAGGTTTGTGCACCAATCCATTAATTAATCCATTCATACAATGAACATTCAAAGAAAAATCAATATTTATTTGAAAGAAAAATAGCTTTATTGAAAATGATAGACAAATAAATGTTCTTATTAAAAACATCTTTCAACAAATTTGACTTGAACTATTTTTACATAGACGCTTGGCTTTGTCTTGATGGTCATCAGGATTGCTGTCAGGCTTGACCCTCTTGGCTCTAACAACTGGCTCTTTGAATTCTGCTGGTCTTTCTGGATACCCAAAGGTGCGCCTGTTCCAAGCTTTCTCAATAAGGTGAGAAAGAAAGCTTTGTGCGGAGGTAAAGATAACTCTGTAGGTACGTCGTACTATTCTGGGATCAGATTAGGATAGTAAAAAGATGTTTCTTCTAAACCGATTAGACGAACATAGTAGGATCCTTTGGTTCCTAGAACATGGGGATCAGTCATCCACCAAGGGTACCTAAAACCGATATGACGGGCAAGGTGAGAATCTAACCATTTACTCCAAGCTTTGACTGAGTTGTGACGCACTAACAGGTTTCTCTTGAAAAAGTGTTCTGGCCCATATTCGAGGTTTGAGGGAACATCTACAATTTTGAGACGATCACAAAGCCACATATAGAGTAAGTAGGGGATTCCTTTGAAGCTTTCCCGCTCACCATTTTTTATGGCCTCTTAACCTGAGAAAGTTTCAACTAGGATGAAAGGTACTGGGTTGGCTTTCCTTGAGAGTTGAGAGGCTATATCTATGAAGGACTCAGGGATAGTTTGGCCATCACTATTGGAGGTCAGTATGTATTGGGCTAGGATTCCTAGGCACAATCGATAATCTCTAGTAGCTCGCCAGGCTTCAGGTTTTACATTGATAGGGTGACTGCGGGAGCGATACGGGCCTAGTAAAGGTACTCAGTCCAATCTCCCGTTATGAACTAGGACTTTGGCTTCTTCTTTGGAAATGTTCAGTCCTGTGACCAGGTCACCAGAATATCTGGTCTTCAATGAGGGCCTGACTAGAGGTCCTGAAGTAGATATCCCCATGATACTAGAAAAATCCTCGTGAGTAGGACACAAATGCATATACCCCATATGGAATATATGAAGATGGGGGTTCCATCGTTTAGTCATAGCATGTAAGAGGTTCCAGTCTATCTTAAACTCGTAGAAGTAGAGAGCACTCCTCAACATGAATCTCCCAAAATTGATCTTCTCAGCAGGGTGCATCCCTACGACGGTTGTTTTGACTAACTGATTGATTGGGTTATCGCCTGCGACTAACATCCTGGTTTGACACAAAAGAGTATTTTAGTACTCTTCTAAGGTCCATGTAAAATATAAATTTTCTTTTGAAAAATCTTGTTCTTATGGAAAATATTTTCTGAAAAATATTTTTTCTTGGAAAACATCTTTTCTAGAGAATAACACTTTTTCTGAAAAATAATTCTTTTGGAAAACACTTTTTTTGGAAAATACCATTTTCTTCTTTTGAAAATTTGATTTCCATTTTGATTTAAATGGCCTGGCCCACCATTATTGTTGGATCGGGATGGATGGGTCATTATTGTAAAAGAATGGATTCTTTATTGGGTCGGTGCACCCATTTTAATCAGTTAAAGAAAACCTTTAATCCTTGAGGGCAGCCATACATTTTGATCTCATCATCCACATCATTCACATCAATCACAAAGTCTCATAAGATTCCATTCAATGAACAACTCGGGAACACCCATGATAAGTTCAAGTCGTGACCTACAGGGAAGGTTTCTAGACTCTAAGCTTACTACGTGCAATGCATTTTTATCTGGCCACCCTTGCCCAAGCACACCTATATACCTTTCGATACGTGGTGACTTGGTTTGATATACCGTATAGGTGATAATCTAAAACCTCAACTCACTTCTCTAAAGCCAAAAACAGCCAGTTTGATCTCCAGTTGAGAGGTGGCACACAATGCTGAGCAAGGGCCCACTTAAATACCTCTCGTCTAGAATAGACGTAGTCTATCCCCCTCGTACAGTAGGGTACAACGGGGCAAGATCTCGCTTAGGCATCGGTTTTGACTAAGAAATGCAATTGATATACTTAGATTATCTTTTATACCTACGGGTACGAGTCAAAACTTGTAGCTTTCATAAATGGTTTGGCATCCCACGAGGGGACCGACCACGTACTAGTACTACGTTGGCAATCGGGACATGTGACTGTGTGGCTCACAATAGGTCAAAGGCTCAGGTCGCTCCAGCCTGGGTGCATCAATA
Source organism: Akebia trifoliata (assembly GCF_017979445.1). Classification (NCBI taxonomy): domain Eukaryota; kingdom Viridiplantae; phylum Streptophyta; class Magnoliopsida; order Ranunculales; family Lardizabalaceae; genus Akebia; species Akebia trifoliata. Next base: position 18,734,426 of record NC_141384.1, on the reverse strand, counting down.
TACCTCTCAGAATCACCTGATCAGACGGCATTGATGCCTCAGTTTGATATACCCTAAAGTACGTGACTGGAGTTGTGGTTTTCATGAATGACGTCGCATCTCCGAAGAGATCGGGCCACGCACTAGTGCCATGTTGGCTATATAGAACGTGTAAGTGTGCAAAACAGTAAACGTGCATGTGGTGTGTGCAAAACAGGGTGGGGTGTGCCCGGGGCATTTTTCAATCACATGGGTCTAAGGGCTCAATTAAACCGTACGAGCAAATGTATTAAACCAAACAGGTACAAGCATACATCGATCAGAAACATTATCATATGGTCCTATTTAAGATTTAAACATGCACATCACCTTCATACATCAATCATGGCAAATTAATCAATGAATATGGCATATGATAATCAACTAGATCCGATCATTGCCATAGGCACACTTTTTATAATTTTTATGGTCTAATCAAGGGTCATTTTGGGGTGACCCTAATCAAATTAATATTTCTGAGGATATTGGATTAAGAACGAAATACCAATCGTCGGGATGAGAAGTTATGATGATTTTTAAACAAATTGATGGAGAGAAAAGGAAAAAAAAATGAGGCATTTAAAAAAACAAATCGATTTTTTTTATTTTTATAAACAAACTTAAAAGAACACTCATTTTTTTCTTTTTTAAAAAAAAACTATTAAAAGGACAACAAGCAAAAACAGTAGAAGAAAAAATAAAATAAAATAAAAATAAAACAAGAAATAAAGCAAGAGGCAATTTGGTGGGGTGCTATTAACTAATCATCGTTTTCAATAAAAGAGGGTGTGTCCGGTGATCACTGATCTCTTGTGCTCTTCTGCTCCAAATCGAAAATTTTCCATTAATTAGAAACTTCAAAGGTTCTTTGATAATCAAAGAGAGAATACAAAATCTGATGAAATCAATAGCCTTGGGTTAGTTACCGATTCCAAGCGTTCGAAGAACGAAACACACATTCTCTTTGAGAAGGTACGATCATAATCCGATTAACATGACAGATTCAAAACGATCGGCTTTGAGAGATCAAACCGATCGATTTTTTTTTTTAGCAGTCGGTCTCTGTTGTAGACGTTAAAACCCCATCGGCAGAGAAGAAGTAAACAAAGAGAAAATGATTTAAAAATAGAAGGATGTATCCATTAAAAATTGGTTTTCTCTTGGGACACACCATCCAATAACTAAAAACGAAAATTTGTTACAAAACCTCTCAAAATACTTTTTTCCCATTATTTCATTCTTCTTTCTTTTCCTCTTGCTGTCAATGGACAGCACGGCTTGCAAGAGAAATTTTTATATTTAAAAAAAAAAAAAATCGAACCACAGATCAAGCGCACACTAAAGCTCTTTTTAAAAAATAAAAAAATCTGCCCATACATTTGAAAAAATTTATTGTCCAACTATCAACATCCCGTCCTCAATAAAATCATCCATATTGAAATATTGCATTATTTAAGATCACCTTAGACGGCCCTTGATTAACCCACAAAAATAATATACCGAAGCCAAATACCTTAGGTCAAAAATGGCATGCTCAATAATCGAACGAAATAAAAATAACAAGAAAAAAAACAAAGATGCAAATAATGAATAAACAAACAAATTTAGAATAAATAATATAAAAAAATCTAGGTTATTTTAGCGATGCTCCCATACTTGGGGTTTTTCAAGTTTGATCCTCAATGTCCCCAGTGGAGTCGCCACTGAAAGCGCACTCGATCCGCGGTGTGTGCGGATCCACTTTTGATCCTTGAGGTTTGGGAGTCGCCACCTAGTTATTATGGTGTAGGAACCAAACTGACTCTAAAACGGATAAAAAAAACTAATCTACTATAGAAAAACTGAATCCGGGGATCATATTACGGGGTTGGAAGGTGTTAGGCACCAACCCCGTCCAGACAATGCCGGTCTCTACTTATCTCAAATAAGATTACATCGCTAATGACAAAACCTAGATATATAAAAAAATGAAAATCTTACCTTCGATCTGTAAAGGTTCTATTCCCTCATATCTGTTGAAAATGCTCCGGGTACCGTACTCCTTACTTTGTTCTGTCTCCGGATCTGATTTCTGATCTCCGAGGCAAGGTATCTCCTTCTTGCATCTGGGTGCTTCGAATTTATTGTGGATTTTGGGGTGTTTTTGAAAGGTTTCTGGGTAATTTTTAGGTTAAAATCGAAGTAGGGGTGATGGGTAAGGAGTTGGGGCTCCAAAATTAGGGTTTTGGAGAGGTTGTGGAGGCTTCTTCACCTACTTTTCCTACGGTTTTTTCTTTGATACGAAAATAGGGTGTGGAGGCTCCTATTTATAAAGTTTTTTAGAAGCATTAGGGTTTGATTAGGGTTTCTTTTAGAATTTTAATTAGGGTTTTGACTTTGGTCTTATGAGATGGACTTAGTCTTTAGGATTTTAATTTAGGATTTTGACTTTAGTCTTATGAGATTGACTTGATTAGTTTAGATTAGGATTTTGATTTAGGGTTTTGACTTTAGTCTTATGAGATTGACTTTAATGTTTCACTTTAATCTTTCTTGGTTGGCTTTTAATATCTTGATTTTAGTCTTACTTGATTGACTTTAAGTTTGACTTTAGTCTTACTTGATTGACTTTAATGTTTCATTTTACATTATTTAATGATTTGTTTATTAATTTCGAAATGTTTAATTATTAAAGTTGTAAAATTATCGTTTTGCCCTCGGAGAGGATTTTTTACGTTTTAAGTCATTTTTCAATGTTTCAGGATGTTTTGGAATCAGTTTTTCATAAGAAATTCAATGGGAATGATGGTTTTTGTCATTTATGAAATTTTTTGTGTGAAATGGTCGTGAATTTTATGAGGGGTATTTTCGTAATTTTGTTGAATTTTGTGAAAATTGGCGAAGTGGTTTATTTGGTTCGATTTGTTGTTTTATGTGTTTTCAATGGGTCTTCCTAAGCGTAACGTAGGTTCTAGGGTTGTTTTGATGTTATGGGCATTTTGGTAATTTGGTCATTTTTAGTAGTTTTTGTCGTGAAGTTTCTTTTTGGTTTGCAAGATGATGATTTCTATGTTTCTAGGGTCATATTTTCCTAGCGTAGCGTGGTTTCTAAAGTTTTGTCAGTTCGAGATACCTCATCCGGATTTCTGAAACATATTTGATAACAAAATAAAGCATTGGAATGAACATCCATCATTGGGGAACCGTTGCGATCTGGTTGACGAGTTGATTAATTAGGCGGATGCAAAAATGGGGTGTCTACAATCTACAGGAGAGATTTGCTTAGGGTCCCTACTTCGATGCCTTCGCGTCTTACCGGTGAGTCATGATGTTTTAGATGCTGAAGTGGTGGTGATGGAGCAAGCTGCCCGAATTTGTGCCTTTGATTCTTTCTTCATTTATCATCGAGACGTATGATTGGCACCAGGTATTTTTATGTCATTTTTTTTTACGACATATAATATGAAATCTTTTTAAATGAAAAGAAAATAGGTTTTTTACTTACTTGGCTTCAGGTGTATCTATTGCTTTGAAAACATGAAGTTTGAATAAGTCCTAGATTTTTCATCATCGGCCAAAATAGTAGTTTTGAAAACTTTTGGGTTTTTGTGATTTGTCTTTGTCGAATAAATATTGAAGATGCAGAATATGGACATTTTTTAAAAACCTTTGTTACTTCGATGATTTATGTGTTTTTGCCAACTATTGAGGATATAGACGTCAGTAGCTCTTTTGACTCTTTTTAGAGTCATCCCTAATGTCCCAGTACTGAGTGAAAATCGATTGATCTTGGGACTTTGGGATTTCGGGAAATTTTTGTCGTTCACAGTTTATACTCATGCGGGCTAGGAGTTATTTTTATTTATTTTTTTGTGTTTTTCCTTATTTCCCCTGGCACCAGTTACGATTTTCACCAAACCCAGTTTCCACATTTTTGCTCATCGACGCCCTTTTGGGTTTTCATCGTGCCGGTGGCTTTGATCTTGCTATAGTCTGATTTTTTTACTCATAGCGCCCTTTCAAGTTTTCACTATGCCCTTTCAGACTATGCATGTATTTTTTTGGATTTTTACATTGCAGTTCTTGCTCTGCGTCTTTGTGGCTTGGTGACTGAAGTTGAGCTGCGAGATCGGTGACTCTACTCTTGTAGTGGTACTCTTTCTTGAGTAATAGATCTAGATTTCCCTCTTGAGTTTGCTGACAACTATTCGTGTTTCCACAACTCAAGTTGAGCCGCGAGATCGGCTACTCTACACTTCGAGTACTCTTTTTTTTTTAATATCCGACCTGGATTCTCCTCTCGAGTCTTCCAACGACTAACAAGACTTTGAGGTCCGAACCAAGTCGCAAGATCATTGGTGCTGCCACTGTCATTATGTTGCCATAGAACATTCCCTGCTCAAAAAGGACTTTAAGTAGGATGAAACGTTGGCTTAGGCTTATGGTAGTGGAAGGTTACAAAAAGATTAAGGTCTAGGTTTGTCTATTTTTGCTTCAAAAAGGTGATCTATATCTCCTCCTAGTGTCTCTCGAACTTGTTTAGGCTGGAGATTTGGGTCGAGTTCAGATCAAGTGTCCGAGTTTTTTTTTACTTTTTTTTTATTTTTAGTCGTTCATAGTTTATCCTCATGCGGGCCAGGAGTAGTTAGATGTTTTGCTTATTTTGCTGATTTTCTCCTCTTCTATCTTTTTTTTTTTTTTTTTTGACTTGCCCCAGTCTTAGGTTAAGAAATGAACGTGATGGCTCAAAAGGGTTGACTAGGGTGTGATAATTAGTTTGGGATAACAAATATGGCCTTTCGTCATCTTAGGGTCAGATCTTAGGCATAATATTTCTTAACAGTGTCAGCATTGATCAGTTGCGGGAAGACTTGTCCATCCATTTCTGTGAGAATCAGAGCTCCTCCCGTCATTACCTTTTTCAAGCTAAATGGTCCCTCGTAGTTTGGTCAAAATTTTCCCCTGGTGTATTCTTGGATTGGCAAAATTTTCTTCAAAATAAGGTCTCCTGGTGAGAAATCTCTAGGCTTGACTTTTTTGTTGTAGGCACGAGCTATTCGTCGTTGGTAAATTTGCCCATGACAGATAGCTGCAAGTCGTTTTTCCTCTATCAAATTCAACTGATCGAACCGAGCCTGAACCCATTCTGTTTCGTCTAACTCTGCTTCTTTTAAGATCCGGAGGGAGGGAATCTCAACCTCGACGGGTAAGACTGCTTCCATTCCATATACCAATAAGTACGGAATTGCCCCAATTGAGGTTCGGAATGAAGGCCGATAGGCATGAAAGGCGAAAGGCAACATATCGTGCCAATCCTTGTATGTGACTGCCATCTTCTCGATGATTCTTTTGATGTTCTTGTTGGCAGGCTCAACTGCTCCGTTCATTTTGGGTCTGTAAGGTACAGAGTTGTGATGAGTGATCTGGAAGTCTTCGCACATCTTGATCATATCTTTGTTCTTGAAGTTCTTGACATTGTCCATTATTAATCCGCTGGGGAGCCCATATCGACAGATGATGTTGTTCTTGACGAATTTCAATACATTGCTTTTGGTAACATTAGCATATGATGCAGCTTCTACCCATTTTGTGAAGTAATCGATAGCGACCAAGATGAAGCGATGTCCATTTGAAGCTTTTGGAGAAATCTGCCCAATAACATCCATGCCCCAAAGTGAGAAGGGCCAAGGAGTAGTCATGCTGTGCAATTCTGAAGGTAGAGCGTTGATCTTATTAGCATAGATCAGGCAGAGATGGCATTTATGAACGTACTGATAGCAATCGCTTTCCATTGTAGTCCAGTAATATCCCATTCCTATGATCTTCTTGGTAAGCATGTGACCATTCATGTGAGGTCCGCAAACTCCGTCATGTACAGTCTTGATCAATCGTTTAGCCTCTGCTTCTGTAACACAACGGAGAAGAACCTCGTGATGTGATTTTTTGAATAGAGTCCCGTTACTTAGGAAAAATTGACCTACCAATCTTTGAATGGTCCTTCGTTCATTTACCGTTATATCTGACAGGATGGTTCGATCTTCTAAGTATTCCTTGATGTCTAAATACTACGATTTCTCCTCGGGTTCTGCTATATCCACTGGTAAACAATAAGCTGATTCGTCTTGGACGCCAATTTCGATAGGACTGATGACTAGGTCTTTTTAAATACTGATCATGGAAGCAAGCATGGCCAGTGCATCTGCAAACTGATTCTTGGCTCGCGGCATGTAAGTGAATGAGATCCTGGTGAAGTTTGAGCTCAGTTCTTCCAAGTACTCATGGTAAAGGACTAATCTTTGTTCTCGAGTCTTCTATTCTCCGGTTGTCTGATAGACCACTAGACTTGAATCCCCGAATACATCGATTTCGTCCACTTCCAAGTCGATTGCTGCTTTTAACCCTACGATACATGCTTCATACTCTGCCTCGTTATTGGAACATTGGAATTTTAATGGGATAGCAATCGGAACATGAGATCCATCCGGTTTGATCAAAACTGCCCCTATTCCATTTCCTTTCTGATTTGCAGCTCCATCGAAATACATCTTCCAACTTTGCTCTTCGTCACTATCTTCAACTTCTGTCAACAGGATGGCCTCATCTGGGAAATTCGTCTTTAGTGGCTCATAGTCAGGTAAGGGATGCTCGGCTAAGTGGTCGGCAATGGCTTGTCCCTTGATGGTCTTTTGAGTGACATAGGTGATGTCAAACTCAGATAATAGTAATTGCCATTTTGTAGTGCGACCTGTCAACACTGGCTTCTCGAAGAGATACTTGAGAGGGTCCATTCGAGCGATAAGCATAGTTAAGTAGCAGAGGAGGTAGTGGCGCAATCGTTGAGATACCCAGACTAGTGCACAACAAGTCTTCTCAAGCGTCGAGTACTTTGCCTCATAATCGGTGAACTTCTTGCGGAGATAGTAAATGACTTGCTCTTTTCGACCTGACTCGTCGTGTTGCCCCAGTACACAGCCATAGATGTTTCTTGCACTGAGATATACATTAGTAAAGGTCGCCCTGGCGTAGGAGGAACCAAGACTGGCAGATTGAGCAAATATTTCTTTATCTTGTCGAAGGCTTCCTGACAGTCCTTATTCCATGCTTTTGGTACATCTTTTCTCAATAGTTTGAAGACTGGTTCGCAGATAGGCGTGAGTTGCGCAATGAATCTGCTAATATACTGTATTCTGCCCAAAAATGCTCTGACATCCCTTTTTAACACTGGTGCTTTCATTTCAAGAATGTACTTGGTCTTTGCTGGATCTATCTCAATGCCTCTTCTACTGACGATAAAGCCTAACAATTTTCCTAATGTTGCCCCGAAGATGTATTTTGTCGGATTGAGCCTTAGATTGTATTTCCTTAGTCGATCGAATAACTTTCTCAAGTTTATCAAATGATCTTCCTCCAAGTTAGACTTTGCAATCATATCATCCACATAGACCTCCATTTCCTTGTGGATCATATCGTGGAATAAGGCCGTCATTGTGCGTTGATAAGTTGTCCCGGCGTTCTTGAGCCCTAATGGCATGACTTTGTAATGAAAAGTGCCCCAGGGTGTGATGAATGTTGTCTTCTCCTAGTCTTCTTCGGCCATTTTTTCTGATTTATAGGCTGAGAAACCATCCATGAATGAGAACATACCATGCCCTATTGTGCTATCGACTAGAGTGTCAATGTAAGGTAGTGGAAAATCATCTTTAGGATTGGCTTTGTTCAGATCCCGATAATCGACACACATTCATATTTTTCCATCCTTCTTTGATACCGGAACGACATTGGCTAGCCATTCGGGATACATGGAGACTGCGAGAAATCCTGCTTGAAACTGTTTCATTACTTTATCTTTGACCTTGAGTGTCCATTCTGGCTTGAGTCTTCTCAATTTTTGCTTGATCGGCTTGCTCCCATGAGCAATCGACAGTTTATGAACAACGAGATCTGTGTCTAAGCTAAGCATATCTCTATAGGACCAGGCAAAGATGTCTTGATAGTTATGCAGTAGTTCAATCATTTCTTCTTTCTGATGAGGGGTTAACAAGGCTCTGATTTTTACAACACGTGGGTCATCTTCAGTGCCGAGATTAACTGAGTCTATATCCTCAATGTTTGGCTGAACACCTTTGTCATGTCTTTCTAGAAGGTCTTTCATTTCTTTAGGAAGATATTCCACTTCATCCTCAAACTCTTCCTCGATTCCCATGAGATCGAAGTCGAGTTCAAGATCGAAGTCATACTCATCCCTTTCATATTCTGTTATGTCCAAAGGTCCATTCGATTGAGACAAATCCCTTAAATTCTGAGAAAAGTCTTTTTTTGGTTTTTGGAAGATATCTATTTTTTTTTTTTTTGAGATTTTGAAAGCTTTTTGATTTTTTTATTTTTTGAAGAATTTTTGGTTTTTTTGATTTTTAAAGACTATTTGATTGTTTTGATTTTTGGGTGCTATTTTCCGGACACCTGAAATAAGAAGAACAATCGTGCAAATTCATTAGTAAAGATAGAGAGCCCTCAAAACAGTCTTTACCCGAGGACAAGGGCTCGTTATTATCCTCGGGCAAATTGATTTTGCCTAACGACATTTTTTTTGGAGGCCTCAGCAACCTCAAGTGTTAGAGGAAATTCTTCCCAATTGTTCAAAATCTCTCATTCCTTGATGGGGTAAATGAGGTAAGAAAGTGCTTTGTTTGGTGGTTCGGTGATGACCATGATCTGTGGTGGATTGTTGTTAAAATTGGGCATAGCTCCTCCCAAGCTCGGTGGGATGACGACTGATGCCCAGTCAATGCCAGTGGGAAAGGGTGAATCTTTCTCTTTGTTCACGGTGATTTCTACTTTTGTAGGTTTCCTTGTCATTTCTGTTAGATTCTCGTTGGAATCCTCATTGAATAAGATATCAATGCCCTCCACAAGGGATGGTTGGGACTCAACAACTGAGTCTTCTAGAATGCGCTGGGGTTTAAAACTTACTATTTTCTTCTTTCTGGCTGACTTTGTTGGCAGTGGTTCTGATAGATTGTCGGGTCTGACTTGTGATTTCGGGAAGCTGATGCTGATGTGAGGAACCTTGCCCAGATTCCAAACATTTGGCTCTCGGTCCTGTCGTCTTGCTAACCGGAGTTCTCTTTTCTTTTTGTTCATGTCAGCAATGTCTTTCTTTGTAGGTCTGAAGCCGAGACCGAAGTAAGGCATGTGTTTGTTTGCAATGATTGGTGTAGCTTTCCCTCTTTCTTCTAGTCCCAACCCTTGTCTGGGTCGATAACCTACTTTCTTCAGAACTCGTCCAACCATCAGATTTGCCTTTGACAGCACTGCCTTTACCTTCTCCTTCCCCTTTTCAATATGATTGACAGCAGCGAATTGGTAGGAATGGTAAAGTATTTTGTCTTCGTCATCTCAATGTCAATAAAGGGGACGTCCAGAGCTCTCCCCGTCAGGATGAGATTTTCTACTAGTACTGATATCATTCTCTGCCCCATGATGAATTTGAATATTTGATGCAACGAAGACGGTACAGCCCCTACTATATGTATCAACGGCCTGCCCAGCAGCAAGTTGAAGGTTGTAAGTATCTCCATGACCTCGAATGTTACCTCGAAGGTGCAGGGTCCTATAGTGATTGGTAAATCTATCTCTCCCAGAGAGTCCCTTCTCGAGCTGTCGAAACCTCGGACAACCTTATTGTTGGGTTTAACATGCGACCAGTCCGCATTAAGTTTTCGAAAGGTTTCGAGAGGACAGACATTGAGGACTGAACCATTATCGATTAACACCCTAACAACCATCATGCCCTTGCAAATGACCATGATATTTAGTGGCTCGATGTGCCCCCATCCCTCTGGCACGAACTCACTTTCTGTGAAGATGATGGGGTTAGGAGCAATGATTTGACCCACTATTTGTTCTAATTGTGCTGGCGAAGTAGTTGTAGGTACATGCGATTTTCTCAGAATTCTCAGTAGTACTTTTTGATGTTCTTCTGACTTTTGTAGCAGACCCAGGATGCTGATCTGAGCCGGTTGTTTGTTCGGTTAATCCAAGACATTGTGCTCACTCTTTCGAATGAACTTAATGAAGTCTGTTGCTTCCTTGTCTGTCACTTTCCCTGTTTTCTCTTCTTTGCCCTCTTCGTTTATCTTGCCCTTGCCCTTTTCCTTTCTTTTTTCCTTATCCACTGTTTCTTTTGTTTCTTCCCTGATGTTTATCCCTTTTATTGGCACTCTTTGGCACCTTCCTATTTTGGTCATGTGACCAATGTTAGCTACCATTGCCTTCTTCATCGTCTCGACCCCTGCTGATGTAGTGATAGTCGTCTCGTAGCTCCAGGCGACTGCTTGGTTAGAGTTATATGGAAAGGATTTTGGTGAGCGTATGATTATTGGGGATGGATCAGGTTTTACATTAAGGATGAGGGGTGGTGGTTGTGTTTTGGCTATTGTGGTGATTGAAGGAGCTACTTGAGGGACTGGTGAAATGTAAGGAATACTAGTGGTAGTCGTGAAGTGTAAGGTATATGAAGGGGTGGTCGAGTCATATATTGAGAACCTTGCGATGCATATGATATAATGAGAGGCGGTCGAGTAGCAGTATTGGGAGTTTGATGAGTGGGATGGATGGTGAGGTCAGCCATTTTGAGTTGCAGTTGCAAGTTTCGAGGTAGGTTTGTTGTGTACTGGTCGATGGTGTGAACTATTGGTGTTTCTATTTTTTCTGCTAGATGGATCCTGATTTTCAATCCGATGGGAGCTATCAATGCTGATGGGTTAAAATTGGGTTCCCCAAGAATGACATTTACTCTGTGCCCACTTCCCCCTCCATTGTGGGTTCGTAGGGGGTTTTGGTTGATGTTCTGTTGTTGAATGGGATTCGTTGGTCCATCCAGTATGAGTGTTTTTTTATCTATCAAATTTTGCACATGGTACTTGAGTTGCCAGCACTGATCAGTAGAGTGCCCCGATGCACCCATATGAAATTCTTAAAATAAGCTGGGGTTCTATCCTGGTCCTTTCGCAGCTTCTGGATTTGGTGGTCGTTTTGTAAGGTACTCTCCCCTAAACAAGATCGGAAGTAATTCTGTCAGCGTCATAGGCAATCTGGTGAATACCCTGTTTACCCTGTTGGGCCGGGCTTGTTGATTTTGCCCATATTGTGGTGCTGGTTGTGCTTGCGGAGGAACTGTCTGAAAGGGATTCTGCGATGCTAGAGCCCAAGCAGCTCGAGGTACTGGTGCCCAAGGGACTTGTGTGCCTGCGACCTCTGAACTGGTGCCTGAATGAAAAGAGGTTGGCTGGGTTGTACATTGTTGACTTGAGTTTCCTCTTTCTTTTTGACAAAAGACACTAACTTCTTTTGTGTTGATGTCCTTGCTGCTGCACTTAGGGCTATGAAGTCAAATATTAAACCAGTTCGGATCCCGTCCTCGACCCGGTCTGCCACTTGAGCAAGATTGGAGAAAGTGCCCGTGGTATGCCGGACTAGATGAGTGTAGAACAAATGTCCCAATGTAGAGATAAACGTGGTATTCATCTCTTGTTCGGTCATAGCGGGCCGTACCTGGGAAGCTAACTCTCGCCACCTTTGGGTGTATTCCTTCACTATTTCCCTCTGCTTCCTCATCATTCTAGCCATATCATTCCGGTCTAAACCTACATCTATGTTGAATCGGTAATTGTGCCAGAACATTTCAGCCAGGTCTTGCCAGTTCTTGATGAGCGTGTGATCTAGTCCTGAAAACCACTTGAGGGCCGGCCCCGTTAAGCTTCTTTGGAATAACTGTACAAGTAGCCTGTCATCTTCGCCATATTGGCACATAGATCCACAGTATAATTTCAAGTGTTACAGCGGACACCCCACTCCATTATATTTCTCAAATTCCGGGCATTTGAACTTAGTCGGTAGTTGGGCATTGGGATAGAAGCAAAGGTCCCTGATCCTTGTCCCTCCTAAAGTATTTGTACCCTTCATTTATCTCATTTCCTCGTGGAGAGACTCTATCTGCTGGGCCATTTTGTTATCAGTGGCATTTTTGGCCTCGGACACCCTGAAGTCACACTCATCATCTAGGATTACCACCGGAGGTGGTTGATTCTGTGGGATGTAAAGTGGAAGGCCCTGATACATTGGCATAGTAGGAGGTGGGGTGGTCTGTTGATCTGGTCGTGTCTGTTCAGGGGGTTCTGGATTTGATCCAGATGCTTGGTGCTGAGCGGCTTGCGCTTGTAGAAAGTTGGTACTACTAAAAACAACCATCAACATTTGTTCTTGTCTTTTCGTTGTTTCTACTAGCTTCGCTATCATTGCATTAGCTTCGGCAAGTTCATTTGTCCTAGGTTCTGGGTCCTCTGAGTTGCTCATAATTGATATAGATCGAAGGAAATACGGAGGCTTCTCAGGGTGTTTGTACTTCTTTCGTTTGGCCACCTTGTGTGTACAGAAGACCAAACGTTACTGTCTTGTTTACAAAAGGAATATGCATGATGTTTTATTAAGTTCGACAATTATTCAGGATAACACCCAAAAGGAAAATTTTAGTTAAAAAAAAATGTGGTTCGTCGGCGCGAAGCTGGATTGTTTGAGAAAAAAGAATTACATCAGCACGAGGTTGGCATCAGCACGGAGCCGGCATCAATGCAGAGTTGGAAGAATATTTTGAAAAAGAATTACATCAGCTAGAGTTGGCATCGACACGGAGTCTGTATAATTAAAAAATGATTACATCAACACGGAGTTGGTAAAATATTTTAAAAAGGAATTACATCAGTTGAAGTCGGCATCGACACGGAGTCGGTAAAATAAAAAGCGATTACATTAGCATGGAGCTGGCATCAACACGGAGTTGGTAAAAATATTTTGAATAGAAAATTTCATCAGCACGGGACTGGCATCGACACGGAGTCAGTAAAACATTTTTTTTTTAAAGAATTACATTAGCCAGAGCTGGCATCGACACGGAGTCGGTATAATTAATAAGCGATTACATCAGCACGGAGCTGGCATCAACACGGAGTTGGTAAAATATTTTGAAAAGGAAATTTCATCAGCACGGGGCTGGCATCGACACAGAGTCTATAAAATATTTTTAAAAAAGAATTACATCAGCCGGAGCTGGCATCGACACGGAGTCGGTATAATTAAAAAATGATTACATCGGCACGAAGCTAGCATCAGCACGGAGCTAGCGTCAACACGGAGTTGGTAAAATATTTTGAAAAGAGAATTTCATCAACACGGGACTAGGAGTCGGACAAACATTTTTTAAAGAGAATTACATCAGCTAGAGCCGGCATCGACATGGAGTCGGTGAAAATATTGCATCAGCCGAAGCTGGCATCGACACGGAGTCGGTATGACATTTTTGAGAAATAGATTTAACTGAAACAAGTTGAGTTGTTTGATTGGTTGTCATCCTTGTTAGATCACTGATGGTCATGGGCTTGATTCAAAATCGGATATGGGTTGTGGACCCAATCTGAGATGAATATGGGTTGTGGACCTATTTCAAAGTGGATTATCAATTTCAGTGTTACCACCTTGATAACACTTTAGTGAATCCTGAGATTTTATTGCACACCAACCCATTAAATAATTCATTTATGCAAATGATTATTTACAAAGAAACTAAATGAGATTTTATTGAACTATTGAAAATTGTTTGACAGATAAGATTTTCATTGAATAACAACTTTCAATAACTCTGACTTAGATTTTTTTACATGGATGCTTGGATTTGTTTTGATCGTCATTAGGATTGGTAGGACAATTAGGCTTGCTTCTCTTGGTTCTAACGACTAGCTCTTTGAACTCTGATGGTCCATCTGAATATCTTAAGGTGCGCTTATTCCAAGCCTTCTCAATGAGATGCACTGACTTTTCAGTCAATGGTTCGGGAGAAAAGAATTCTTTGTGTTGAGGTAGCGAAAACTCTATAGGTACTCCGTACTGTTCTGGGATCAAGGCAGGTTGGTAAAAATATGTCTCCTCCAGTCCAATCAAACGGACATAATAGGATCCTTTAGTACCTAAAACAGGGTAGTCCATCATCCACCAAGGGCATTTCAAACCAATATGACGGGCAAGGCGAGAATCCAACCATTTTCTCCAAGCCTTGACTGAGTTGTGACGCACTAACATGTTTATTTTGGAAAAGTGCTCTGGCCTATACTGGAGGGTTGAAGGAATGTCTACAATTTTAAGACGGTCGTAGAGCCACATATAAAGTAGGTGAGGGCTTCCTTTGAAACCCCTTTCCTCACCATTTTTTATGGCATCTAAACCTGATAAGGTTTCAACTAGAATAAGAGGTACAGGATTGGCTTTTCTGGAGAGTTGGGAAGCTATGTCTATGAAAGACTCAGGACCAGTTTGACCCTCACTTTCGGAGGTCAGTATGTATTGGGCTAAGATCCCTAAACATAATCGATAGTTTCTAGTGGCTCACCAGGCTTCTGGTTTTACATTGATGGGATGACTGCGGGAGTGGTATGGACTCAATAAGGGTAATAAATCCAATCTTCTGTTACGAACTAAGGCCTTGGCTTCTTCTTTTGAAATGTTTAGGCATGTGGCGAGGTCACCAGAATATCTTGTCTTCAATGAAGGCCTGACTAGAGGACCTGAAGTAGATATCCCCATGATGCCACAATAGTCTTCATGAGTAGGATACAAGTGCATATGCCCAATGTGAAAGATGTGAAGATAAGGATTCCAACGATTAGCCATAGCGTGCAAAAGGTTCCCATCTATCTCAAACTCGTGGAAGTACAAGGCACATCTCAACATGAATTTTTCAAAGTTGAATTTCTCTACGGTGTGCATCCCCGTGATGGTTGTTTTGACCAACTGGTCGATTGGGTTATTGCCTGCAGCTAGCATCTTGAGTTGATACAAAAGAATAGTTCAGTACATTTTCAAGGTCCATGCAAAACATATCTTTGTAAGTCTTTTTTTTTTGTAAATCATTTTTCCTTTTTTGAAAAATATTTTTCTTATCTTGAAATGGGTTGGGACTTGAATTAGAGAACTTGAATGCCATTTCGATTTAAATGGTCCGGTCCATCGTGATCGTTAAATCGAGATAAACTGGGTCATTATGCATCGCTGCCATATTTAAAATGGATTCTTTATTGGGTTGGTGCACTCATTGATATAATAGTTTTGAAAAAAATGGTTTGATTATCTTGAAGATAAAATTGTAACTTCCTGATCTCAACAATTTGTAATGTCCATTTCTGAAAAGCAACCCGGGAACACCCACGATAAGTTCGAGTCGTGACCTATAAGGAGGTTTTTAGACTCTAGGTTTACTATGTGCAATGCAATTTATCTAGCCACCCTTTCCCAAGTGCACCTATATACCTCTCAAGCATACTCAATCAGATGGTACGTGGTGACTTGGTTTGATATACCGTATACGTGATAATCTAAGACTCCAACTCACAATCTCTAAAGTGAAAAATAGCTAGTTTAATCTCCAGTTGAGAGGTGGCGCACGATGCTGAGCAAGGGCACTCTCAAGTCACCTCTCGTCTAGAATAGATGTCGTCTATCCCCCTAGTGTCGTAGTACCTAGGGGCAGGATCTCGCTTAGGCACTGATTTTGACCAAGAAGTGCAATTGGTGAATTTAAATTACTTTGATATACCGTATAGATACGAGTCTAGGGTTGTAGCTTTCATAAATGATTTTTGCATCCCGCGAGGGGACCGACCATGTATTAGTACTACGCTGGCAATATGGGCATGTGACCGTGCGGCTTACAATAGGACAAAGGCTCAGGTCGCTCCAACATGGGTGCATCGATATACCTTTCAGAATCACCCAATCAAACGGTATTGATGCCCCAGTTTTATATACCTTACGGTACGTGATTGGAGTTGTGGTTTTCATGAATGACGTCGCATCTCCGAGGAGATCGGTTCACGCACTAGTGCCACATTGGCTGTTAGGGACATGCAATCGTGTACTACAATAAAGTAAACGTGCTAGTGGTGTGTGCAAATAGGATAGGGTGTGCCCGGGGCATTTTCTAGATGAATGGGCATCCGTAATTGATCAACAAAGATAACACATCCATAGTTAACCATCGACAAATTTTTTTTTTATTTTTTTTATTTTTTTATTTTTTTATTTTTTCTTTTTTTTTAAACGAATGAACTAATCATAAAAGGACTTCTCTTTTTTTTTGTCCAACTGAATATCACTTTGAATTTCTATTTTGATCAATTAAAAAGTGGCGAGTGGTACGCCCTAAGTTTAACGAAAAGTAATCCATTTGATCTTTTGAATTTTAAAACTCAAAACAAAAATGAAGTCCAAGAGGAAAGTTGCCAAGACTGACGTAAGGAACAAACAGAGCAAAAAACAAAATTTTTTTTTTTTTTAAATATTTTTTTTCAATTTTTTTTTTATATTTTTTTACGTGCTCATTTTGAAGCACATTGCCTCTGGTTTTTGGCTTGGGCCAAAAATTTTCTTATTCTTTTTTTTTTCTTTTTCATTTTGTATCCCTACAAGACATCAAACAAAAATGTTAGCATAAACGATAGTAAACGAACTCAAAAACCAATTTTAACTTGTCAAAATCTTGCTAATTTTATCACATTTGGAAGAAAATTTTGTTCTACCCCAAATCGATATGCACTAATAGTTAATCGGAGATCGAACGAGAAAGTTACAATCAGTTTAAGTTCGACTGTCCATTCGGCAAAAAAAAGAAAAACGATTTTTTTTCTTTTTTTTTACTCATTTTGAGGCACATTGCCTCTGGTTTTAGGCTTGGGCCAAAAAAAAAACATTTTTTTCATTTTTTTTATTTTTTTGATGATATACATGCTTAAAAGAAACATAATCGACCAACTAAAGAAAAAACTGATTTTTTTTTAACTTAAGGGAGTAAATAAAGAAAGAGAAACCCACCTAAACAACAAATATAACAAATAATGTTAGCTTGCGAATAAGAATATTTTGTATTTTTTCCAAAATGATCGAGTTGACACGAGGGTAAAGCCTTCTTTCCCCAGTAGAGTCGTCAAGCTGTGGCCACGTGATTTATTCAATTTTGAACATATCATCCACATTGGGGGATTTTGAAGTCGCCACCATTCATATTTGAAATGGATGTGAATGGTCACCCGGATTGTATTTTTTAAAAAAATCATATTTTTCGGTATTTGATGACTCTCGTACGGATATAGCTCATTTGGTCCAACTTTTGATTCATGGTAAGGAGGTCCATTTTATGGAGTAGGGAAGGTGTTAAGCACCCTACTCCATCCACCATTGGTGGTAACCTCGAACTCGGTCCATCTTGAAAATAAAAGTTAAATAAGAAAAGGAATCGAAAAATCCGATGTGTGCCCTAAAGTATGAGGGGCTTTGATGTTGGTTCAACCCATAGAGGGCACCCTTATTGAAAAAGGGGCCCTTTGATGGTTCAAACCATGGTGGTGTGTATGAAGGTGTGAAGAAAGGGATAAGTAGAAGAGGGGGTGTTCTTTTGTCCAAACTCACCTTGTTCCTTTGTTGACTTTCTTTGACTTTTCTTGATGAATTCCTTTGACCTTCTTGGATTTGCTTGAGAAGAAGTTGAGAGTTGAGGGTAATGGAGGTGAGTTGAGAGTTGAGAGTTTGAGAGTTGAGAGTAGTGAGTAGTGAGGTGAGTAGAGAGTTTTTTTTTTAGAGAGTATTTTTCTCAAATTTTCATTAGGTAGTGAGAGTTGAGAATGAGGAGGGGTTTTATAGAGTTTGAGATTTGTTTTTAAGGGTAAAATTGGGTGAAATGAGGAGAAATGGTAGAATGGTGTGGGGTTTAAGAAAAAGGTAGGGGTAAATTAGAAGTGTTTGGAGGGTATTTGTGTAAGAAGGTTAAATGGGTTTTTTTACAACCCAAATGGGTTGGATCTTTCAACCCATTTGGGTTGAGTCTTAGGTGAAGGATAATAAATGGAGAGGATGGGGTGTAAGAAGTGATGGATGGGTTGAGTGTTTAGGGAGTAGTATTTGGATTTGAAAGAATGGGGGGTGTAAGAGGGTGGTTGATGATATTTTGGGAAGGTGTGGAAGATGATGCCATGTGTTAAAATGGGTGGAAATGAAGAGTTGAGATAAATTGATGGGAGAGTATGAGCGTTTCATTTGGGGAGGGGTGTGGGTTTAGATTGTAGATGTGGGTTTTGTAGGGAATGATGAGGGTAGATTAGAGGAAGGTATAGGTTAGGGTATGGGTAGATTAGATTTTTTAGAGAAAAGGTGATGGGTTGATGTGGGTAGATTAGAGGAAGGTATAGGTTAGGGGTGTGGTAGATGATGTTTAGAGAAAAGGTGATGGGATAGGTTGGGGATGAGGGAGGTGAGTTGGGGTGGTGACATGTGTCCCACTTTGATGATTGTCGTGATTGGTTGTGATGCTGGGTTGGGTTGAGAATTGGGCTTGGGTAGAGTGTTGGGTAGGTAGAGTGTTGGATTGGGCTTAGGTTGTGGGTTGAATATGAATGGATTTGAGTTGAATGGGCTTGGGTAATGAGTAGAATAAGAATGGGTTTGGACTTATGTTAAGTGGGCTTAGGTGAGGAGTTGAATAAGAATGGGTTTGGGTTGAGTTGAATGGGCTTAGGTAATGGGTAGAATAAAAATGGATTTGGACTTATGTTGGATTGAGTTGAAGAATTTAGAAGGGTGGTGAGGAATTGGGGTCCATGGGCCACGTGAGAAGCCTTAGGCCATTAATTGAAAGAAATAGAGGGCTTTTGGAGGTATGGGCTTTGAGGGCTTAATTTATTTTTTATTATCTTTTTGGACATTTTGCGTCGAGGGCCCGATCAAATTTGGGTGTCTACAGTCACCACATGGTCAAGACCTGTCATAAATGCCAAATACATGCGAACCTTATACATGTGCCACCTTCTTAATTAATTGGTCTGACTTCACCGTGGCCATTCTCAGTTTGGGGAATTGACATTATTAGCAAAATATTGCCTAAGGCATCAAACGGGCATGAATATATTCTAGTTGCTATCGATTATTTTACTAAGTGGGTCGAAGCTGTCTCTTATGCTGTCCTCACTGCGTCTCGAGTTGCAAAGTTTATCCAAAAAAACATCATCAGTCGATACGAGGTACCTTTGGAGTTGATTTTTGATAACGGGTCACACTTCAAAGCTGAGGTTATTACATTTACACTTCAAAGCTGTGTTCAAAGTTCAAAATCTCACACCACAAATCATCTCCTTACCGCCCTCAAACTAATGGAGCAGTCGAAGCAGCTAATAAGAATCTCAAGACTATCATCAGGAAAATGTGTCAATCACATCAAAATTGGTCAAAAAATCTACCATTTGCACTATGGGCATATCGAACTTCAATTCGATCCTCTATTGGAGCTACTCCCTACTCCTTAGTGTATGGCATGGAAGCAATCTTACCAGTTGAAATGGAAATTCCGTCTCTCAGGGTCTTGCTGGAAAGTTAGTTGTCAGAAGCAGATTGGGTTCGTCAACGGTATGAAGAATTAAATTTGATCGAAGAAAAACGACTAAGAGCTTTGTATCACGTGCAAGCTTATCAAAGAAGAGTTGTCCGTGCGTTTGACAAAAAGATCAAGGTCCGTCACTTACAAGTCGGGGATTTAGTACTCAAAGAGAATCGGGCACCTATCTTTGACCCTAGAGGGAAGTTCAAACCAAATTGGGGAGGTCCGTTCATCATCAAGGAAATATTGCCAAGAAAAGCTGTCAGGCTTCAAGATCATGATGGAATCGAATTACAAGAACCAACCAACCTTGACTAAATCAAACAGTACTACATTTAAGGAGGCCATCTTTGGCCGAATCAATTCTCCTATTACCAGTTCAATATATCCTTTCTCAATCCCTTTGCAGTCTTTTCAAAAAAAAAATTTATGCCTTTTTCTTTCTCAGCCCCCGATCACATAACCTAGGGGATGGAAAATTTGAACTACGTTTTTGTCTGATCCCAAAATTCTGGTGTACGTAGGCAACTTGAGAAGTTACTTCAGGCCCGACCACATCAAAACAAAAAAAAATTAAATGAAAAAATCTCTATTTCCCCACACATCAAAATAAATCTAAAAAAAAAAAATTCAAAAGAAAAAAGAAATATCTTCAAAATGGGGAAGAAAATTCAAGGCAAAATAAAATAAATGTCACACAAGGGGCATTCGGGTTTTTGAGCTTCAAAATCCATTTCTTTTTTATACCCAATCCTAAGCTTACCTATAAAAGTCATTTTATGTACCGTGCGAAAAGTCAAGGAAGATAGCAAAGCATGATCAAACAGCAATTCCATAAGGAAGAAAAGAAAAAAAAAAGAGAAAAAAAAAGCCTACTAGGTTGAAAATCCCAAAAGGGCGACTTAGGCAAAAATTAAGGCAAGCTCGCTAGATTTAAAACCTGAAAAGGCGATCTAGGCAAAAGTTAAAGCAAGCTCGCTAGACTAAAAACCTGAAAAGGTGATCTAGGCAAAAGTTAGAGCAACAAAGTAAAAAAGAAGAAAATCTAAGAGCAGTCCGAGCTGAAACATCAGAAGTCCAAGTAATCAAGTTCAATACTTAGCTTAAACCAGGCACAGACTCAGAAGCCACGAGTATCTTGTCTACGATCGATCTGAAAATTTTTACTTCTCCAAGTGAACCAAGGGAGAGAAAGGTGAATTCTATGATGAGTCTCAAAAAGAAAATATTTTGTTTTGTTGCGCCTGACTCAAAATCTTCTATAAAATTAATCAAAATTAAAAGTTGAATCTTTATTGCGCTTGTGGTAATCAAATATTTCAAACCTTCATACAAAGGGCATTTTCTTTTCCCTCTAAATATGTAGTTTCCCCTTTATACTAGGGGCATCTTTTTTTGCATGATGTATTTAATTATCTCCAATGTCATGTTTGTTATCAAACCAGGGGCATTTTGTTTTTGAATAATGTTAATCCTAAAAGATAATGGGAACCCCAAACTTAAGGTTACCCTCTTCATAACAGTTTTTCAAAAAATCCTTGAGGTTCAAAAGAAATAAAAACTCAGGTTTTAAATTCATAAAACTTTTGGATAAGACCTTTTGGTTCAAACAAACGCATTTTGGATCTCACATAGGAAATAGGGCATTCATTTTGTCCCAGATCTATTCATTCCCAGATTCAACCACTTTTTTCCAGATTCATTTTCAATCGTTCTTTCCCAAATTTATTCTTTTATTCTCAGTTTTACTCAGCCAGATGTCGCCGAGGGCTTTCTCGGAACTATGCTCAAATGCCGCAGAGGGCTTTCTCAAAATTATGCTCAGTTACCACCGAGGATTTTCTCGAAATTATGCTCAGTTATCGCCGAGGGTTTTCTCAGAATTATGTCAGTTGCAGCCGACGGCTTTCTCGGAACTATGCTCAGTTGCCGTCGAGGGCTTTTCCGGAATTATGCTCAGATGCCACTGAGGGCTTTCTCGGAACTATGCTCAAATGCCGTCTAGAGCTTTCTCGGAACTATGCTCAGATGCTGCCGAGGGCTTTCTCAGAATTATGCTCAGATACCGCCGAGGGCTTTCTCAGAACTATGCTCAGATGCCACCGAGGGCTTTCTCGGAATTATGCTTAGTTACCACCAAAGGCTTTCTCGAAATTATGCTCAAATGTTGCCGAGGGTTTTCTTGGAGCTATGCTCAGATACCGTCGAAGGCTTTCTCAGAATTATGCTCAGTTGCCACCGAGGGTTTTCTCAAAATTATCCTTAGTTATTGCAGAGGGTTTTCTCAGAATTATGCTTAGTTGCAGCCGAGGGCTTTCTCGGAACTATGCTCAGTTGTCGTCGAGGGCTTTTGCGAAATTATGCTCAGATGCCACCGAGGGCTTTCTCGGAACTATGCTCAGATGCCGCCGAGGGCTTTCTCAAAATTATGCTCAGATGCTGCCGAGGGCTTTCTCAGAACTATGCTCAGATACCGCCGAGGGCTTTCTCGAAATTATGCTCAGTTGCCACCAAAGGCTTTCTCGGAATTATGCTCAGATGCTGTCGAGGGTTTTCTGGGAGCTATGCTCAGATGCCGTCGAGGGCTTTCTCGAAACTATGCTCAGATGCAGCCGAGGGTTTTCTCAGAATTATGCTCAGTTACAGCCGAGGGCTTTCTCGGAACTATGCTCAGTTGCCGCCGAGGGCTTTTGCTGAATTATGCTCAGATACCGTCGAGGGCTTTCTCGAAATTATGCTCAGATGCCACCGAGGGCTTTCTCGGAACTATGCTCAGATGCCATCGAGGGCTTTCTCAGAATTATGCTCAGATGCCGCCGAGGGCTTTCTCAGAATTATGCTCAGTTGCCACCGAAGGCTTTCTCGGAATTATACTCAGATGCTGCCGAGGGTTTTCTCGGAACTATGCTCAGATGCCGTCTAGGGCTTTCTCGGAATTATGCTTAGTTGCCACCGAGCACTTTCTAGGAACTATGCTCAGATGTCGCCGAGGACTATCTCGGAACTATGCTCAGATGCCGCCGAGAGTTTTCTTGGAATTATGCTCAGTTACCGCCGAGGGTTTTCTCAGAATTATGCTCAGTTTATGCTCAAATTATGCTTAGATTATGCTCAGTTATGCTCAGTTTACACTCAGTCTATGCTCAGATTATGCTCAGTCTATGCTCAGATTATGCTCAAATTATGCTCAGTTTATGCTCAATTTATTTTCACTTTGTGCTCAGATTTTACTCAGTTCCAACTTAAACTCTTTGAAATTTATCTCAGATTTTAAGTACACACACTCACACTTGCACTTTTTAGTCAAAGAGAATTTTCTAAAATTCAAGGATCTGACACTGTCAGTGAGAGTTCTCGCTCGATGACCTGACAACCTTTTAGTTCGGGGAGAGTTTTACCCTCAAGAATCTAAACATCCCGACGAATTGCTAAATCAGGCTGCAAAATGAACTGTCACTAGCTTTGGCATTCGGATATCGCACTATCTAGCAAAATAGATTTGCTATCTAGTTTGCTTCAACCCTCTGCCAAAGAGGGGCATCTGTAGACACCCCATTTTTGCATTCGCCTGATTAATCAACTCATCAATCCGATCGCAACGGTTCCCAATAATGGATGTTTATTCCAATACTTTATTTTGTTACCAGATATATTTTAGAAATCCGGATGAAGTATCTCGAAC
The DNA here is from genome assembly GCF_017979445.1 of Akebia trifoliata. Lineage (NCBI taxonomy): Eukaryota > Viridiplantae > Streptophyta > Magnoliopsida > Ranunculales > Lardizabalaceae > Akebia > Akebia trifoliata. Next base: position 18,711,282 of record NC_141384.1, on the reverse strand, counting down.
TGACAAAACTGTAAAAACAATGCTAGGCTAGGAAAATATGACCCTAGAAACATAGAAATCATCATCTTGCAGATAAAAAGAAGCTTCATGATAAAAATCACTAAAAAATGATCAAAATACCCCTAATCGTAAAACATCCTTAGAGCTTACGTTACGCTTAGAAAAATCCATTCAAACACATAAAACAACAAATTGAAATCAAATAAATCATTTCACCAATTTTCATAGAATTTGACAAAATTACGAAAATACCCCTTATAAAGTTTATGACCATTCCACATAAAAAATTTCATAAATGACACAAACCAATATTCTCATTGAATTCCTTAAGAAAAATCGATTCTAAAGCATCCTAGAACATTAAAAACCAACTTGAAACATAAAAAGTCCTCTCTGAGGGCCAAACGATAATTTTACAATTTTTATAATTAAAAATTTTGAAATTAATAAATAAAACATTAAATAATTAAAGTGAAACATTAATTTAAAATTTTGAACCAAAAAAATCGATCAATCAGACTTTCAGACAAATTGTTAATGGTTGCCAAGATATTTATTCAAGGACCCCTCCATTTGGGGGTCTAAAGAATTAAAGATATAATAGAGGGAAGTTCTCCAAAAAATTAAAGTCAATCAAGTAAGACTAAAGTCAAGATATTAAAGTCAATCAAGTAATACTAAAGTCAAAATTAAAGTCAATCAAGAAAGACTAAAGTCAAGATATTAAAGTCAATCAAGTAAGACTAAAGTCAAAATCTTAAAGTCAATCAAATAAGACTAAAAGTCAAAACCCTAATAGAGTTCTAATTAAATAATAATTCTATTTAACAATCCTAATTAAATAATAACTCTATTTAATAGAATTCTAACTAAAATATAACTCTACCTAAAATAATTCTAATTAAAATATAACTCTAACTAAAAGAATTATAATTAAACAGTAATTCTATCTAAACAAACACTTAAAAAAATCTATAAATAGGGGTCCTCACAACCTATTTTCGCATCAAATAATAAACCCTAAGAGAAGTAGGTCAAAAAACTTCCCTAGCCTCCCATAAATCTTAATTTAGAAGTCCACCTAATACCCCTACTTCAATTTTAGCTCAAACAAAACGCCTAGAAGACCTTCAAAAACACCCCAAAATCCATAAACAAATCTGAAGAACCTAGATCTAAGAAAGAGATACCTCGCCTCGGAGATCAGAAATCGGATCTAGAGACAGAACGAAGCCAAGAATACTGTACAAGGAGTTACTCTATCAGATCTGAGGGAACGAGAACGTTGTCTTCGAAAAGGTATAAATTTCGTAATTTTTTTATTATTTAGGTCTTTTAGCGATGTAGTTTATTTGAAAATTAGTAGAGACCGGCATTTGTCGGGCGGGGTTAGTGCCTAACACCTTCCAACCCCGTAACGTGATCCCCGGACCCATATTTTTTGTAGTAGATTAGTTGATTTATCCGTTTCGAGTCTCTACTCGGTTCCTAGACCGTAATAACTAAGTGGCGACTCCCAACTCTCAAAAGTCAAAAGCGGATCCGCGCTCCCCGCGGATCGAGGGTGTTTTCACCATCTGACAAGAATGTCATCAGAACCAAATGGATATACAAGAATAAGTTCAATGAACTTGACAATGTTGTCTGAAACAAAGCTCGACTTGTAGCTCAGGGATACTATCAAATTGAGGGTGTTGATTTCGATGAAACATTTTCCCTTGTTGCTAGACTTGAGTCGATTCAGATTTTGATGTCCATAGCATGCTCCATGAAATTAAAATTATTTCAGATGGATGTCAAGAGTGCGTTTCTGAATGACATCTTAGATGAGGAAGTGTATGTTGAACAGCCCAAGGATTTAAGCATCCTCACAAAATCTTTAGGCTTAAAAATGTACTCTACGACCTTAAACAAGCCCCTCATGTTTGGTATGAACGGTTAATTAAATTATTGATCAACCATAACTATACTAGGGGTAGTGTTGATCAAACACTATTTGTTTAAAAGGTCGAGGATCATACCCTTATTGCCCAGATTTATGTGGACGACATTGTGTTCGACTCCACCAATGAAAAGATGGCTCACAAGTTTGCCCACTTGATGCAATCTGAATTTGAAATGAGCATGGTGGGTGAGCTCAATTTCTTCTTGGGGTTGCAGGTTAAATAGCTCAAGGATGGTTTGTTTATCTCCCAGAATAAGATGCGGGAGAATTGGTAGATAATTTTGGTCTTCAGTTTGGATGAACTCACTACACCCCAATGAGCAACACACTCAAACTTTCTAAAGATCTATCTGAAAAAATGTGGATCAGCACCTCTATAGGAGTATGATTGGAAGCCTCATCTACTTAACAGCCAATCGGCCGGATATTTCCTATTCTATTGGAGCCTGTGCCCGTTTTCAAGCCAATCCTAACGAATCTCATTTAATGGCTGTCAAATGGATCATTCGTTATGTAGCTGACACTTTTGAGTATGGCCACTAGTACCCCTTCGATTCATCTTCCATTATAGTTGGGTACTCCGACGTTGATTGGGCCAGGAATGTTAATGATCAAAAATCCACTAGTGGCGATTGTTTTTATGTTGAAAATGATCTCGTTGCTTGGCAAAGCAAGAAACAGAATTTCATTTCTCTATCCACCGCTGAGGCCAAGTACATTGCGGCCAGGAGTTGTTGTGCACAACTCCTATAGATAAAGTAGATGTTTTTAGACTATGGGTTATCTCAAGGCATGATGAGCTTATTTTGTGACCGCATTAGTGCCATCAATATCTCTCGAATCCAACATTCTCAGACAAAACATATCAACGATCGCCATTACTTCATTCCTAAACTTGTTAAAGATCACACTATCTCTCTCAAATATGTTCTGACCGAGAGTCAACTTGTCGATATTCTCACAAAACCTTTGGATTCGATGGGGTTTGAACATCTTCAGAACTCTATTGGGGTGTGCTCTTTGTGAGCCCCTGGTTCGATATTTTGACAAAGTGCTCTATAGCACTCTTGGAAATCCAAATTTTTGGATTTTCGGATTTGAGTCCTATGACACATTTTGAGGCTTACTAATTACATCCGAGGTTTTGACCTCTTTATAAACACATGCTTCCTGGCTGTGTCAGTCAGAAAATTCATCGTCGCATGAACCTTCTAAAATTATGAAAATTGGTATATTTGGGTTCCTAAACCCTCATAAGTTGGTTCTTGTGCCATTGTTGCCGTCATTGGCCAATCTTTTTCAAATTTTCTTTCTTTCAAATTTTGAACAAATCCCGTCAAGGCACATTTTGGTAAAATTTGTCTAGACTTATTGAGAGGATTTGGAGGCTGTTCCATAGCATTTTTCGTATGTAAACATCATGAGGAACCCGAAAAAAAATACAAATTTTTTTTTGTCCATGGTGGCACCGTATTACAATGATAGTGGAACCATCATCACGTTAAAAGGTGGTTTTTTTTGCTTTTTTTCTTGCCTTCCTTGCTTTCCACTTTTTCTCCTTAGCTCCTCTCTCTAGGTATCATCTCTCTATCTCTCTCTATCCATTTCCTTCGTTCCTCTATTTTCCATCATCACATCACACCGTGTTCTTCCTATGGGTTATACTTTCCATTTGTTCCATCACCCTAGTGGCCTTTTTGGTGGCCAAAAAGAAGTACAAATCCACCTACTCGATGCTCTTCACATGCTAAGAAAGTCAAGCACACAACTTCCTTATCTCGTTGTTCTCTGATACAGCCCTCATCTTCACAATCCATTGATGATATGATTCGAAATCGGAAGGAGACCTACCACCGGAGCATGCAAGTTATATCTTTCGTTGTACCGCCTTCAAGAATCGCCCTGACATATGTGAACTTAACATTCAAGAATCTACTACTCTCAAGTATGGTGTGCTTTATATGCTTCATAGAGTGGGATGGGATGAGTTGATCAACTTTGGAGGTGACACCTACCCAATGCGAGTGACAAACTTCTACACCAGTGTAACTAAATCCACAGAAAATCATCCGTCCCTGGTAGTCACGGCGTTTCATCTTTGACCTCTACTTTGCACTGTGGTGACTCCACATACCATTGGTCGCCTCTTAAGGATTCTAGTCACCGATGAACCTATGCCTATACCAGACCCCGACCCTTCAATTCGACACAATCAACTTTAACAAGTGCTTGGTGGTCCTAGCAATTGGTTTCGTTGGTCTACTAGTGGTGCTCTTCAAGCAACATGGATGCGTACTCCATTGCGCATGTGGCGCCCCGCCAAACGCTAACACAAATCCCAATGCCAAATCCCAAGGTACTAGGTGGCACCTCGAAATTTCGGCATGGTCTCCTCTGTTTATGTTAACGTTTCACGGAACTCAAACCTGATAAACCAATTTATAATACAACCTGTATATAAAGCTGTAAATACAGGAAAATAACAGCGGAAGACTAATTACATCTAACATGTAAGTAGATCAGAGTGCGGAAGATTTAATCATATACAGGCTTACAAAATACTCTCACTCTAACATAGGCCTAAACTCTCAATCCCAAAAACTACATACATCCTGGATGAAACTGGCAATTCTAACGGATGTAGCCTTAGTGCTCACCAGGCAATAATCTCTGATCGTCGATCTGACCGACCAGATACTCCTCAAATACTGACTCTACGCCTGTCTCGGTAGCTGCAAGTGCTGAAACTAAAAAAAATAGGAAGGAAAGGGTGAGTAACGAAAGTTACCCAGCAAGTCCACAGCCAATTCCTACTAATAACCCTTCCTAAGCATGATCGAATAAAGCATACTGAATATTTTTAATACATGCAAGGTTTTACAAGATAAAATACGATCAACTGGTACATATAGCCAGGGATGAGCAACTAAACAGTTTAAAGATTACACATTGCATCAATCATCCATACTCATTATACATTTTCCATTCTATGCAAATACCGTTGACAACATTAAAACGATAGACATGCTTTCCAGTTTATAATTCGAAATATAACAACAGATACATAATACAAATGGTGGAGTATTGGAATTAAAGAGTTGGGATTCACGACTGGATCGCTCCCAGTCAGGACATAATATTCCCCAATAACATCGTAGTTCCTGATTTTGTGGCTGGTCGTGTCTACCACGCTTGTGGAACCATTTATCCGGCTCAGGCTGGCCGTTTGACGTGACCGTAAGCAATGGGTCTCTTTTCAATGTGTCAGAACGTTCGACTACTACTAGATTGTTAGTGATCACTGACTAATCATCTTCGTCTATGCCTATCAGGCGTGCATGTGATTCCCAAAAGACACTCCACTCGTATACGACCACCTTTACAAAACACGTTCACTGGTAAAGATAAGAAAGGAATGGACCCGGATTCCAGTTGTGACTCCACTCTCATACGCGTCCCATACCACGTATGAGTTTGGTGGTCCCTATCGTACATCCCAGGATAGTGCACCCTTCCGGATGATGTGACACACTATCCCTTCAGGCATTCACAAACCCTTTAACAGCTCACAAAATAGCTACGTATATCTATAGTTTTTTTCATTTAAAACAAAAGGAGAAATTAACATAACAGGGTTGAGAATGGATATCCAGTTCCTACCATGCAACTGTGGCCACCCGGCCTAAAATAAATAACAGTACTCAGCGCACGCGCTAACATAATCGGAAATAAACATGCAACCCTTTCATTAATAACCTGGATATCCTTTCAACAACCTACACACAACATACAATGTAAAAGGCAGACATCACCCCTCGGGTGTGATTCTGACATTTTACCGTTCATTCCCTTTTTCCCATTCTCTCAACATTCTCATTTTTCATCCTTTCAAATCAACTATTCATTTTCAATCTTTCAAAGTCATTCTTTTGGTCTTTCCATTGAAAATCACCGAAGTTTATTCAAAAACAAGGTCCCAGCGATGCTCGGGACCAAAGCTGTTAAAAATAGAGAAAGCTGGTGAAAATTTGGCTAAGTGTCGGAAACTCAATTTTTCAAAGTTCTCAAAATTGAAAACGGGTTTTTCGAAATGGAAGTCTCGATCACGAGATTCGACACCATATAGTTTTTGTAATCTAATTCAAAGTTACGCGAAAGTTATTTCATTTTGAAAACTTGCCGAAAACGACGAAAATTACGTTTTGTTCTTTAAACCAAAATTCGGATTTTGATCCTTTGAGATTTGGATCTTGAAACCATTCCCATTGTTCCGAAATGGGGGGTAAAACCTTAATTTCATTAAAGAACTTAAAGTAAATGGAAAGTAAAAATTAAAGAGGACATTTAAGTAAAAATTAAAGAGGACATTTACTTAAATGTTTTTAATGAAATGAAGGGTGAGAAATAGTGTATAAGGTGTGAGGAGGTCAAGCCAAGAGTCAGAACACTGTTCTGAAGAGAACTGTGTCTGTCGGTGGCTGTCGGCGGCAGGAACAAGATTCTATCGATGGAACCGACAGATTGGTCTTCGGCAGATGTCGGTGGGACCGACGGTCCTGCCGACAGCATAAAATTTCATCGCGTTATTTGGTTTCGTCGGTGGCAGAAACCTCATTCTGTCGGTGGGACCGACAGAATGCCTTCGGTAGGTGCCGGTGGCACCGACCCTACCCACCTACAGCCTGAACCTCACTCGCGATTTTTGGATTTTTCGATCCCTTTTTCGATTTTCTTTTCCATTCTTCGAACCATTCTACCCACCCACGATTTTGTTATCAAAATTCGATCAATCATAAGCAAAACACCTACTTCTACCATGAATTTGAAATCGAACAACAACTTTCTACGATTTAAATGCAAACAATACGTTTTGTTTTAAAACCCTAAATGCACATTTGAGAAATCTAAAGCTACCAATAAGAATTGGAAGTCCCTTACTTGGTTGTGGACGCCACGGGTACAAGCTAGCACTACAACTCAAGGTTGGATGGCTCAAGAGTCGAGGTTGGGCTGACTTGGATGCGAAACGAGCGAGGGTTTGCAAGGTATCCGACAATGACGATCTCCTTCGCTTCTATAATGAAGTATAGACCTAGCTCCTAACTCGATGAAGCCCTCGGATGGAATGTGTGGAGGTTTACTCGAGCTACCCGGCTGATTTTTTTGATGGAGGATGGAGAAAACGAACAAGAATGAACAACCAAAGGTGGTGAAGTTGTAGCTCTCGACGTGGCCGACAACTTTGTCTTCTTCGTCGAGGTTCAACTCGGCTTCGTTCGGGCTAGAACTTGAAGGGAATGGGTCGAAACCCTTGGGTGGAGAAGTGGCTGTCGTTTGGTTTCCTTGGAGAAGAAGAGAAAAATGAAATAAAAGAAAATCAGATTTTTCTTTTATAACACAGCTAAGGGCATACTTGTAATTTCCCCCTTATTTCTAGTTTCGATCGTAACTTAACTATTCGGACTCGGAAAACGACAAACGAATATACCATTTCGAATAATTTTTCGATTCGGATCTAATGGTGTCATCAAATCTTTTTGATTCTCGCTCTAACGAAATTCCACTATTTTGGATCCCACTTAACACGAAATTCGAGGATTCTATAACTTCTCTATCCGAATTCGAATTCGAACTTGCTTACAGGCTAATGTATATATTTCGATGCTTTTGAATCTAATGGCGAAGTTGATTTTCCTCGAAATTAATCATAACAAGATCCGAGTATTTTACTCTAAGTCTCTCCTTCGATATTTTCTTCCAAATCTCACCATTTAATTTCCTCGAGATATGAGTTGAAAATCCGGGGTGTTACAGCGCATCCTTCACCAGATTTTTGTGCACAACCTCTACCCTCGGGCTAGCAACTTCTCCGAATTAGCCTCCAACCAATATGACATCTTGTACTATCTAGCTTTAGGTATACCTGTATGCTTACCCACGCTTATCCTTCAATATATGGTCAGTACACTGCAGCCCCACTCCAAGTAAGGTCTCGGTTTCGATCACCTCGTTTCGCGCCTCGCCCTTGAATGTCAACTCTATCCCGATCTCCCACATATGATTCCAGCTAAGACTTTTGGCGATGCTAACCTAGCCAAGTTGGTCAGATCAACTACTAAGACCCCTCGCCGCCTTCACCTCCTTTAGATATAGAGCCCTAGCCTTGCCATGACACTTCAGACCCTTTCCTTGGACAACCTTGGGCAAAAATTTGATATAGAGGCTCACTTGTCTAGCATTGAGTGTCAGAAACAGGTACTTGGTAAGCAACAACAACGTATGCTCCAGATCCAAGAGCGGATAGAACATAATTTTGAATCTCGCATGAAAAAGATCCAGTGCTACCTTCGACGTCTCATCCAGTCGTGCGGACCCATGGCTCCTTCTTCCGATGTGAGCCCTGCTACCTCGGGTGACGTCTAGGCCACCCAGTGATGTTAGAGTCTCAGTTTGGTGTGTTTTGAGTTGTAGTAGAGTTGTCTGTCTGTTTGAGTCCTGGTCATGTTACCTCGACTCACATTTTGTAATCCGGACAGTTATATCGATGCTTAATAATAAAATATTTTGCTTCTGTTTCGTGTGCTTGTGATCAATTTTTTGCATATCATTTATTTTGTTGCACATGTATGCATGTTCTGACACTGATTTATTTAGTAATATATTTCTTGTGTCACTCATCATGCCATGCCCATGCTTAAAAGTCATACTATATTTGGCATGTCTATATGATTGCTTCCATCATGCATCTCACTCTGATAGTATATTCATTGTGTGCATGTATCTTCTATCTCCTGTGTTTATTGATATATATTTTGTATCGACATTGGGTTGATTATGTCATTTGTTAAATACTGACAAAAAGAGGAAGAATGTAGTTTCCACGCAGTTGTAGTGTCTCAATTGTCCTTTACAGGTAAAACATTCAGGGGGAGCGAAGCAGTTAGAATCTTAGGTTTATATTTTTAAATACTTTTGTAAGATTTTAATCGGGTGTAAGTCGTGTTGGTCACTCTGAAAATGTTTTCCAGTCTTTTTGGTCTAGTTTAGGATTTTGTCTCGTAATTGACAAAGGGAGAGATTGTTAATTTCATATTTTGTCAACTACAAGAGATTGTTGAGTGTAGGACCGATTTACCATTGAAGACTAATGAAGACTCCGGTAAAGTTGTTCAACCGCACGTGGCTCGACTAAAACCTCCATTGTGTTTACAAGAAGCCCAAAAGGTAATGAGACCACCCAAGACCCTTTCCCAACATATAGATAAGTGATAGGTCGATCCGTAGTCATTAGGGAAATCTGTTCTTTGACCCGCTCTCTCATTGAACTTTTCAGGAATCGAAAATGGTCACAGATGGGACATTAGAGATTTGACCACCCTAAACCCATTTTCTGTCCTTGGTGTTTTATAGGTGGCATTATATAGGTAATATCTAGCACACCTTCGAACCGTTTCGGCACCGGCCTTTCGAAAAGTTCGATTTGATCTGAAAAGGTAAAAAGGGTATTTTGATCATTTCACATATTTTTCCATTATCCAACTTGGTAGTAGTTTGGGGATGTTCTGCATAGTAAGATCTTTCATCTCCCCAAATGGCATGCGAAACAGACTTACCGTTTGAAAGTTGTGGCCAAAATATCCCTCCAATGGCATTTCTATAATTTTCACGGTGGCACTGTTCATCAAGCACGGTGGAACCGGCAATAACTGTCATTAGGGCACAGTGGGACACTTTTGGAGCACGGTTCCACTGTGAAAGTTGTTGGAACTTCGAAAATTACTTTAAAAAAGTATTTTTGGCTCATTTATCTCATGGTTCTTCCCTTAGAGAAAGCTCACACCTCATTTCTACATTCTCATGCTCTCTCTAATCTTGAATAGGATCCACACTTAGTTGAACAACCATTAATCCAAGCCTATTCAATGGTAAACCTCTTCATCTAACAACACCCTTGCTTTTGCACACATTGCTGAATCCAAAGAAGCTTGAAGCATCTATTTGAAGCATGGAGTACATCAAGATGAAGATGTCTCTTCCAAGGACATGAAGAACTCAAAGCTACACTATGGTAGATCAATCCATTGAGTTGAGTCCTTGTGAGTATTTCTTTTTTTAGATTTATTTTTCTTTAACAAAAATGAGTTTCTTGGTTTCATCCTAAAACCAAGCACTTGAAAAAAATTGAGGACTCTACTCAAGGGAACTAGGTTCTAAGTTTTCCAAAGAATAAAACTTAAAGTTTGAATGAGGTGGTATCTCATTTGAATAAATCAATTTGGGATTCTACTAATAGAAATTTTTCATTTCGAGAGAAAGTCATTCTCTTGATCTTAAGGTTTAGAATTTTTCCTAAGTTTTAAAAAAATTTGTGTAAGGTTTCGAGGTGAACCATAAACCTCTATTTTGATAGTGGAACCTAAGACCCTAAAGTAGGGTACTTGGCAGTAGATGTAAGCAAGTTGCCAAACCACTATAAATCTTGTGTTTTCCTTATGATTACGCACTATGCCTGAATTTACATGAATGACATAACTTGCACATCAAATGTTTGATAAAATGCCTACCGAATGATTGTATGATGTATGCTTTAACTTGAAAGAATTTAATCTTATGCATCTCTAAGTTGTATCTATTTTAGCATAATCAAAACACTTGTAACTTAGTGGGGTGATTGGTAAACTAAAATTTTAATGAACTTATTCACCCCCTTTAGGTTTAGACATGGTACAAAGCCCATAATTTCTTGGTCAAATCCTTTCTCAAAAGGCTTTTGGTGCTGTCATGCCCCAAAATTCAAACATGAATCCCGAGGATTCATTAGTCAACCTAATAGAGGAAACAAGAATAATAATGCTAAGAGATGAAAATATACGCTGTGGAAACTATACTGAACAACCTCAAATCAGAGTAGTGGAAGATAAATAGTCATAATCATAATCCAAGACAATCCTCAACATCATAAAGTGATCATCAAATTGACGGGGGTTGTAGATCATTGACATAACTTTCTACGAGGACCTCCTCGAATGGTTCTTCATAAGTAAGCTCCTCTAAAGTTGGACAATCTGAAAGGGTGAAGGATGGGGTGAGTAACAGGGGAATGTTACTCACTAGGATGAATATCGTTCTAGCAACGAGTCATACATATACGAGTAATTATCTAAATAGTTAAATAATGCAAATTTTTCATAATGTAAGATACGAAAATTGTCAAAGCAGAATTGGTAAACAATTATAATAAATTTCAATCTATCATTTAAAGTAGCATATACAAATTTCAAATAGAAACCATCTATCAACATTACAAATAAAGAAAATATACATAATACGAACACGGTGGTGTAGTCATTAAGAGAGTGGAGGATCACACCGATATAACCGCCTCGGCTATGGTAATTTCGATATTCCAAACTTCAAATCTGATGTGGAATCCCATCGTCATAATCTGATTTTGTGGCTGGTCTAGCATACCACGGTTGGATGACAATTTATCCAGCTCAGACTGGCTATTGACCAAGAACCCAATACTAAGTTTAACTAAAAGTAAGGTCGACCGTTTGAAGACTACAGACTAAAAGTGATCACCAACTAGCCCAGCAGACCCCTCGCATCGAAGCCTATCAAGAGGCAATACATGTGAACCTCGCCTACCTCTACACTATACAAATATCGCCTTTGCGCACAAGGTTTCCGAGGAAAGAAGTGGGAAAAATTTACAAATCTCATAAGTTGTAATATGCTCTAAAGTATCCCATATTACTAAAGAGCATATGACATGTAGTGTTGATCCTAGATTGACTCATCACTTTCGAATACACAGCAATGTGTCACTCTTTATGGGTTTTCTACGAACCTCTTCTGGTAAACAAAAATAGTTTATTTTGTATATTATATAATAATTTCTTTTTATCGAAAATATAAACAAGGATTCGGTAGTGCTCTCCATTGACATCCATCTGTCATTTTCATCTATAAATCATTTCATTCATCTATCTATCTATCACGTTTTATGTGACATGGCCACGACATAGAACTTGAGGCAATGTCCTATCAATCAGTCGAGAATACACGTTCTCTCTATCCATCTATTAATCAAATCGATCAATCTATCATCTAACTTCCTACATATTTATCAAAGTACTTTCATTTTTAATTTTATTCGAGATCTATTGAGCATCAATCAATTCTATTTCATGGTTTTTGTTGAGTAGAACGACTCGGAACACAATAAAATCATAAGATGTAAAAGCTAGAAAATTGTGAAAATTTGGCATGTGTTGGAAAAAGTAATTTTTCAAAGTTGTCAAAATTAAAAATAATTTTTTATAAATGAAAGCCCTCGACAACATGAGAAACACCATGTAATTTTTATAACTTAATTCAAAAGAACGCTTAAGATATCATGTTTTGAAAATTGGATGAAAATGTTGAATTTTATGTTTTGTTTTTTAAATCAAAATTCACATTTTAATACGATGAGATTTGGATCTTAAAACAATTCCCAAATTTTTCGAATGAGGGGTAAAACCATAATTTCATTAAAGAAGTTAAAATAAATGGTTTCCATTTACTTAAATGTTTTTAATGAAATGAAGGTGGCTTTTCTATGTAACCACTTTGACAAAGCAGAAGAAAAAAATCAAAAGCAATTTTTGAAAACTTTTTGCCAAAATCTGAAGGACCCGATAGGACTGGTTTTTAGGGATGGTAGGACTGGCAGCAAGCCAAAATGGGGCCGATGGGATCAGCAACAAGCCAAAAATCGTACCTTTTCATCGTGATTTTTATCGATTTTGCTACGAAAGTTAAAATTACTTATTTCTTTGCTAAATCATTGGAAAATAATAAATAATCAAAACTCGAAACACTTAAAACCTCATCAATATTTTAATGAAACGAAATCTACTCGATGAAAACTTAAAATTATGCTTAAATCGAATCAAACATGCATAAGTTTCATCAATTCATCAACAAATGGTACAATGAGAATAATATTAATGATTAGACTATTTTCTATGGAAAATTTTGTACAAGTAGAGGGTAAAAGGGAAGGCATCCTACTTGAATTATTTTTGACAATTGATCTAAGGCAAAGAACGGCACGGAGGTCGAGGTTGGTTGCGACACTCTTGGTGACGACACTCCCTTTCTTTCCTATGATGAAGGATGATTCTTCTCCCAGATAAATGAAGTCATGAGTGGGATGTACCGAAACTCACTCAATGATTTTTTGTGAGAGAAAATGAAAGAGAAAATAAGATCAAAGACCATAAGATTATAGAGCTCGACGTCGTCTTCAACTTCTTCTTTGTCGTTGAAGTTCAACGATCACTCGACCGCGACGAATCTAGAAAGGGAAGGGGTGGAAATCCTTGGTTCTTTAATAGCTAGGCTTTGAGAGTTATTAAAGAGAAACAAGAGTGAAATAAAATAAATCAGGTTTCTTTTATTTAAAGGCTTAAGGGGAAAAGTTGGTATTTCTCATTTATTTCTATTTTCGACGATAACTTGACTTTTCGAACTCGAAATTCGACGAATAAATACTCCATTCTCTATAATTTTTTATTACGAACCTAATCGTGTAATCAGATTTTATTAATAATTACTCTAACAAAAATTCACCATTTTGGGTCCCACTTGACACGAAATTTGAGGATTTAAAATTTTTTCCCTCCAAACTCAAATTCGAGCATACTTACAGGCTAAAGTATGTTTTTTTTAACCATTTTGAGTTCAATGGTATAGATACCCCATTTTCGCACTTGCCTAATTAATCAACTCGTCAACCCGATTGTGACGGTTCCCAATGATAGATGAATATTCCAATGTTTTTATTATTGTTAGATATGTTTCAGAAATTTGGATGAGGTATCTCAAGCAAACAAAACTTTATAAACCATACTATGCTAGGAAAATATGATCCAAAATGTAGAAATCATTATTTTGAGACAAAAAAAAACTTTACGAGAAAAAATAATAAAAAATGACCAAATTACCAAAATACCTATAACATCAAAACATCCCTAAAGCACACATTACACTTAGGAAAATTCTTTTAAACACATAAAACAACAAACTAAAATCAAATAAATTATTTCATCAATTTTTACCAAATTTGATAAAATTACGAAAATGCCCCTCCTAAGGTCTATGACCATTTTATGCCAAAAAATCGATACTCCCGTTGAATTTCTTATGAAAAATTGATTTCAAAACATCAAAAAATGACCTCTCAAAGCAAAAGTCCTATTTGAGGGTAAAACGATAATTTTCAATCCTAAAATTTAAAATTTCAAAATTAATAATTAAAACATTAATTAACATAAAGTGAAATGTTAACAAATTGAATTAAAAATTTGAAAAATAAAATTAATCAATCAAGCCCACGGGTCAAATTTTAAGTGGTGACCCATTTACTTAAGTGGGGCCCACATAATATTTATTAAAAGATCCCTCCATCCGGGGGTCTTAAAGAATTAAAAATATAATTAGGGGGGTTCTTCAAAAAACTTAAAAATATTCATTGTACATAAGAATTAAAACCCAAATTCAAGAGACCTAATTAAACAACTTAATCTTATCTTGAAGAAACCTAGTCAAACTGAAAAACTCCCCAAAAACTCTATAAAAAGGAGCCTCCACAACCTAAACTCATAAGTCAAGAAAAATCCTAAGAAAGAAAGGCCAAAAACTCTCCCCTAGCCTTTCCAACACCCTAAATCCAAGCTGCAAGTCTCTACTTAACACCCAAACCCTATTTTTTACTCAAAAAATACCCATAAATCCTTCAAAAATGCCTAGAAATTTTCAAAACACTCAAAACATCTAAAAAATATTCAGATCTAGGAGGAGAATACCTCATCTAGGAGATCGAAAGCTGAAAGTGCCCTCGATCTGCGGGGTGCGCGGATCCGCTTTTGAATTTTTAGGTTTGGGAGTCGTCACCTAGTTATTACGGTCTAGGAACCGAACTTTGACTCTAAGAAAAATCATATGAGGAGCGCACTCTGCCAATACTGAGGGAATCAACCGTCACAATCACCAAAGTAAATTAGGTATTTTTTTAGGTCATTTTTAGCAATGTAATTTTTGAAAAAACTAGCATAGATCAGTATTTTTATCTATTTAGAGTTAATGTTTCGATTCCTAAACTGTAAAACTAGGTGGCGACTCCCAAACTCCTCAAAAAAATGGATCCGCATCCCGCGGATCGAGGATGTTTTTAAATGGTGAAGTCAAATTTTGTTAAAAGTGAACAGAATAAAATATGAGTATTTTATCCTATGTCTTTTATTAGAATTTTTTCAAAATTTCAATATTTATTTTCATTGAGATACGAATTGGAAGTCAGGGTATTACAGGTGTTCTCGGGCTCAGTCTAGGCAAAAAGGGGATGTCTACAGGTGTGAAGAAAGATATCATCAGAACATACCCGATAGCAACTTGAACTACGTGTCTCATCCAATTGGGTAGGGGAATAAATGTGGATGATGCTGATTTACTAAGGAAACGTGGGAACAATGACTTGGAAATTGGGTGCCACATTATACCACATCAAGACTTCCATCTGGAGGTACAACGTCACGTGACTTGGACGACACATATGGAAGACATCAAGGGTGATGTGCACTTCTAGGGTATCACCCGAATGGAGGAATGAGATCCAGGTGGAGTGATTCTTTCACATGCCCCAATGGGATGCTCGAAGGCTAGGGTGGACGTGGCACTCATTCAGATATAATCCCCTTGAGTCATGTGGACGAATTAAAAAGAGACTTTTGGAAGCTTACTCTTGTAGAATATTGTTAAAAGACATGGATTTTAAGAGAAAAAAATCTTATCCTTAATTAATTTCTTTATGTATTTTGGACCCAATATATATAATACCTTTAGAAAATATAGAATAAAAAGTTTTTTCTGCCCTATACCTGTGTGTCAAGGCTAACTTAGTCTTAGAGGCCAATAATAAGAAGCTAGTAGATCTCCAAGGTGTTCTCCAACTGGAACTGGCTAGCTACAAGGAGAGAATACAGAAAAGAGACGCTAAGCTGGTGGATCTCCAAGAGAATGTACAACAGCAATAGCTTGAGTTAAGTTCTTTTAGGACTGGCATCGAGACGGCTAGGGCAGCTCAAGCCAAGGAAGATGAGGTTGAGACTAAGTGACTGTTGGGACAACTACAAGCTCAATATTCTCAGTTGGCTGAGGAAGTTTCTTCTAAGGCTTATCATGAAGACTTTGAGGCTACTCGGCTTCATTATGAGGAGGAAGGGGATGAAGAAGACAAAGAGGATGAAGGTTCTATTGGTTCTCCTATCAAGGAGATTCATAGCTAGCCTAGTGATTATGGTCGAGCCTCACCCTTCTAGCTAGATGAGGAGGGGAACCTCGTTGCTATTTTGGACCAAGTCCCTAGTAAACTTATGGAGGCTGAACATACCAAAGATTTGGACCAAGCCAAAACAACCGATTCACTTGCTCAGGCCAGTGATCTACCTCCTAACCTGCCTCCTGCCCCTATTATCGATATCCATCAAGACGAGGCGGTCAACCCTCCAAATCCCACTACTTCTACCAACCAGTCCTCTGCTAACGAATGAAGATCAACTATTTAGTTTTAGCTTGTACTCTGCTTTTGCTGCTATATTTTGTACTACCCCATTCTTGGGGATCTCTTTTGTACCTCTTTCTAGCTATTAATGAGAAATTTTTGTTTTCACATCAACTACAATTCTATATTTAATGTAAACTTTACTTGCATTTTTATGTTGTGCGCTATACTGTTATTCTTGAACTTTAACACTAACTTTAATTTTTCGCAATGTGTGTGTTGCACATTCAACTACTGAACTGCTTTTTAACTTAGCATAGATTTCCACATTATGTTTTACTTAAAGGCTTCGGCAAATATGTTCCTTTGCACTGCATAAGCCAACTGTTAATATGCCTTTAATGTAAACTTTTTCTTTTTCGCACTATTTGCGTTATACATTCAATTGATGAACTGATTATATTTACTACCTCTTCCGCCAAGTTCTACCTTAAGTAAATTTTACTTAGGTGGAACCTCTTTGTGAATAACCACATAAAATTTTGGGGAAGTACCTTTGAGTTACTGTCCTTCAAGAAGGCTCTAGTTCAGTATCATGCATCATACAACTTAATGGATTTCAATGCATAATACTCACCATTGCTCTTCTGCTAAACAAATCTCTATGCTCTATCACTCAAGAGTAAAACATGGTTGTCCAGTTCTTTGCTCCACTAATTAGAGCAGATGAGAACTAAAAGGATCAGACTTTTAGAAGGGCCCAACTCAGTGTTATATTACTCGTGCTAGAATAAGGCCCCGACCAACTTCTTACTCTGCCAATTAAGGCAGAGAAGACCCACATAGGCCCAAACCCTGGTGAGGTCCACCTTTAATGCTATTATACTCGGGGTAGAGTAGGGCCCTGACCAACTTTTTACTCTACCAATTAAGGCAAAGAAGACCTACGTAGGCTCGGATCCAGGTGGGATTCGTCTTTAGTGCTCTTAGACTCGTGACAGAGTATGACCCCGATCAGCTTCTTATCCTGCCAATTAAGGCAAAAAAGACCCACGTAGGTCCAGACCTAGGTGGGATCCACTTTTAGTACTATGTTACTCATGCAACTTCTTACTCTACCACTTAAGGTAGAGAAGACCCATATAAGCCCAGATCCAGGTAGGATCCATCTTCAGTGCTAAATTAGTCACATCAGAGTAGGGTCCCAACCTACTTCTTACCCTGCTAATTAAGGCAAAGAAGACTCATGTAGGCCCGAATCTAGGTGGGATCCATCTTCAGTGCTAAATCCACGCGTAAACTACTAGCGATTAGAAAAGATTTATTTATTGATAATATCTTTTCAGGTTACATGTATTCCACGGTCTAGGCAATTCTTGATCGATGGTTGTTATCAAGTAATAAACTCCTTTCTAGCCTACTCTTACTACTCTGTATGACCCTTCCCAGTTAGCGCCCAATTTTCCACTATTCTGCTCTTTTGTTTCTAGAGTACTCTTCGGAGCACTAAGTCTCCTTCTTTGAACTGCCTATCGTAGACTCTCTTAATGAAATAACTTTGCAGCTTCTAATGATAACTCTCTAGTCTTATCAACGTTACTTTACATTTTTCTTCCAGCAAATTCAATTTTATAATTATATACTGGTTGTTCTGGTCAATCTGCACTACTCTTGATCTTATTGTGGGGAAGTTATTCTCTATTGGAATCACTGCTTCCATACCATAGGCCATAGTGAATGGAAACATCCCTGTGGAGGTTCTTGCAATTGTCCTATAGGCCCACAGTACACCATGCAAGACCGATGTCCACCTTCCCTTTGCTTCTCCCAGCCTCTTCTTTAGTGTGTTTTCAATACTTTGTTTTTGGCTTCAGTTTGTTCATTGTCCCGTGGATACTGTGGCGTAAAAAACAACTGCATTATCCCATACTCTTTGCAGAAATCTTTAATCTGTTATCTTACAAATTGTTTCCCATTGTCTGAGACTATAATGCGTGGTAAACCAAATCGACAGATTATGTTTTCCCATAGGAAATTCTGAACTTCCTACTAGCGTATTCTGGTTAGAGGGAGTATTTTCGCCTACTTGGTGAAGTAATCTGTCGCCACTAGCAAGAAAGTTAGGTTATCTAGTACCCTAGGCAGCAGACCTACTAAATCAATTCCCCACTGTGCAAATGGCCAAGGACTGATGAAAGAGTTCAGTTACATTGCAGGTTGTCGGATTATTGTTCCATGTCTTTCGTAATTGTCGTAATACTTGACATGCAGAGCTGCATATTTTTGTAAATATAGCTAGAAATGCCCTTGGTAGAGTACTTTGTGGGCCAAAGACCTTGTCCTTAAATGATTCCCACAATCACATTCGTGGATCTCACTTAACACGTCTTTTGCCTTTTTTGGCGTTAGAAAATGTAGGAGTGGCCCACCTACTAACTTCCTGTACAGTTTTCCATCTAGGATAGTGTATTTCTCTACTCTGCTCTTTACGAGTCTTGCCTTCTTAGGATCGTCGGGCAGCACTCTTAACTGTAGGAAGGCAAAAATCGATCTCATCCACCCTTGATCTCCTATTGCAACTATCGCATTGACAAACTCCAACTCATCTATCACAGGTCTTTCCTAGTAGCCTAATGAAAATTCTCTCTTATATTTTCCTACTAACATTGATGTTATAAAGGCTAGGGCATCTACATGTCTATTGTTTATCCTTGGTATGTGCTCTATTCTGACTTCCCTAGCTTGAAGTATGGCAGACCTGATTTTCTCCAGGTAGATCTACATCCTGGGATCTCGTGCTTTAAATGTGTCGTTGATATGGTTAACTACTAGCTGCAAGTCATTATAGACTATCGCCTTAGTTACCCCCAACCCTACTAATGAATTGAGGTCGAGCAACATAGCCTCATATTCCGCTTTGTTATTCGAAGCTTTGAATCCTAGTCTGACAGTCTTTATATCTTGGAACCGTCAGGAATGATTAGTACCACTCATATTCCCAATCCTCTAGGTTTGAAGATCCATCCACATAAACTCTTCACCTTGGATGGTTGTTTGTTTCTTGCCATTCTGCAGTATGTTCCAACTTTTCTACTAACAGATCTGATTTTTCTTCTACCGAGAAATCTGCCACTGCTTGGTCTTTTAGCGAAACTCTGGGCTTGTATTCAAGTTCAAACTCAACTAGCTGTACAGCCCACTTTGTCATCCTACCCAATCCCTCTATTTTTCATAAGACAGACTTCAAAGGATACTCTATGATGACTTGTACTCGGTGTGCTTGGAAGTACGATCTTAGGCACAAACCTATGTAAACTAAAGCTAATTACATCTTCTCAATTCTGGAATAGCGTGTTTCAGCATCGGTAATGTAGACACCCCATTTTTGCATCTACCTGACTTGGCGATCTGTCACCCGGTTATTGTTGATTCCTAATGATGAGCGCAAATAACTTGAAAGCTTGTGAGAAGTCTCCTTCCAATTCCCTCTGTCTTCTAATTTTATTATATTCTTTCTCCTCGCCACGCGACATAGAATTACTCACGCTTAGGATCGCTAAACTTTCCACCCGACTTAGCAAGCACGTGCGTTTAGGTTCGCTACATATTTGGATAACTTAGAGACTTCGTTACGCTAGGAAAATGCGACTTCGAGACTTAGAAATAATCACATTGGGACCGAAAGAAACTTCACGCCAAAATTCACCAAAATGGACAAAAATCAATAAAATGATGAAAATAACTCTCATAAATTTTGAACTGTCGAAAAGTCTCAAAAGTATCTCCATTGCACTTAGAACGGGATTTCGAGTCTAACGGGACCCAAATCGATGAAATTAGATAAATTTATGAAAAAATCAAAAAATGACCAAAATGCCCCTTGATGTCCAACTTGCACGTAGAGACCTTGACTATTAGGAAAATCAAAATAAAATAACTAATTTGAAGCTTTTAAAATCAAAACAAAAATTAAATTCAAATAATCGACTTGAAGATTTTAAATCAACATTCAATCCAAAATTTAATCAACCTATCAACATTTAAATTAAAACCCAATCGATCAATCAAATTAAATTTAAAACTTAATCGACCAATCAATATTCAAATCAAAACATAATCAACCAATCTAATTGAAATTTTAATTTAATCAACCAATCAAGATCGAAAAGTGAAACACAATTAACATATCAAATTAAAATCAAACCAAAATTAAAAATTGTAACTTAATCCATCAACCAAAATTAAAAATCAAAATTCAATCAACGATTATCCACCAACGTGCCACGAGTTGCGAAGCATGGGATCAAGGTCCCTTTCCTTCTAAACTTAAAAAGAGATATATTCTCTCTAATGGTTCGGTCAAAGAAAGAAACAAATAAAATAAAAAAGAAAACAAATTAAATAAAAGTATCAAAAAGGAAAGAAAGAGAAAGTTTAGAAAAAGAGAAAATAGAAAATAAATTCTATATAAAGAAAATCCTATGTTCTCTTGAGGGGGGGTTGGGTTGACATCTTTTTTGGACCCATCAAAGGAAAGCTGACATTCTTGAACCAAACAAAAAAGAAAATGCTGCTCTCATCTTTCAATTTTTTTTTCTCTCACAACCACGGTTTTTAAACTCGTCCGAGATCGAAACGTATCGCCCGAGTTAACTCGGTATCAGAGCTGAACGAGACCAACTCACAAAGTCATTTTTTTGACCGAGTTTTATGACTCACGTGCAATTTTTTGATTTGTCTCACGAGACGTATCAAACGTATCGGAAAACTCGTCCAAGAGGTATCAAAGCTGAACGAGATGAGACGAGATACCGAGTTTAAAAACCATGCTCACAACTCACATATGGGAGGAAGGAAACAAAAGAAGAAAAGTTTGAAAAGCAATCAAAAGAAAAAAAAAGGAAAAAAGAAAGAAAAAAGATGGAATAGAGGAGGATTCAGCCAGCAGCTTGGAGATAACATTTTTTTTTCTTCTATCTTTATCACGTACAGCCACCTTCTTCCTCCTCTATTTTCAGCCATTGTAGTGGCTGTAAGCAGCCCCAACCGTGATCCATTAGCAGCCTCAAATTCCCTCTATAAGCAGCCCCAACCTTGAGCCATTGACAGCCCCAACCTTGAGCCATTGACAGCCCCAAACTCCCTCTATAAGCAGCCCCAAACTCCCTCCATTAGCAGTCCCAATCGTGGTCGATTAACAGCCCTAAACACCCTCCATTAGCAAACCCATCACAGTCGTCTCACACGCACAACAACCCTCATCATCCTCTCTCAAGTACCTTTCCTCTTCATCATCTCTTCTTAACGTGTGTTAGCAACCATAAGCAACCTCCCTAGCCTTCCGTTAGCAGCCACAAACACCATTCCAATTATCTTCTTCCTTTCCTTCATCAACCAATAACACTCTCTTACAGCAGCATTAACAGCCCCTACAGCAGCACCGTTAACACCCTCTCCTACTCTCATCTTTTTTCTAATTTCTCTTGACACATCTTTTTTTGACAGCAGCAATTCGTTTTTCTCATGCATTTGGGCAGCGAGCATTCGAGTAATTCTAAAGGGATCCCAAGCAACCCAATTCTTGCACGTGGTATGTGTATTTAGTTATTTATTTGTTTTTTTTTTTCTTCTTCTTTTCTCCTTTAGCCATTATTTCAATGTGTGGATTTTCTTTGTGAGTGTTAATTCGGAAATTTGTATGTCGACTCATTGATTTTTTGTGCACATTGGGAATTCAAAATTAGATTTTTCGATAAAACGAACATTGAATTGATTCACTGATTTGTGTGTGCATAAGAATTTCAAGATCAATTTTTTTAATAAAGTTGCCACGTGAGTCAACTCACTGATTTGTGTTCAAAATCAATTATTAATAAAATTGTCACGTGAGTCAACTCACTGATTTGTGTGTGCATAAGAATTTCAAAATCGATTTATTAATAAAATTGCCACGTGAATTAACTCACTGATTCGGGGTGTATATTGGGGGTTTAAAGTCGGATTTTTTTTATACAAAAGGATTTGAGTTAACTCACTGATTTTGTGTGCATTGGAAGCATAAAATCAAATTTCTCTATAAATTGGACATGTGAGTTGACTCACTGATCTTGTAGACATAGGACAATGCGAAATTCGAAGAATTCACGTGGCATATATGAATTTTTGAAAATAAATCATAGTTTGCTAATTTTGGGGACTTATGGATCGTTTAATCGACTTTGTGACTTTCCTAAAATCATGATTTTCTATCTTTGAAAATTTAATATTCGTAAACTGTTAATTTGGGAAAGCCAATGTTGAAAATTTTCTATTTTGGAAAATCATTTTTACAAATTTCTAAATTGGGACTTTCTTATTTGGAAATTTCTATTTTAGGAAGTTTGTTTTTCTAAATTTCCAATCTGGGAGCTTCGCATATTTTTATAAACTTTTAATTTAGGAAATTTCAAATTTTCAATTTAGAAACTACATGAATTCCCAAATTAGAAATTTCATATCACAATTTTTCATTTTAGAAAACTATGGCAAATTCCTATTTTAGTCGATTTAGAAAGTCTTTGTATATATATGGATTGGTGATCGAAATATTGGCAGATGAACTTTAGAATATGAAAGGAAATATATGGATTGGTGATCGAAATATTAGCGGATGAATTTTAGAATATGAAAGGAAATTAAGGCTTTTTCAGATATTTTTATTTTTGTGCGTAATTCAAGAAATCATGTAATGTTTGGGAGAATATTGATCTTGAGATTCGTTTAGCACATTCGATATAATTTGATGATGATTGGACCATATTCTTGACTTTAGTCTCTACCCGTTGATCGTAGGGTAGTTTGGATCATAATAGAGATCGATCATCTCAATCGGGTGGGTTCAGTGCCTAACACCTTCCGAAACCCGTAATCTGACCCCTTACCCATTTCTCTGATCTGTGGACCAAACCGATCCATTTTGGAGTCATTTATGGTTCCTAGACCTAAACTAGGTGGCGACTCCTTATTCCCTAAAAATCTCCAATTTACCAATTGGACCCTTATCCACTGTTTGGTGGAAAACAGGTCAAGGTGATTTCAGGTAAAGGTCTTACTCAAGAAGTAGATAGGTTGTTCTACCACTGTCCCAGCCCTGACCAAGATTGAACTGAGTGCGCATTCTAAAATAGCTAGGTACAATCCTAATTCTTCTCCTACTTCTGGTTTGGAGAGTATAGGCGGTCTGTCCAGATATTTCTTGAGCTCTGTGAAGGCTTGCTCACACTTCTCTGTCCATTCAAACTTGGTGTTCTTCTACAATGACTGGTACAGAGGCTTGCATTTATCTGAAGACCTGGAAATGAATTTGTTAAGTGTTGCTACCCTTCCTACTAGCTTCTGGACTTGTTTCTGGACTATCCTTGTATTCATATTCTTGTAGTTCCTTTGGTGCTTGGATCATGATAGAAAAAGTTATGTTAAGCTTAAAATTGATCAAGTATTTTTAAAATTCCTTGCAGGCCACCATGGTACTCAAAACCCTGAAGATCGTTGTGGTTCTGATAACAATTGTAACGATACTGAGTACCGTTAATGTAATTTTTCTATGTTAGAAGAAGAAACAACTAAGATGCAACAAGGGGATAATGACTTGCAAGATGCAATTAGGTTTGTCCAATGAATGAAATTGAACGATGCCAATCCAATTAGGTTTGATTCTGATCTGATTTAACTCATTAGATCTTTTTCGAAGGAGTGTGTGACTATATCAATGTCTCGGTCATACCAGGCCCATCTGACATTTTGCCCAAAAGACCCAAGTTAACAGCTATTTTTATGTGTCAATATGCGTCGAATATTTAATATAGACCATCAACGAACTTTATGTTGAAAAATAATTGGATACCAATCAATGATAGATAACCTAAAGTGTGCTTTCAAATGAACAAGAATCAATCACATTCAACGTGACTCGTGAATGAGGTTGATATGAGATTTGATCATGGTTAAATTTGAAACTTTGGAGCCCGAATTCAAAAGTTGGAAACTGAAGTCAAGTGAGTTTGTTAAACTATGGAGAAATCCCACACAGATTTTCCATCCAGGAGAAAAGGTACAAGGACCTTGCTTGCCTGGTGACCACAGCTTAATCAATATAAGAGAGACGAGTGATTCTTGGGGAGGGTATTTACTACTGAAAATGCAGCAAAAATTCAATCGTATCCTTGATTAAGTAACAGTGTCTTAATTTGCTTCAATCCACCAATATGGAGATACGCTACGTATATTGGTTTTGATGGATCGAATAGCATCGTGCACTGCCAAATTACTAAAATCTTTCTTGGTTGGGTGATTCTCATTCCAGTTACATGATGACATACAACTTGGTAGTAAAAATTTCTCAACCTATCACCCTTGGACATGCTTGTCAACCAGTCCAATTGCTCGAAGAATTGGCCATTATATGTTGACGTCAATTTCCCAAATCACAATGCACCAAACAAGGGGGAAGTCCTTTCCCATTGCTTGACATAGCCAGAGATCATCGGACAAGGGTTTTCGATCAAGCAAAAGCATCGGTATACTAGTTTACAATGCACCAAGGCCAGACCAATAATCTCCCTTATCTACCTTTAATTTAAATTGTTAGTAGATAGTATGTTATTGATTTGACATCCGAATTGTTTAATTTGTTAATGGTTATCTTGTCTAGATTGGAGTGCTAATCGTTTAGTTGTTATTGGAATCTCTAGTACATAGTCTATCTTCTTCCTAAACAGTAGGAAGTTTTGAGAACCCTGAAAAGCTATGAGAATCTCATCACATTGAGGCAGCAAGAGTCAGCACCACATCCTGGGATCGAACATCAAAAGAAGTAACTTGGGAGCCCAAAAACAAGGTAACAGAAAGTCACCACAGAACATCAATTGAATGAGCGAATTGAGGCCCAAGAATGGTACCATACCATTGTAAAAGACACCACAAAACAGGTCGCACATGATGGTGCATTAAGATCCCAAAAGCGGTAACGGCTTCACTTTTCTCACCCCATTAACATTTAGGCGCTTTAATTTGGTTTATTAGTTGGTTCATTATCATTAACAAATTGAAAAAAATATTCTTTCATAAAAGCTGCATCAAATCCCCAAATGAACCCAACTTATTTTCCCACGGACCCATCGTCTGTACAGCAACCAAGTTCATCTTTTGGTTATTCATAGACACAAAGGGTCAAGTCCTTCCCAAAAATATAAGAGAAGTTCAACTTGTTTCAGTTCTCTCTTAGACTGTGTAGTTCTGTTGGATGGTATCGATGTCTAGTCCCTTCAGCTTCACCACCGATTCCACGTGCCCCTTCAATGTGTGAAGCTCCCTTAACCTATAAAAAAGAAATGCATTTATATTTGTGGATTAAAAACAAAAGATATTACAAAAATACTCCTTCCCCCAACCCCAAATGCTTACACCTGCATTAACTAATAGTTCGTACCTTGCAACCTCCGCACGCCTCTTAGCCTGCTCGGCAATCTCAGACAATTCTCTGTAGTTACTATTTTCATTGAAAAGCAATGATGATGAATCCTTGGGTCGGAGGCCATGGAGGGTACGTTGAGCCAATGCCCACTGTGCCTCCCTCTCTCCCTTCCCATAATCCTTCTTTGTTGTAAATGCAGTCTGAATTATAATATTATAATGATGATATATCAGTTAATTAAAAACTTTCATCAACAATGGGAAGCACATTAATGAATTCCAACAGTCTAAGCACGTTATTGAAGTGAAGATTTGACTAAATGCTCAGATCTGATTCAATTTGATTGTATCAATTTTTTTATTAAAGAATTTAAAAATGGGGGATGCTATCATCCAATGCTTCGTAGGGATGTTTGCATTCTCCGTAACTTTGGTTTTTCGAAAGAATCGCTCTAAACTGAATTTCTTCAAAACTGTGCTGCCGTGGCAGTGTGTAGGAAAAAATATCTATGGTTCTTGTACACTGCCACGTCAGTGCAGTGTTAAGCACAGTGTCAGAGGAAGTCAATTCAACATTTTCCTCTTTGAAAATGCCATTTATATGCATTTATTATGTCTTTTAATGCAAATATGTAAGGATATTTTGATATTTTTGTAAATATAAAAAAAGTTCAATGCTATTTTTATGAGTATTTTACTGCAATGACATTTTTGTAAAAGCATTTATTGTTGGAGGATAAAAATACCCTTACTTTTTGCACTAAAACTACAAAATAAAAAAACAAAAAAAATAAAAATTCATTTTCGGAAAGCCAAAGTTATAGAAGATGCTGATATTCCTCTGAATACCCCATCCAAAAAACAAACATTCCCCCAAGCATTGGATGTTAGCATATTCCCCTTCAAAAATATAATGTATTTTATAAAAATATAATACTGAAGGTGTTACTAGGACTTTCTTAGCGAAGAATCTTTTCATCTTTTGCAAAAATGTTGTCTAGCAAAGGAAATAGTATTTCAAAAATTTTGCATTTTAATGGTTCACAAGACAAAATCGATTGAATGGTTGAGTCACCAGTTGTATAAAACTGATGGTTAATTCGAAAATCATAATTCCATGCTGGTCAATCAGACCACTAGTTCGAGGTCTGATTTTTAGAACACATACCTTGTTCTGAAGCAGATTGTCCCAGCCCTTGCCACTCAAAGAATACCGGATAATGAACTTGAGAACATCTAGTGGAAAGTAGAAGATTATGCTGTAAAGCCACACAACTCCTGCCCATCCCCACCCCATACCTTGAATCCTCGCAAACCCCCAATTTGCGTACACAGCTATAAATGTAGCCACCTTAATATGTTTTGTATAAATGAATCAGATTTGTAAACTAATATCTTAGCGATTTGAACCAAAACAAATCCACATATATATACTCACCAGCTGAGCAGCCAAGAAGGCACTGACAAGCAACAGACCAGGGCGTTCAATGAAGGACCAACTCCGGGACCGGGTAACAAATATGAGAGCCTGACTTACTATGCTCACTTGTAGGTAGAGAGCAGCAGTTAGTTCCTCTTTGCTGTCCCTGATAGATCTCACACCGAAGTGGTCCTGCACATTGACATTTGTCAAACTATATGATCAAAAATAGTATAGTGCATTAGATTTTGTGTATCTGTATGGAAGGTTGATGTAGATATTTAGAGTATGTATCTCATTCTCTAACAACATTAAATGCGAGTGTTGTTAGTGTTAGAGTTGATTGACTAAACTAAAATTGATTTAAAGTTGGAACTCTTACTGAGAAGAAGTCGGTTTTATGAGCTGCCCAGAAAAAGACAACAGTCATGATGGCAAGGTAGGTGCCGAGAACGATGCCAGTGGCAAAGATTTCTTTAAGCTTCCATGAATCAGGCATTGGGGATGGTTTCACCCTGTCCTTGGAGATGGTCATGATGGTTCCATCGTTGAGGATGGCGATGATCAATACCATAAAAGGCGAGAAATCAAACTTCCATATAAGAGCGATTAGCAAGAAACCCAATACAATTCGAATGGTGATCGATACTGCATATATGGTGTAGTTCTTCATTCTCTGAAAGATGGCCCTGCTTGTTAGCACCGCACTCACAATCACACTGAGCCCAGGCTCAGTCAACACTATGTCTGATGCACTACGTGCCGCGTCTGTTGCATCTGCCACAGCAATACCAATGTCAGCCTTCTTTAGTGCTGGAGCATCATTCACTCCATCTCCTGTCATTCCACATATGTGTTTCCTCTCTTGTAGCTTCTTAACGATCTCGTACTTGTGCTCTGCAAGCCCAGCCATGTTACAACTTTACATGCTAGCAAAAGAATGAATTGAGATTTGCTGCTAACAGAAAAATGTGCAAAGTAGTTAAACCAATGACAAGATGCAACGTGTATTGAATAGCAACACCAAATTGGTTAGTTGAAGAGAAAATTGTGGGAGAAGATGGTTATGTGATTAATGCTTTATATTTTACCCTTTTCTTTGTACATCTGGCATCATGCTATTGATTTATCCGCTGAGTACACCTTTTTGTTAACAGAAAATTCAGACTCCAAAAGAACGAATCAAGTGGAAGGGTTAATTAAATTACCAGGGAAGACACCGGCAAATCCATCAGCCTTTTCAACGAGCTCATCAATGGGAATTGAAGCAATGGATTCGTCTTTACTTTGGCCTAGAAGGGAAGAGGAGGGGTACATGTTGGTACCCATGCCAAGGCGACGACCAGTCTCCTTGCCAATGGCGAGCTGGTCACCCGTGATCATTTTGACATTAACACCAAGGTTGAGAGCCCGTCGAATGGTCTCTGCGCTATCATGCCTAGGAGGGTCAAAAAGAGGCAAAAGACCCACAAATTGCCATGGTCCACCAGGGCTTTCCTTGCTCTTTTCTGGGACTGTCTGTTGGGCAATACCCAAAGAACGAAGACCCCGATCGGCAAACTTATCGATGATGTTATGAGCTTTGTTCCTGGCATCGCCCGTGAGGTTGCAAAGTTCAATGATCTGAAGAGACGCATTATTTGAATGTAAGAATGTACGAATGAGCACAAAGAGGGAAGAAGAAAGGGAAAAGAATATTACCTGCTCGGGTGCACCCTTGCTGGCTCGGTGCCAATTTCCATCGGCATCATAGTATGTGATGGCTGTACGCTTGTCCACCGGATTGAAGGGCAGGAAATGTACCTCCACAATCCCTGCTCGCGCCTGGAACAAAGAAGGCGGATAAGATTAACATGTCTCTGGTTGATCAAGAGAAATGCACGATTAATACAGGTAGCTACTACAATGTTACAGGCTACTGAGAACAGTTTTACGGTTTTAATTCCTTATTAAACAAATCACCAAAAGATATCCGACACAATTTTTTCATTTTTCCTGCAAGATTTATGTTTAAATGGATTAAATTTATAATAACCGGAACAGAATGAGTATGAATCAATAACCAAATAAGCTAGTCCAATGATTATGAAACAGTTGATATAGCATGAGGAAAAAAATATACTATTCTTGTTAGTGTAACTGAAAAATATCTGGTCCTTGGGCAGCCAAATGTGCGAGGTCTAGTAACTGAGGCTATCAATGAATGCCCCAAGCCTGAATTTGAATTGTATGACCAGGCCAGATCAGGAACCTAGGCATGTCCAAAACAAACCCATTAAAAAATTAATGTATTCTAGCATATTTTTCTATATTGTGATTCCTGAAATGAATGTATCCAATCATCAGAGGTGAGACTAAGTATTGTCCTACATTAGCACGTAGGATACTGGGAATGGGGTTGCAACTCTATTCCCTTCAATTGGGATTTTAATGGGAGTTGATCCTCCCCGTAGCACTTTTTTCCTATAGCTCCCAATAGTGTTTTCACAATGGTTATGAGAACGCCATGTCACAAGATAATAAATTTGGGAGTTCACTGACCATACATTTTCAAAACTTTTAATTAGGCCAAAAACTGTTTTTTTTTAGTATTCTTTTTATGAATCAGATATGGCCGTGAACACCAGAGGGCTGAGGTGGTAATTTTCTTCAAGGTGGCACTCTCTAGACTGAGAAGAATGTTAAAGGGAGCTACAAGAAAAAAGTGGTACAAAGTAGAGTAAGGTTAGCCGAAAATCGTAAGATTTCAAAATCTTAATCACATGGTTTGCAATATTGACAATCCAACACCACAACCCTCTAGATTTCATGGTAAGACACATACTTAAAAAAAATTCAAAAAAATAAAATAAAAACAATTTTGACCTTGATTCAAGGTTTTGAAAATGGATGGCTACCAAACTCAAAATTTTAAAATTAAACTTCAATAGTGAAATGTAACTCTAAACATATATATATATATATATATAGAGAGAGAGAGAGAGAGAGAGAGAGAGAGAGAGATGGGGTTATAGGAATCGAACATCTATCTCTATGGACCACATGCTAACATGGCGCTAACACCCACCATCAAGTGCCACATATATGTAGAGCATGAAATTTTATGAACTTCCAAAAAATTAAAAATTGAAAAAAGAAATTTTTTCACCATTGGATTTAAATTTTAATTCTGGGAGTTCAGTGGCCATCCATTTTCAAACTCTTGATCTAGTCATAAAAAAAATTCAGAATTTTTTTTTTCAAACCCAATCTAGACCACAAATCAAGAGGGATGAGGTGTCATTTGGACCAACATGGCAGTCCATGTGGCTCAAATGTAGACCTTGGTCAATGCTCTACATGGTCCCTTGGTCCATGCAACCTTTCTCCGTATATATATTGAAAGTCCTTAAAGTTTGTGATCATGCTTTTAGATGATGCCACGTGATGATGAGGTCACAGAATTTTCCTTAGTAAAGAAAGTGTTTTTCTATAGAGTATTAGCTTCCCAATTTTATTAAGGCAAGTGTCTTGCAAGCAAATGAGATGCTGACATATGGAAAGATAATGCAGCTTAGCTGAGGTATCAAGTTTCCCTCTCTTTTAAAAATCAATGAGTTACAAGGAAGTATCACTGGCCTATGTGAAGTTTTGTTTCTCTTTCCATATTTCAATTTCTACATGGGAAAGTAGATTTTTTTCACATCCCTTTCAGGATATGGATTAATCCCTACATCAGAAGTCACGTGATACCTGGGACCAAATCCTGCAAGTCCGGGTTATAAAAATTTCAAAATAACTTCCATTACCTCCTTTGGGTCAGCTAACATGCCAACAATTGAAGCGTCGATTGCATCCTGATTCTCAACCCTGGAGGCCCTAGCAGCCAACAAAATCACAGTGTCCTTATCCATGTCCTTGGCGAAGACCTGTACCATTGTGACAAGAATTGCACCAATGATTAGCAATCCTACACTGTTGATCAATGATTATAATTTACTAGAAGGTGGCATGCACACACACACACACAAGATTCTGAAGGATTTATTTGTAATTTAAAATATTAATTAAGGGGTCGTTTTGAAGATCTTATAGTAAAAAGGTTATTTTTATAATTTTGAAAACTAACCAACATGATTTTTGAGATGTGCGATTGTAATTTTCTAGGTTTTTGACAAAAAGGACTCTGATTATATTAAGTTTAAATGTTAAGATGAGAACATTTTTAGAATTCAAATTTTGGTGTCAAGCCACTTTACTCCGCCTTCTCTCATAATAGTAAAGACATATCTTTTAATATCCTACCTCAATCATGGTCTTGTCAACTGTGAGTTTATTAAGGGTCAAGGTCCCAGTTTTATCACTACATAGGACATCCATCCCAGCCATCTCTTCGATTGCGGTCATACGCTTGGTGATGGCACCTTGCTCCGAAAGGCGATGGGAACCAATAGCCATTGTCACCGACAACACCGTTGGCATGGCAATGGGAATCCCACCAATCAAAAGTACTAACAAATTATCAATTCCATCTCTGTACTTGCGGTGCTGGATTGGGTACATCACGATTATCTCCACTGCCATCCCTAGTGCGATTGAGCATATACAGAAGTTACCAATTGCTGTCAACACCTATTTAACAAAAAACAACAGCCCATGTTAGCAAAGATTGAGGAATGGCTGGTGATCATTGGTTATGTAGATAATGTGGTAAAAATACACCAATCTAAAAATATCGATCTGCCAGTCTTTGAAGGAGCCATGCCCGCCGCCGCCGTACCTCTACAATTTACCATACGGGCTCCGTATATTGCCAAACTAATCATAGACCCTTGACATTGACCTTGCTTGAGATACTAACATAAAATGACCTAAACACCCTATAATCAACCTCTCGGCAAAAGCAGGTTTGACTTTTCTTCCAAAAACCTATTGTCTTCAATCTACCCTAAACCCCTATCTTGTTTTTGAGGTTTCCTGGTTCGAGGAAATAGAATTTTTACGTTGAAGGCAACAGAATTTTAGGGGGGAAAATAAAGGGTTGTAGGCAAACATTGAAAGTGAGGGTATTTCCGTCGTTTTAAGTTAATCTCTCATAGATGATCAAAGTAAAGAATTATTTTTCACTTAAAAGAAATAACAGGGGGGTATCTGTAATTTTCGGCAAAACCTCATTCAAAATTAGTCATCGTTAAATAAATAATAAAATAATTTACTAACATCACTCCAAGATAAGATGTGTGTTAATTCTTGGATGATTTACATATGAGTTGGGCCGTAATAAATAAAAGTTGTGGTGCCAATAGAAACTCTCTATGACGTGGTGTGATTTTATAATAAGATAATGTGTAACCACCATTAATTACCTTTTGGAAGTGACCAACTTGGTTGGTACTGTCAACTAAGTGAGCAGCCTTGCCAAAGAAGGTGTGTACTCCAGTAGCAATGACAACAGCCTCAATTTCACCTTGCTTGCATGTGGATCCAGAGAAGACCTCGTCCCCTGGATTCCTTGTGACAGGTAAGGACTCCCCAGTGAGGGCCGATTGATCGATCTTGAGTGGATCTCCCTCAAGCAACCGAGCATCTGCAGGGACGATATCTCCCAATTTTATGCTAATAATGTCTCCTGGTACCAGAATCGCTGCCTCTTGCTCGCTCCATCTTCCGTCTCTCAGCACCTTCATTCATTCATCAACACAAACAGCTCCTAAGTTATCATTTCTGAGTAAAATTTCTCTAACAATTACAGGGGATTTGGGAACCCAATAAACTAATGTGTAATGTGGTTGTTCTTAATCTGATATGTGGATTCAGGCACACTGCCAAAGCAAGCAAATCCTCGTGCTTTGTATTCAATTTTTGTTCTCTTTACTGCTTCACTTTTTCACATAAACAGTTATAATTTCTTCTCTAACGAAGAGAAGTGTAAATACCTTGGTCTTGGGAGCAAGGCCAGCCATTAAAGCAGCAGCTGCATTTCCAGCATTGTTTTCTTCGATGAAACTGATTGTAGAATTGATGATGAGCAACACCACGATACCAACAAAATCTGGATAATCGGGAGGTTGACCCTATATTGAAACAGAGCAAATCAGAATAGAAGAGAAGACGAGAGAGAGAGAGAGAGAGAGAGAAGAGTACCCCTCCATTAGCCAAACCTATGGCCATTAAAGCAGCGATTTCCATGACCCATGACAGAGGGTTCCACATAAAGCCCAAGAACTTGAGAAATTTGCTCTCCTGTTTTCAGAATTCAGACTTATTTTTTCTAATATAAATTTTTTATAATACAAAACGAATTGGAACTTGAAAGTCAAAATATTAGAATAAAATAGAAATAAATAAATTAAAAGAAAAACCTTTTTCTCCTCCAACTTGTTGGGGCCA
Organism: Akebia trifoliata; assembly: GCF_017979445.1. Taxonomy (NCBI): domain Eukaryota; kingdom Viridiplantae; phylum Streptophyta; class Magnoliopsida; order Ranunculales; family Lardizabalaceae; genus Akebia; species Akebia trifoliata. The sequence goes on along the minus strand of NC_141384.1, from coordinate 18,677,547 downwards.
AAAATTTGGAGTCTTTGTTCTCCCTCCTCCGAAGTCAAACCCTCTTTTGTACATTTCAGCTGCTCGAATACTTCCTCCACAGGAATTCTCTCCTACATTTTTAAAATTTAGGAGAAAATTAGAGGAAAAAAAAAAAGGAAACTTAAAAAGCACCGACGAATCAATCGAAAAGTTAAGATCTGAACTTGATTCTCGGTGTTATTTCACAAAAACACACAAAACGACTGGACAAATGGATTTGGTGTACGGTAACTATAAATGTAAATAAATTAAGTGGAGAAGAAAGTTGAACAATGGAAGATATTTTAAATAAATAATAGATATAGTAAATTACTCTGGAATCAATACATGTGAGATAAACCTTAAGGAAGAAGGAAACAAATAAGACTGAAAAGCCGAGAAGAACGTGATGCAACACAAAATAAATCCTAACTTACTAAAATTAGGAAAAAAGAAAAAAAAGGAAAATATTCTATAACCTATCCAACTGAGTCTGATCAGTTGGATTAGGTAAAAATTTGAGAACAAATAGATCAAAGGAGGAAAAAAGATGAAATCCGGAAGATAAACTAGTCATGAATTCCCCAATAATCTTCCAAAAAAAAAAAACTAGTCATGGATTTGAGGCTTTAGAAGATCACCAATAGTTTAATATACCACATGAATTACCTTTAGAAAGAAAAAATAAATAAATAAAACAAGAAGAAAAAAAAAAAAGCAGAGCTTTGAGGATCAAAGATCTAAATTACACCATTGAGATTCTTACGAGAACAATTGATGTTCTTTTAAAATCCATGAGATTAAGAGAGAATTTTAATATGAAAAAATAAATAGCGAAATTAATATAAGAAATTATAACACAACCAAATTGTTCGGTTGAATGATCAGATATCAAGATGTAGATATGAAAAACACATCAAAATACGAGAAGAAATCACATGTCACCCTAACGATCGTGAAAACAATTCCCAAAACAACTTCAGAACTGGATTAAAGATGACACATTCGAGGATTTATTAAGAAATCAATAAATGTCATCAATGGCAACATAACTTCAGAATTTGCTTAGAGTATCTAGCTAGAAAATCGCATTAAAAAATTAACAAAATTCAACCAAAATATATATATATATATATTCAAAACTCAACCAAATTGATTTGTTGAATTATCATTAATATCAGATAAGAAGAAGTAGATTTGAAAAATGGAACAAAATAAAGGAAGAAATCAAATGTTACTCCAATTAACGATCACAAAGAAATTAAATTCCGGAAAGAAAAGACAAATTATGAATCAAATAAAAACAATGAGATTCTTACAAGATCAACGTTCTCATTCTTAATCTCTTCCAAGCTAAAGTTGTTGTTTTCAGCCATGATTAAAGTTCCAATTGAAGCAGAAAAAAATTCTCAAAGAAAGAGTTTGTAATCGAAGGAGAAATTCTCAGAGACTCTTCATGGATTGAAAACTCAACTCCCGATCCATCTTCTCCATCGGGAACTCTACTAGGCCTCCAAATCCAAATTGACAAAATATTTCTCACAGAAAACGAAACTTCTCTCCTTTCCAACCAATAAATTCTACCACCACCTTCGAAGGAATGAAAATATGCCAAGCCAAGGAAATAAACGACTCTTCCCACTAAAACTTGACAACCTGCAATCGCCAGTTGCATTCCATAAAGTCCCGATCCAGAGCAGTGTATCCGTTCCTAGAACAATAGACACTGTCTACGTGTCACATTTTGGTTGGCAAAATAAAGAAAACGGTTCGGTTAGATGTCTGATGCATATTTAGCACTGATAGAACGTGCCACGTAGATACCGTTAGAAGTTTGTAAGAACGGGACAAGTTCTGATCTTCTGGATCCTGATTGTTACCGAAATTCCATCCTTGACTTTGACCGTAACGTGTTGTTACACCCTCGTGGATTTTATTTTTTTCTCAATCTGATTTATATTCTTGGTCAAGGAAAATGTTCCGCACCCTATAATGAGAAGTTAATCCTCAGTCCAAATCTCAATTCATCGAGATCAACATTCCAAATCTCAATAATTATAATTGTTGATCCAATGATACATGTTGAAATGTCGAGATGGACCTTGTAATAAGGTCGATTTCGGCAAATTGAATGTTGATCTAGATGATTCATGTTCAGGCATCTATTTACAATGATTTTGATGGTTGTAAAGAGTGATCTAGACTAGAAGTGTCAATTGGACGATTTCAGTTCAGTTTTTAAGGTATTTTATATTGGAACTATTATATTTTTTAATTTCGATTCTAATTCTAAAATAAGTGAAATCGAAATCGGAACTACCAAAAAATGCATGTATCGATTGGTTCCAATTCTCAAGGATTTAACGAGAAAGAAAAATCATTCAACTCATAATAAAGCTTTTTATTTTCCTTTAAAAAATTAATATATTAATTCATTATTTATAAAATTATGAATTTTATTACAATTTATTTTATTAACAGTTCATCTTGTGGACAAGTAATAAACTTTTTTCAAAAAGTGACACTTTAAGTTCTAATTCGTACTCCATATGAAAAATTAAAAAACGTTAAATAATCTTACAAAAAAATGATATAAAAAAATAAAAATAAAAAAATTTCGATGTTAGATACCCACGAGTATCCATTGGATAGAACCTAACAATTTTGGTTCCTATCAATTCGATTTAATTTTAGATCGGACTCATATCAGTTCCAATATAAAAAAAGAATTAAACTTGGGGTTTTCGAGTTCCAGTTCAATTTCAATTAATCATTGACACCCCAAATCTCAAATATTTGAACATACATCTATCTCAATGATTTTAATTGTTGTTCAGCATCATTTGAATCATAGATCTCACCAATTGAAAGAGAGTGAAGGCATTAAGAAAGAAAAGTTTACTCAACGGACCGTCAAGTTACAGAGAAAAGAAAGGGAAGGGGGGGATATAGAAAGAAGTCCCTCACAAGGTCTGTTGAGTAATTTTTCAAAATTGATAGGCCCACCTCAAATCAGCCCTTGTGACCCACACTTTTGGGTCCACTAAACTTCTTAATATAACACAAAAAGAAGAAAATAGCCAGATTGGTGATTTATATTTCTAAGTTTTAACGTGATCTTTATCAATAGGTGCATACTATCGTAAATCTACATTAAAAAAATTGATTATAAAAATATCTTTAGATAGATTCATTAATTCATTCAAATTAATTTATGAATAATACTATAAAATAATATTAAATTTTATCTTCTAAAAATCTCTTAACAAGCACTATAACCTAGTTCAACTCAGACAATAACTTTGGGAAAATTATGGGTCGAAAATAAAATTAAGCAGAGCTTAGATTAAAAAAAAAAAAATTGTTAATTATTTCAAGAAATTGATAATTCTTTAAAATAATCAATAATATATTAAAAAATATTGATATTTGATTTTTCGGTTATCACCTTTTTCTACATTTTTTCAATTCTTTTTTTTTTTTTTTTTTTTCATTTTGTTACTGCATTGTTAAGTAATAGAAGAATGTTGAACAAACTCAAAAAGACATTGTTGCTCGACACTCGGCTAACGAGGTAAGACATTGATTTTTTATTTTTTCTTCTATATTGAGGGTATGTCCACAGTGCCACATCAGCTCAGTGTCTAACCTAATGTCTTTTTTAGTTAATTTAGAACATCTCTAAGTAATAAAATGCGTTCTTTTAAATTATCTTAGCTAGAATCACATGCATAACATGTCTTCATTTCTTGGTTTCTATCAACTTTTTTAATATTATAATAAGAGAACATGGAGTAAAAGTGGTTCAAATTTGAATCTCACAAATGCCCCCCACCTTCACTTTTAGGAAAATTTATCAAAAAATTACACCTATTTTTGTTTATTACCCGCATTGTCAGGTAATATTTTGCCAATAAGATGAAAATGCCCCCTAAAAGTAAAATTAAGAAAATCTGACATGAGCAGGTTGTAGGTTAGGAGAGAGAAGAGAAGGGGAAAACTTGTTTTACAAGTTTTTCTAGTTTTTTCCATCTTCTTCTTCTTTATCCATGTGATGGAGGCTTAGAGCATCTTCTTCTTCTTACTCTTTCTTCTTTGTTCTTCCTTCTTCTTTACTCGATCTTTATCATTGTACAATGACACATTAACAAGTTGTTAAGTAAGGGATTACGGTGAAGACATTGTAATTATTTTTAATCCATTAGAAGAAGTAAAGAAAAACATTTTTTGAGTCCTTATTTTTTCATTATATTTTTCTTCATGCAATTTGTGATTTTCCTCCAAGTTTTAAATGCAAGATATTCAATGCCAACTTTATTGAAAATCAGAAGTAGTATTGAATGTAGTAGACAAAAACTTAATCATCATAAAATTTGTTAGCAACATATCTATAGATAATCTGTGGACAAAAATTTAATACAAGATTGATAAGTCATGAACAAAGTGTTGACAAACTTGGAATAAGCAGTTGACATACCTTGGAGGGGTCGGCCAAATTAATCCAAATGGTGAATGCATTCTAATCCAAATGAAAGTTTGTTTAAATTGCAAGTGGCTTGACTATAATTGTAAAATTCTTTAGTACTATATTTGTCGAATTGGGTCGCAACCCGAATCCAACTCGGATTGGGTCTACAACCCATATCCAATCTAAACCAGGCCACCACCCATATCCATTCCGAACCGGGTTCACATCCCTTGTCCAATTCGAATTGGGTCCACAACCCTTATCCAATCCAAATCGAGCTCACGACCCGTATCCATTTCAAATCGAGTCTACGACCCACATCCAATCCAAATCATGATCCCTACTCAACAAATCGGGTTCACAATCCATATTTCGTCCGAACCAGACCCATCTTCCAATTTCACCCCGAACCATGATCCATATGTAATCTATCAAGATCAACAAACGACCAATTAATCAAAATAAATCAAACCATTTTCCAACAAGTTAGAGTTGAAAAAAAAATTTAGGCACCAATTGCAATTCTTGATCAAAGTTGGTGCCTTAAAACGATATTTCCCTGTTGATACGAGGGGAATAGACTACATTTATTCAAGAAAATGAGGTGACTTAAGAGTGCCCTTGCTAAGATATTGTGTGCCACCTCTTCCTTGGGGATCTGACTGGCCGATCTTGATTTCAGATAATTGAATTGGGGGCTACCAAAAAGGTTTTTCCAACTCAATCTGTTTGCAATAATCTATCTTTGCAAATTGTTCTTCCAACTCCGCATTGATACCCAGCTATGTGCTGATAAACCTTCAGCTCCGTGCCGACAAACCTCCGGCTCCGTGCAGATGAACCTCCAGCTCTGTGCTAACAAACCTTCAGCGCGGCTTTGTGCTGATAAACCTCCGGCTCCATGCCGATGAACCTCCAGCTCCGTGCTGACAAACCTTCGACGCAGTTCTGTGCTGACAAATCTCCGACTCTATGCTGATGAACCTCTAGCTCCGTGTTAATAAACCTCCAGTTCCATGCTAACAAACCTCCAGTTCTGTACCGATAAACCTTCAGCTTCGTGCTGACGAACCTCTAGCTTCATGCTGATAAAACTCCAACTATGTACTGACAAACCTCCGACTCCGTACTGATGAACTTTCAGCTCCGTGTTGACAAACCTCTAGATCCGCACCGATAAAAACTTTTAGCTTCATGCTAACCAATACCCAATTCCGTGCTGATCAGTATCCAACTTAGAGTTGACAAACCTCAGTTTCGTACTGACAAACCCCAGTTCCATGTTGACAATCTTTCGACTCCATGTTGACAAATCCCAGCTTCGTGCTGACAAAAATCCAACTTCAATCCAATCCAAAGCTATCTTAATTCAAATTGACCAATTAATCCAATTTGACCTAATAAATCATCATGCATTCTCTTTATGTAAATGATATAATAACGCTCGACCTCTTGTCCACAAGTGGCCAAACGACCTAGAAAGAAATACTTGCCACCTAGCAATCTTCCGTATTTTCTACGCTCGCAACCAACCATAAGTACTTTAGAGCAACCTCAACAATCAGTAACAAAAGTAATAACAAATCTCACCTCGATACTAGATATAGTGGTGAAGACGTTAGAAAAACATGACAAGATTCTAGATCTATTAATGGAAAATTCGAGTATCATTCAAGCTATTCAACATCAAACCTCAGGCTCGAATCAGGTCATGCCGGAACAACCACAACAACAACATCCATCAACATAGAATAGTCTACCACCCATGGCTCCGACCAATCAAGGACCACCAATTCACATTCATTGCAACCCACAGCAACAAGATGTCATCCAAGAGGAAGAAGACGATTTAGAGCAACTAAGGTGAGGAGCACCATAGAGGAAAAACTAGTCAACAAGCTGGAAGCGGTTGAAAAGGAAATCAGAAGAATGAAAGGGAAGGATTCCACAAACGGAATGAGGTTCAAAGACTTTTGCCTATATTCAAATGCACCACTACCACCGAAGTTCAAGTGTCCTGACTTCGAGAAGTACAACAGCATCGGATGCCCTCTATCCCACCTGAAACTTTATTGCAGATCCATGAGCCAGTTTGAAGAAGACGACAAGTTGTTGGTTCAACTTTTTTAAAAAGTTTAACCGGGGCAGCCCTCTCATGGTTCTCTCAGTTGGATCATTCTCGGATTAAAAGCTGCCAAGATCGGATCACAATTTTCTTAGAAGAGTACAGGTTCAATACAGACATGGGGCTGGACAAGAATGATATGGCAAAGATGACCCGAAAACCAAAGGAAAACATGAACGAGTATGCCTAAAGGTGGCGGGAATCAACCTCTAAAGTGAAGTCACCAATGACCGAATAAGAAATGAATACCATATTCATCACTACTCTAGGTTACTCATTCTACACACATTTGGTGGGTCATACGACTGCTAGCTTCTCGTCATTGGTTTAAATAGTAGATCGGGTAGATGATGACATCCGATCAAATCTAATCTATGACTTATCTAGTCTAGGGGCACCAACATGGGGTTTTACTCAATGAAAGCTGTAGACACCCCATTTTTTGCACTCGCCTGATTAATCAACTCGTCAATCCGATCGCAATGATTCCCAATGATGGATGTATATTCCATTGCTTTATGTTGTTACCAGATGTGTTTCAGAAATCTGGATGAGGTATCTCGAACTGATAAAACCTTAGAAATCACGCTACGCTAGGAAAATATGTCCCGAGAAACATAGAAATCATCATCTTGCAGACCAAAAAGAAGCTTCACGATAAAAATCACTAAAAAATTAGTCAAATTACCAAAATACCCCTAACCTCAAAACAACCCTAGAGCCTACGTTACGCTTAGAAAAACTCTCTCAAACACATAAAACAACAAATCGAAACCAAATAAATCATTTCACCAATTTTAACAGAATTTGACAAAATTACGAAAATACCCCTCATAAAGTTCACGACCATTTCATACAAAAAATTTCATAAATAACACAAACCAATATTTCCATTGAATTCCTTACGAAAAATCGATTCTAAAACATCCTAGAACATTAAAAACTGACTTAAAACGTGAAAAGTCCTCTCCGGGGGCAAAACGATAATTTCACAATTTTAATAATTAAAAATTTTGAAATTAATAAATAAAACATTAAATAATTAAAGTGAAACATTGATGAAATTAATTTAAAATTTTGAATTAAAAAAATCGATCAATCGGGCTTTCAAGTAAAATTGTTGAGGGTTCGTGGGATATTTCTTTAAGGACCCCTCCATTTGGGGTCCAAAGAATTAAAGAAATAATGGAGGAGGGGTCTCCAAAAATTAAAAGTAAATCAAGCAAGACTAAATTCAAGGTATTAAAGTCAATCAAGCAAGACTAAATTCCAAATTAAAGTCAATTAAGCAAGACTAAAGTCAAAATATTAAAAGTCAATCAAGTAAGACTAAAGTCAAAATATTAAAAGTCAATCAAATAAGACCAAAAGTCAAAATCATAATAGAATTCTAATTAAAAAATAACTCTATCTAATAGAGTTCTAACTAAAAAATAATTCTACCTAAAACAATTCTAATTAAAATACAATTTTACCTAAAACAAGTCTAGCTAAAACACAACTCTAATTAAAAAAACTCTAATTAAATACTAACTCTATCCAAATCAACCCTAAAAAAAATCTATAAATAGAGGTGTTCACATCCTATTTTCGTATAAAATCATAAACCCTAAGAGAAGTAGGTCTAAAAGCCCCCCTAGCCTCCCATAAACCCTAGTTTTGGAGTCCCAACTCCTTATCTAACATCCCTCCTTCGATTTTAGCCTAAAGAACACTCAAAAGCCTTCCAAAAATATCCCAAAATCCACAACAAACTTGAAGAGTTCAGATCCAAAAATAAGGAGATACCTTACCTCGGAGATCTGAAATCAAATCTAGAGACAGAACGAAGCAAGGAAGTACAGTACAAGGAGCTATTTTTGTCAGATCTGAGGGAATAAAGTTTGCTATCGGAAAGGTATAAAAAATTTTATTTATTTATTTTTATCTAGGTTTTTAGCAATGTAATTTACTTGGGAAGTTAGTAGAGACCGACTTTGGCCAGGCGGGGTTGGTGCCTAACACCTTCCAACCCCGTAACATTATCCCCGAATTCAGCTTTTTTTGGTTTTAGATTAGTTTTTTTATCTGTTTAGAGTCATTGATCGATTCCTAGACCTTAACAACTAGGTGGCGACTCCCAAACCTCAAAGGTTAAAAGCGGATCCGCGCACCCCGCGGATCGAGGGCGCTTTCAGTGGCGACTCCACTGGGGACATTGAGGATCAAACTTGAAAAACCCCAAGTATGGGAGCATTGCCAATAACCTAGTTGTTTTATGTGATTTTGTTTTTAGTTAGTTTTTTTTATTGTTCGTTTATCTTTTTTTTATATTGGTGGGTCCAATCATTAATTTCGGTACAATTTTGGATATGTATATCATTATTCTTATATATAGTTCAATCGAGAGTCACTTAGGGTGACTTTAAATAATACCAAATTTCAACGGATAACTTTGTTGAGGGTGGAATAATGATCATTGAGGATGAAGTAATGAAACGAAAAGGATTTTTTTTAGGTATGTCGATCCATTTTTGGATAACAAAGGTTTTTTTTTTTTTTTTTTTAAAGAGGAAACATGTTCCATATATAACCTTTTTTAGTTAGTTATTTTCCAATTTCTTTTTAGATGTTTTTATAGGCAAGATACGCTGCCCTTTGGCAGCATTTCAAAAAAAAAAAAAATTAAAAAAAAATTTTTTTTGTAATTTCTGCCGACAGCAACTTTTGATGGTGTGGCTTTAGTACAAGTCGTTTTGAACTATTCAAGCCCAATGATGTTCAATAGGGTGTGGGTAGTAAAAAGTCCTTTTTACCCGTTTATTTCTCTTTAACCTTTTAAAACAGTTTTTTGTTTAAAAAAAAAAAAAGAAGAGAATCCATCTCTTCGTCCCCATTGAGTTCTGTCGGTCTCAATAGACTCAAGAACTCTACTTTTGAGGGTTCCAAAACCGTGCGTCAATTCTGTGAATCTCGAACGATCTAGAGATCAGACGATCGAGTTTGCTGTCATCCTTTACCACTTGATCGAACGAGAACGATGGATTAAGGATCGGGTAGGGAATACGATCTGCTGTGTGAGATGAAATGTTCGATGGAGATCAGAGATCACTCAATGTTGATCTTCCCCCTGCGTTTTGTTCAAACATCGTTTTATTCCAAGTAGTTGTGGGGTTTTCTCCGATCATTCCTTTTGTTACCAAGCGGTTTTTGACTCCGATTTCGAACGCGAGTTTCTTCATAGAGAGTTATGTAAATCTCGTTTAAGATCACCAGCAGGGCAGTTAATAAGGAAAGTTCTTCTTCATCACAGCGCTAAAATGGCGAATAATCCATCGATAAGTTCCATGTTTTAGGCTGCAACTCTATTTTCTCTTTTTTTTTCTCTCGGTTCTACTCTTCACCCCTTGCACGCTGGATGCTTCTGATTTACCACTGGGTTGTGTAAAAACAGATTACATTGAATGTCCTGGTTTTCATGATGAGTGGGTTCATTCATTTGTTTTCCTTTGAATTGGATTCAATCAGTTGTTGTTCATTGAACTGCACCTAAAAGCTGATCTCAATCTTGTGGTGGTTGAGTTCGAATTGTCGTGATGGCAGTAACATGTAATTTCTTTTAATAAAATTATTTTAGTTGTTTTTTTTTTTTTTAAAAAGGAGATAAAAAATAAAAGATTAAAAGGTTTTTTTTAAAAAAAATAATAAAGCAAATCAATTTTTAAATGTTGCCAACAGCAACATATGTTTGTCTTTTGGTTGTGTTTTCTAAATTCCTTTTGATAGGGCTCAACTCTTTTTTTTAACAAAAAAAATAAAAACATCTTCTTTATCTCATCAATCATATTTATACCTTCAATTCGATATCCTTTACAATTTTGAATTATTGTGGGTCACCCCAAAACAATCTTGATTGGACTATATAAATTTTTTTTTGCAAGATTTGGAACCGTGGGCTTATTTAAATAATTCAGACCATATTGTTAGTTTATGTTGATTGCCTATCGAACATACCATAATCTTGCTTGAGATACATGATTGATGTTGATCGTAATGTTGATGTGATGAAATGTGATTGGAATGGTGTTGATCTTGATTGAATATTCACATGATTCGAATGATTCTTTTTTAATATTCATGTAATCCAATGTGTGATTGGTTTAATTGGACCCATAGGCCCATTTGTTTGAAAAAGGTCCCGGGCACACCCCACCCTGTTTTGCACACACCACATGCACGTTTACTATTTTTTCCACTTACACGTCCCATATAGCCAACGTGGCACTAGTGCGTGGCCCGGTCTCTTCGGAGATGCGACGTCATTCATGAAAACCACAACTCCAGTCACGTACCTTAGGGTATATCAAACTGGGGGCATCAATACCGTCTGATCAGGTGATTCTGAGAAGCATATTGATGCACTCAGGCTGGAGCGACCTGAGCCTTTGACCTATTGTAAGCCACACAGTCACATGTCCCGATTGCCAACGTAGTACTAGTACGTGGTCGATCCCCTCGTGGGATGCCAAACCATTTATGAAAGCTACAACTCTTGATTCGTACCCGTAGGTATAAAAGATAATCTAAGTATATCAATTGCACTTCTTGGTTAAAACCGGTGCCTAAGCAAGATCTTGCCCCGCTGTACCCTACTGTACGAGGGGGATAGACTACGTCTATTCTAGACGAGAGGTATTTAAGTGGGCCTTTGCTCAGCATTGTGCGCCACCTCTCAACTGGAGATCAAACTGGCTATTTTTGACTTCAGAGAAGTGAATTGAGGTTTTAGATTATCACCTATACGGTATATCAAACCAAGTCACCACGTATCGAAAGGTATATAGGTGTGCTTGGGCAAGGGTGGCCAGATAAAAATGCATTGCACGTAGCAAGCTTAGAGTCTAGAAACCTTCCTAATAGGTCACGACTCGAACTTATCGTGGGTGTTCCCGGGTTGTTTATTGAATGAATGCATGTGATTGATGAATGTATGTGAGTGATGTGAATGATGAGATCAAAGTGTATGATTGTCCTCAAGGATAAAAAAAAAATTTATTTTTGAAAATTAAAATGGGTGCACCAACCCAATAAAGAACCCATTCTTTTATAATAATGACCCAGTCCATCCCGATCCAACAATCATGGTGGGCCGAGCCATTTAAATTGAAAATGGAAATCAAATTTTCAAAAGAGGACAAATAATTTACAGAAAGAAAATATTTTCCAGAAAGATTGTTTTCCAAAAAGAAGTGTTCTCTAGAAGAAATGTTTTCCGAGAAAAAATAATTTCCGAAAAATGTTTCTATAAGAACAAGATTTTCTGAAAGAAAAATATTGATATTTTACATGGACCTTGGAAGAGTACTAAAATACCCTTTTGTGTCAAATCAGGATGCTAGTCGCAAGCGATAACCCAATCGATCAGTTAGTCAAAACAACCGTCGTAGGGATGCACCCTGTAAAGAAGATCAATTTTGGGAGATTCATGTTGAGGAGTGCTCTCTACTTCCACGAATTTGAGATAGACTGGAACCTTTTACACGCTATGGCTAAGCGATGGAACCCCTATCTTCACATATTCCATATGGGGTATATGCATTTATGCCCCACTCACGAGGATTATTGCGGCATCATGAGGATATCCACTTCAAGACCTCTAGTCAGGCCCTCATTGAAGACCGGATATTCTGGTGAACTCACCACAGGACTAAACATTTCCAAGGAAGAAGCCAAGGTCTTAGTCAATGACGGGAGATTGAACTTAGTACCTTTACTGGGCCCGTATCGCTCCCGCAGTCACCCTATCAATGTAAAACCCGAAGCCTGGCGAGCCACTAGGGATTATCGATTATGCTTAGGAATCCTAGCCCAATACATACTGACATCCAATAGTGATGGCCAAACTATCCCTGAGTCCTTCATAGATATAGTCTCTCAGCTCTCAAGGAAAGCCAACCCAGTGCCTCTCATCCTAGCTGAAACCTTCTCAGGGTTAGATGCCATAAAAAATGGTAGCGGGAAAGCTTCAAAGGAAGCCCCTACTTACTCTATATGTGGCTTTGTGACCGTCTCAAAATCGTAGAGGTTCCTTCAAACCTCGAATATGGGCCAGAACATTTTTCCAAGAGAAACCTGTTAGTGCGTCACAACTCAGTCAAAGCTTGGAGCAAATGGTTAGACTCTCGTCTCGCCTGTCATATTGATTTTAGGTGCCCTTGGTGGATGACTGATCCCCCTATTCTAGGAACCAAAGGATCCTACTATGTTCGTCTGATTGGTTTAGAAGAAACATCTTTTTATCATCCTAATTTGATCTCAGAACAGTACGATGTACCTATAGAGTTATCCTTACCTCAGCACAAAGCTTTCTTTTCCCCCCGAGCCTTTGACTGAAAAGTTAGTACACCTCATTGAGAAAGCTTGAAACAAGTGCACCTTAGGGTATCCAGACGGACCAGCAGAATTCAGAGAGCCAGTTGTTAGAGCCAAGAGGGTCAAGCCTGACAGCAATCCTGATGACCATCAAGACAAAGTCAAGCGTCCATGTAAAAATAGTTCAAATCAAATTTGTTGAAAGATGTTTTAATAAGAACATATTGTTTGTCAATCATTTTCAATAAAACTATCTTTCTTTTTTTTTGGATAAATATCTCATTTTCAAATACTCATTCTGTGAATGGATTAATTAATGGATTGGTGTACAAACCTCAATAAAATGATTCTTACAAATGTTATCAAGGGGGTAATACTGAAATTGACTAAATCTACCTTTGATGGGGTCATATAGGATTATCATTGCGCCCAAACTCAAGTGTCCACCTCCTAGTTGGAGTCGTAAGTCCAGTCGGTTAGAAAGAACCACAGTACCAAGTCAACAAGCAGAGATGGCTTCAGATTCTGAGCTCACAGAGATCCATAAGATTTTTGCAGCCTTTGCCAATGATATTAGTAATATAAAAGGCAAAGTGGAAATGTTAGAACAGACCTCGGAATCGACGGGAATTCCCTTAGATGACCCAAAGGGGAAAAAGGTTGAAAAGAAACGTCCACGTGAAGTCTTCGAGCTCGATGGAGACGAAGAGTATGTTGACAAAAATCTGGCGTTATCTAATAGAATGTCTCAATTGGAGTCAGCGATGAAGAGTATAAAGGGTATTGATGAAATTGCAGCAGGCATTGAAGCTTTGAATCGCATCCCTAGAATCCATTTGCCAGAAAAGTTTGTGATGCCTGAAATGGATAAGTTCAGTGGGACAGGGTGTGCCAAAACACATCTTAAGGTGTATGTTACCAACATGCGCATTATGGGGCTCAGCGACGAACAGATGACATTGTTGTTCCAAATAACTTTGTCAGGATCAGCACTACGTTGGTTAATGTCTCAAGATCCAATTACTGTGGGTACATGGAAAAACATGTCAAAGGCCTTCTGGCATCAGTATAAGTACAGTACCAAGATTGAGACTTCAAGAAGGGATTTGGAAAACAATAAACAAAAAAATGGGGAGACATTCACTGATTTTATTGGTCGTTGAAGGGCCAAGGCTTCTCAAATGTGGGATAGACCTTCGGAGAAGGAACAAGTAGCGATTATCCTAAAGAATCTCTCTCAAGGATATGCTCAGCACTTAGTAGCCCAGTACCTCCCTACTTTTGAATCCTTACTTCAAGCGGAAGCCAACTCGAGGATGCATTTGCCTCTGGGATCCTTTCTAACCCCTCAGATAACAAGCCTAAGAAACCGTATGTTCCCAAACCCAACATCAACCATACTTACATCGCCAATACCTCAGTTACCCCAGCTCAACCCCCGGCCCGGGCTAATAACCAGGTTCACCCAAGTCAACCTCGAACTCCACGTCAATTTACCAATTTAGGGATGACCCTTACCGTAGCTTTGCAAAAACTGTTGAAAAAAGGGTTGCTTACCCCGATCCAACCCCGACCTTTACCAAATCCCTTGCCAGCTGGACACAACCCCAACTTATTCTGTGAATTTCATCAAAATCCTAGCAATCACACGGATCGATGTATCACCCTGCGCCATGTCATTCAAAACCTTATTGATAACAAAAAGATCACGATCCCTAGCCCACCAAATGTCACCACTAATCCACTATCTACCTATCAACGTCCACCAACCCTAAATATGGTTTCTCATACATCATTGCCATTCGATCCCATCTCTCTTATCCATCCAATCCAGGTCAAACTGCCTAGTTACCCCCTTGCCGGGATAGCTTTCACTGATGAGGTTTTCACTACGAACTATGAACCGTTTGATCTAACCTCGGATGACACATATTGTTTATCCTCGCCTCGTTACGATAGTGCCGCGTTCACTAGTTACTTGTTGGCCCAAATGAATCTGAAAAGCCCTGTACCTTTGACAGACGAAGATCCATACTTGTTGACTGAGGAAGATGAGCCTTTCCCCCTTTCCTGTGATGAAGTTAGACATATGACTCGAGGGGGAAGAGTTTTTAAGCCACAAGAACTCTGTGTTGATAATCCTGCAGCCCTGGCAAGAAAAGAATGAGAAGATCCCACTAAGGAAAGCATCGAAGAAGATAACTCCGTGATCAAACAGTTGAAAAAATCAGGGGCCAATATTTTAGTATGGGGTTTACTCATGGCTTCCACTGCTTATAGGGAGGCTGTTCTCAAAGCACTAAACACAGTCCAAGTTTCCCTTGATACTTCTCCAGATTAGCTAGCCAGTATAGTAGGGGCAACTTATGTGGAGAATATTTTATCCTTCTCGGACTCAGATCTCCCAAAAGAAGGGGCAAGCCACACTAAGTCGTTGCACATTACAGTTGACTGTAACAGAATGAGGGTACCTCTGGTTTTGATTGATAACGGGAGTGCACTGAACGTTTGCCCGCTGAAAACGGCTACTTGTCTCGGATTTAAGGCTGAAGATCTCAAACCTACTAATCAAGGTGTTAGAGCCTATGATAACACCAAGAGGGATGTACTGGGAATTTTACACCTTCGACTGTCCACAGGCATAGTTGAATTTCCTGTGGAATTTCAAGTTATTGACATCCAGTCTTCTTTCAATTTACTGTTAGGGAGACCATGGTTACACCAAATCAAAGCTATCCCTTCTACCCTACACCAGAAGGTCAAGTTTATCAAGGATGGGCTAGTGATTACTCTCCATGAAGATGCTGAAATTGTAGGGATTATGAACAGTACTGAAACTAAAGATGGGCCGTTGCTTGAGATTCAGCCAGAACAACAGAGGATAGAACTTAGTGGGTTCGAATTCAAAAAGATATGCTCAGTCCAATGGGATCAAGCCATGAAAGAATATTTTCCAATGGAAAATACCTCTAATTGCTGCATGGCCAATATATTCAAGAAGATGAGATTCTTCCCTGGTATGGGTTTAGGTCGCAAGCAGCAAGGTATTAAAGAGGCACCAGTGATTAAAGAGGCCATCGGCACATTCAGGCTAGGATATAAGCCTACTAAGGAAGATTGGGCCCAATATTGGAAGACAAAATGGGATAAGGCCATTGCTAAAAGGCAGAGGCGTACCACAGATCTCATTAAAATGAAGCCCTATCGAAAGACCCTCAATGGTTATTTTGTGAAAGAAGAAGAAGACTTCCGCTACTGTGGGTTCCCAGAGCCGTTCATTGATCACATCACAGGTACTCGTCTGCCGGGGTTTGAAATCTTCTTTGGCATGGAATGGCCTGAGAAGGAAGCAAGCACGAAAGTTCAAGAAGAGAAAGTTGAAGACTGGCAGCTCGATCTGGACTCCCTCAACATCGATCAGCTATTCATTGAAGACCATAGTATTTTAGTGTTGTCAATTGATAAAGGGATCCCAAATCCTCAGTCTGTAATCAAACCCGCTGTTGGGTCTCTATCAAATTATCATGTAATCAGTCCTGTGTTGCATGTCAAGGCTGGGTCTGTCGGTCCCATTAGTCCTGTTCAGTCTGACATGCCAGTCGAGTCCTTTATTTCTGTTGAGTCAAATAAGTTAGTTGTTTCTGTTGAGTCTATTATTTCTAGTGAGTCTGTTTTTCCTGCTGAGTCAAGTGAGTCTGTCAAGTCTGCAATGAGTCCTGTTACCCCATCTCTTTTTAATGAAATGAAAGAAATTTTTGATTATCCCGAGCGCAATAATAATTTAACTAATAATCCGGCTTCGGAGGGAGAATCTTCTGACGAAGAACCTCCCCCTGAAATAATCAAATTACTTGAACAAGAAGAGGAACGTCGGGCTCAACCTCTAATAGAGGAAGTAGAGGTTATCAACCTCGGAACAAAAGAAAGTCCTCAAGAAATTCGGATAGGGGTCACTTTATCTCCCGATGAACGCAAAGGATAGTAGACTTGCTCAGAAAGTTCAAAGACGTGTTCGCGTGGTCTTACGAGGATATGCCGGGGGTAAGCACAGATATTTTCCAACATCGGATTCCGTTATATCCCGATGCTCGACCAATCAAACAGAAACTTCGACGTATGAAGCCGAAATGGACTTTGAAAATCAAAGAAGAAGTTACGAAGCAGATTAACGCTGGATTTTTGGAAGTAGTAGAATACCCTGAGTGGATTGCTAATGTCGTTCCAGTACCGAAAAAGGATGGAAAAGTCAGGATGTGTGTGGATTTTAGAGACCTAAACAAAGCAAGCCCAAAGGATAGTTTCCCTTTACCACACATAGATGTTCTAGTGGACAGTACAGCAGGGCACGCTTTGTTGTCCTTCATGGATGGATTTTCAGGGTACAATCATATAAAAATGGACCCTCGAGATATGCAAAAAACTTCATTCATCACACAGTGGGGGACCTTCTGCTACAAGGTCATGCCTTTTGGTTTGAAGAACGCTGGAGCTACCTATCAAAGAGCAGCCACGACTTAACTACATGACATGATACATAAGGAGGTCTAAGTCTATGTAGATGATATGATAGTCAAATCCAAAGAACGACTAGGGCATGTTACTGCGTTAAAAAGTTTCTCACGAGGATCCAAAAATACCAACTCCGCCTCAACCCGCAGAAATGTGTGTTTGGAGTAACCTCTGGAAAACTATTGGGATTTGTGGTTAGTCAGAGAGGGATCGAAGTAGATCCTGTAAAGATTAAAGCTATCCAAGAGATGCCGCCGCCCGAGACTGAAAAGCAGATTTGAGGTTTTCTGGGCAGAATCCAGTATGTTAGCAGATTCATCGCTCAACTCACCAACGTCTGCGAACTTATTTTCAATCTTCTCAAGAAGAATGAACCAACTGTTTGGAATGAGCAATGTCAAAAGGCTTTCGACCAAGTCAAGGAGTATCTCTTAAATCCGCCTATTTTGGTTCCACCCACACCGGGTGAACCACTTCTTCTTTATCTGTCGGTCACAGAAGAAGCTATGGGTGCATGCTTGCACAGTATGACAAAGATACTCGCAAAGAAAGGGCCATCTACTACATCAGCAAGAAGATGTTAGAGTATGAACGAAAATATTCATCCTTGGAGAAAACTTGCTTAGCACTAGTGTGGGCTTCTCAGAGACTCTGATACTATATGTTGTCTTATTCAATTATCCTGTTATCTCGGATGGATCCTCTCAAGTACCTTTTCGAGAAGCCGGCGTTGACAGGGAGAACCGCGCGATGGTTATTGTTGCTATCAGAGTTTGACATTACGCATGTTACACAGAAGTCTATCAAAGGAAGAGCTGTAGTAGAATACTTGGCAGATCACCCTGTAGTAGAAGGAATAAGGCCCGTCGATCAATTCCCTGATGAGAACATCTTGCACATTAAAGAAGAACCGCAGAACCAAACATGGCAGTTGTACTTTGATGGAGCCGCCAATCAAAATGGGTATGGAATATGGGCAGTCCTGCTTTCTCCGGAAGGATGCCACATTCCTATTGCTATTAAATTAGCCTTTTCGAACATTAATAACACGGTTGAATATGAGGCGTGCATCGCGGGGCTCGAAGCTGCTTTGAACCTAGGCATTACAAATTAAAGTTTTTGGGGATTCAGCCTTGGTCATACATCAGTCATTGGAAGAATGGAAGACTAGGGATGAAAAGTTGAAATCCTACCATGAGTATTTGTTAAACTTAGTTAGTAAGTTTAAAGTTATCCTGTTCCAGCACTTGTCAAGGGAAGATAACAGATTTGCTGACTCCTTAGCAACTTTATCTTCAATGATCTATTTTCCCCCTGGTATGGAACTGAGACCGATCACTGTTGAAGTCAAAGACAAACCCGCATACTGTCATCAGATCAACATTGCTACTCGACTACCCGATGGAAAGCCAAGGTACACAGATGTAAAGAAAGTGCTGGAAAAACAAGAACTCCCGGAAGAAGCATCAAGGAAGGAACGACAAACCCTACTAAGATTAGCATCTCAATTCATCCTGTGCGCAGGAAGTTTATACAAAAGGTCTTATGATGGGATCCATTTGTCGTGTGTTGATGAAGATCAAGCTGAACAGATAATGATTGAACTACATTCAGGAGAATGTGGCCCTCACATGAGTGGGAAAATGTTAGCTAAGAAGATTATGAGACAAGGATACTATTGGCCCACGATGGAAACGGATTGTCATCACATGGTCAAAACCTGTCATAAGTGCCAAATACATGCGAACCTTATACATGTGCCACCATCTCAATTAGTGGGTCTGACTTCACCATGGCCATTCTCAGTCTGGGGAATTGACATTATTGGTAAAATATCGCTTAAGGCATCAAACGGGCATGCATACATTCTGGTTGCCATCGATTATTTTACCAAATGGGTCGAAGCTGCTTCTTATGCTGTCCTCACTGCGTCTCGAGTTGCAAAGTTTATTCAAACGAACGTCATCAGTCGATATGGGGTACCTTCGGAGTTGATCTCCGATAATGGGTCACACTTTAAAGCTGAAGTTATCAAATTGTGTTCAAAGTTCAAAATCTCACATCATAAATCATTTCCTTACCGCCCTCAGACTAATGGAGCAGTCGAAGCAGCTAATAAGAATATTAAGACTATCCTCAGGAAAATGTGTCAATCACATCGAGATTGGTCAGAAAAACTGCCATTTGCATTATGGGCATATCGAACCTCAATTCGATCCTCCACCGGAGCTACTCACTACTCCTTAGTGTATGGCATGGAAGCAGTCTTGCCAGTTGAAATGGAGATTCCGTCTCTCAGGGTTTTGTTAGAAAGTCAGTTGTCAGAAGCAGATTGGGTTCGTCAACAGTATGAAGAGTTGAATTTGATCGAAGAAAAACGACTAAGAGCGTTGTATCACGTGCAAGCTTATCAAAGAAGGGTCGCCCGTGCGTTTGACAAGAAAATCAAGGCCCGTCACTTACAAGTCGGGGATTTAGTACTCAAAGAGAACAGGGCACCTATTTTTGATCCCAGGGGGAAGTTCAAACCAAATTGGGGAGGTCCGTTCATCGTTAAGAAAATATTACCAGGAAAAGCTGTCAGACTTCAAGATCATGATGAAATTGAATTACCAGAACCAACCAACCTTGACTAAATCAAACGGTACTACATTTAAGGAGGTCATCTTTGGCCGAATCAATCCTCATATTACCCAGTTACCCAGTTCAACATATCCTTTCTCAACCCCTTTGCAGCCTTTTCAAAAAGAAAAATTATGCCTTTTTCTTTCTCAGCCCGATCACCTAACCTAGGGGAGGGAAGCTTCGAACTACGTTTTGGTTGATCCCAAAATTCTGGGGTACGTAGGCAACCTGAGAAGTTACTTTAGGCCCGACCACATCAAAATAAAAAATATATATTTTCCCACACAATAAAAAAAAATCAAGAAAAAATTCAAAAGAAAAGAAATATCATTCAAAATGGGGAAGAAAATTTAAAGAAAAAGAAATAATGCCACACAAAGGGCATTTGGGTTTTTGAGCCTCAAAATCCCTTTCTTTTCATACCCAGTCCTAAGCCTACCCATGAAAGTCCTCCTAAGTACCGTGCGAAAAGTCAAGGAAGATAGCAAAGCATGATCAGACGATAACTCTAGAAGTTCAGAGGAGAAGAAAAAGATAAAAAAAATGATAAGGCCTGCTAGGTTGAAAACCCAAAAAGGGCGACTTAGGCAAAAATTAAGGCAAGCTCGCAAGGTTGAAAATCTGAAAGGACAACTTTGGCAACAATCAGAGCTGAGAAAAAAGAAGAAAAAAAGATCAAAAACCTGAAAAGGTGATCTAGGCAAAAGTTAGAGCAAGCTCGATAGATTGAAAATCTGAAAAGGCGATCTAAGCAAAAGTTAGAGCAACAAAGAAAAACAGAAGAAAATCCCAAGCTGAGAGCGGTTCGAGCTGAAACATCAGAAGTCCGAATAATCAAGTTCAATACTTAGCTTAAACCAGGCATAGACTCAGAAGCCACAAGTATCTTGTCTACGATCAATCTGAAAATTTTTACTCCACCAAGTGAACCAAGGGAGATAAGGGTGAATTCTATGATGAAATTCGAAAGGAAATAATTTTGTACTCTTGAGCCTGACTCAAAAACCTTCAATAAAATTAATCAAAATTAAAAGTTGAGTCTTTATTGCGCTTGTGGTAATCAATTATTACAAACCTTCATACAAGGGGCATTTTCTTTCTTTTTTAATGTAACTTTTCCCCTTTATACTAGGGGCATTTTTTATGATGTGTTCAATTATTGTCAAACTAGAGGCATTTTGCTTTTGAGCAATGTTAATCCTAAGAGATAAGGTAACCCTCTTGATAACAGTTTTTCGAAAAACTTTTTGAGGTTCAAAAGAAATAAAAAACTCAAGTTTTAAATTCAAAAACTTTTAGATAAAACCTTGAGGTTCAAACAAAAGCACTTCGGATCTCACATTTGACTGTGTCCAGAGATCAACTAATAACTCATTAGGAGATATGGCACTCTTTCGTTCTCCAAATTCTTTTTCAGGTCCAATCATTCTTGGAATCGATCATTTCTCTTCCAGATTCATTATCTTCCAGATTTATTCGTTCTTTGATTCGTTCCAATCAGTCTTCTCCAAATTCATTAATTATTTTCCAAAATTCATTCATTCCTCTACCAGTTTTGCTCAGTTACCGCCAAGGGTTATCTTGGATTTTGCTCAGATGCCGCCAAGGGTTATCTTGGATTTTGCTCAGTTACCGCCAAGGGTTAACTTGGATTTTGTTCAGTTGCCGCCAAGGGTTATCTTGGATTTTGCTCAGTTGTCACCAAGGGTTATCTTGGATTTTGCTCAGTTGCCACCAAAGGTTATCTTGGATTTTGCTCAGTTTCCGCCAAGGGTTAACTTGGATGTTGCTCAGTTGTCGCCAAGGGTTATCTTAGATTTTGCTCAGTTGTAGCCAAAGGTTAACTTGGATTTTGCTCAGTTGCTGCCAAGGGTTATCTTGGATTTTGCTCAGTTGACGCCAAGGATTAACTTGGATTTTACTCAGTTGCCGCTAAGGGTTATCTTGGATTTTGCTCAGTTGCCGCCAAGGGTTAACTTGGATTTTGCTCAGATGCCGCCAAGGGTTATCTTGGATTTTGCTCAGTTGCCGCCAAGGGTTATCTTGGATTTTGCTCAGTTTCTGCCAAGGGTTATCTTGGATTTTGCTCAGTTTCCGCCAAGGGTTATCTTGGATTTTGCTCAGAAGCCGCCAAAGGTTATCTTGGATTTTGCTCAGTTTCCGTCAAGGGTTATCTTGGATTTTGCTCAGATGCCGCCAAGGGTTATCTTGGATTTTGCTCAGTTTTCGTCGAAAGTTTTCTAGGAATTATGCTCAGTTTACGCTCAGATTATGCTCAAATTATACTAAGATTTTACTCAAATTTATCTCAGATTTTAAATCACACACTTGCACAGTTGTTATATCAGTCAGGGAGAATTCTTTAAAATTCAAGGATCTGACACTGTCAGTGAGAGTTTGCACTCGAGGACCTGACAATTTTTTAATTCGGGGAGAGCTTTACGCTCAAGGATCCAAACACCTCGACGAATTGCTGAATCAGGCTGCAAAATGAACTGTCACTAGCTTTGGCATTCAGATATCGCACTATCTACCAAAATAGATTTGCTATCTAGTTTGCTTCAACCCTCTGCCAAAGAGGGGCATCTGTAGACACCCCATTTTTTGCACTCGCCTGATTAATCAACTCGTCAATCCGATCGCAATAATTCCCAATGATTGATGTGTATTCCATTGCTTTATGTTGTTACTAGATGTGTTTCAGAAATCCGGATGAGGTATCTCGAACTGACAAAACCTTAGAAATCACGCTACGTTAGGAAAATACGTCCCCAGAGACATAGAAATCATCATCTTGCAAACCAAAAAGAAGCTTCACGATAAAAATCACTAAAAAATTGGCCAAATTACCAAAATACCCCTAACCTCAAAACAACCCTAGAGCCTACGTTACGCTTAGGAAAACTCTCTCAAACACATAAAACAACAAATCGAAACCAAATAAATCATTTCACCAATTTTAATAGAATTCGACAAAATTATGAAAATACCCCTCATAAAGTTCACGACCATTTCACACAAAAAATTTTATAAATAACACAAACCAATATTTCCATTGAATTCCTTACGAAAAATCGATTCTAAAACATCCTAAATCATTAAAAACTGACTTAAAACGTGAAAAGTCCTCTCCGGGGGTAAAACAGTAATTTCACAATTTTAATAATTAAAAATTTTGAAATTAATAAATAAAACATTAAATAATTAAAGTAAAACATTGATAAAATTAATTTAAAATTTTGAATTAAAAAAATCGATCAATCGGGCTTTCAAGTAAAATTGTTGAGGGTTCGTGGGATATTTCTTTAAGGACCCCTCCATTTGGGGGTCCAAAGAATTAAAGAAATAATGGAGGAGGGGTCTCCAAAAATTAAAAGTAAATCAAGCAAGACTAAAGTCAAGGTATTAAAGTCAATCAAGCAAGACTAAAGCTCAAATTAATGTCAATTAAGCAAGACTAAAGTCAAAATATTAAAAGTCAATCAAGTGAGACTAAAGTCAAAATATTAAAAGTCAATCAAATAAGACCAAAAGTCAAAATCATAATAGAATTCTAATTAAAAAATTACTCTATCTAATAGAGTTCTAACTAAAAAATAATTCTACCTAAAACAATTCTAATTAAAATACAATTCTACCTAAAACAAGTCCAGCTAAAACACAACTCTAATTAAAAGAACTCTAATTAAACACTAACTCTATCCAAATCAACCCTAAAAAAAATTTATAAATAGAGGTGCTCACACCCTATTTTCGTATAAAATCATAAACCCTAAGAGAAGTAGGTCTAAAAGCCCCCTAGCCTCCCATAAACCCTAGTTTTGGAGCCCCAACTCCTTACCTAACATCCCTCCTTCGATTTTAGCCTAAAGAACACTCAAAAGCCTTCCAAAAACATCCCAAAATCCGCAACAAACTTGAAGAGTTCAGATCCAAAAATAAGGAGATACCTTGCCTCGGAGATCCGAAATCAAATCCGGAGACAGAACGAAGCAAGGGAGTACGGTACAAGGAGCTCTTTTTGTCAGATCTGAGGGAATAAAGTTTGCTATCGGAAAGGTATAAAAAATTTTATTTATTTATTTTTATCTAGGTTTTTAGCAATGTAATTTACTTGGGAAGTTAGTAGAGACCGACTTTGGCCAGGCGGGGTTGGTGCCTAACACCTTCCAACCCCGTAACATGATCCCCGAATTCAGCTTTTTTTTTGTTTTAGATTAGTTTTTTTATCCGTTTAGAGTCATTGATCGGTTCGTAGACCTTAACAACTAGGTGGCGACTCCCAAACCTCAAGGGTCAAAAGAGGATCCGCGCACCCCGCGGATCGAGGGCGCTTTTAAAAGCCAGTAGCCTTGAACAAAAAAAAAAGGATGAAGCACAAGTTAACAATGTGCAACCTACTAGAACATTTCTTCATCTCGGCACCAATAGTGAACCAGAGGCCACCAGCTCCTCAGGTCTCTTTCAAAGTTAATCCAACTTAAATAACACATATCCCGCAAGCATTTCAATTTGGCCAGAACCTAGCATTTGGTCAAAACCCAACAGGACCCCTCGAGTTTTCACTCATGTACCTATGACTCCATCAGAACTACTCCCAGCATTACTCAAAGGATAATATCTCACTAAGAAACAATCAAACCCAGAGGCGATAAAAGGACTAGGGTACAATCCCAATCAATTTTGTGAGTTCCATATGGGTGCACCGGGATATGCCACCAATCAATGCTGGCAACCTAAGCATCAAGTTCAAAACCTGATAGACAGGAAAATAATAATTTTAAATGTGCCAACAGCCCAAGCACCTCAGCAGAACATTAATCAGGACCTGTTATCGACACACAATGGAGGAGGCAATTGAAATTACAGGCTTTGACAATGTCTAGACCTAGAGGGGGGTGAATAGGACTAATTAAAAAATTCTTCTAAATGTGAACACTTAAGTGTCTGAATTTTTAATGAATTCGTTTTATTGAAGCATTCACCAGATGATCCATGGAACAAAGGATTTATGCATGTAGTGATTAATCATGATATACGTTCAGATTTGCATGAAAATAAGGAATTTAAAAAGAAGCACAAGACACGTAATTTATAGTGGTTCAGCAATTATGCCTACGTCCACTCCCAAGAGAACCCCAATCGATGGTTTTTCGGTGTATACTAAAACTGAGGTTTTTTGTTCACTTTAAACCACATATAGAATTTTTTCCCAGGTTAATTCTACAACCCTAAGATTGAGTGAACCACATCCACTCAAAATGTCTGAGTTTTATGCTTTAGGAACTCAGCAACCTTTATCACTCAATTTGAACTTGCAACTCAATCAAGTGTTTGATTTTGAAGAGGAAATCAATGTAGACACCCGAATTTGAGCGGGCCCTCGACGCAAAATACCTCCAAAAATCAAAAAATTGGAATGGGCCCCAAAGCCCAAACCTACAAGAACCCAATCCATTTTCAACTAATAAATGTCCGAGGCCACTCACGTGGCCCATGGACCCGCACACTCACCACTCTCCTACATCCTTAAATTCAACCCAATATTATTCTACCCAAGCCCAATCACTCTTGTTAAACCCAAATCCACCCTCATTACTATTCAATTCCCTATCCAAGCCCACACCCAAACCCAAGCTACTTTATTCTATAAACCCAATCCAACATTAACCCAACCCAATCTAAGCCCAACTCATAACCTAAGCCCAATTCACTACTCAAACCCAATCCAACCCATCATCATCACATCAAACCAATCACCAATTCAAACCCAAAAAATGACACATGTCATCACACCCTTCCACCTCCCTCATCTAATCAACCAACTCCATCACTTCCCTCCAAAAATCAACTCAACCCATAACCCTACCCTAACCTAACCTATTCCCCATCCTCTCATCATCAACCACAAACATCACAACTCATACCCTACATACCCTAACCTATTCCCCATTCTCTAACACTATCAACCAACCACATCACAACCCATATCTATCCATCACTTTCCCTTAAAACACTCCCACAAAATCACCTCAACCCATACCTCCCACCATCACCCCCATACCCTTCTCTCTAATCAACCAACCACCATCACCAATCAACCAATCTCATCATCTTTCCATTTGCCACATGTCATCATCACTTCAATTCTTTCAAAATCCAACCAATCACTACCCATCCCCCCAAATCAAACACCTTACCTCTTCAACCATCTCAACACTCCTTCTCCAAATAACTTCCTTACACCTCCCATTCCTCCCATCAACCATCACTCATCTCACCCCACCAAACACTCTACCCAAATGGATTTGGGTAAGATCCAAACCATTTGGGTTAAAACACAACCCATTTTCCCCATTACAAAACTACCCTTATTTCCATCTCAAAGTTCACACTCATCTTCTTTCAAACCCATGCCATTATCCCTCATTCTAATCCCTCACCCCATTATACCCTTAAAATACCTCCCCAACTTCTATAAAAACCCCTCCATTCTCCCCTCACAACAACTAATAAAAAATTAAGAAAAATACTTAAAAAAAAATCACAACTCACCTCAACTCAATCCTCAACTCTATACTTCTATTCCATTCCTAACCACTATCAACTCTCAACTCATCTCAACCTTCAATCCTCAACTTCAAACAAGCCAATCAAAAAAGGAGAAAAGAAGACACAAAAGGTGGACATCTTTGAAGACTAAAGAAGATCAACTCAAGGTCAAAGTGGGTTTGAAAAAGGAACACCCCCTCTATCTCCCCTCCTCTACTCACCCCCTTTCCTACACACTGGCACACACCACTATGGTTTAAATTACCAAAGGGACCCTTCTTCATAAGGGTGCCCTTAATGATTTGAACCGACATCGAAAGCCCCTCACACTTGAGGGCACATCGAATTATTTTTTGATTTCATTTTCTCTTTTTATTTTAAAAAGACCGAATCCGAGGTTACCACATTACGTGGATGGAGTAGGGTGCCTAACACATTCCTTACTCCATAAATGGACCCCCTTACCCTTGAATCAAAGGTTGGACCAAGTGTGTCTTATCCTATGAGAGTCATCATATATCCAAAGTGACATGTTTTTCAAGAAATACAACTTCGGGTGACCATTCACACCCTTTTGTCAAATTTGAATGGTGACGACTCCAAAACACCCCAAAGTGGAAGGATGCTTCAAAATATTGAAAATCCCATGTCCACAATCAATAAAACTGTTACAAGAGTATTTTGAAGTTAAAGCAAAACAAACAAACAAACTCATGATTATGATGAATGAGGTGAGTTTGTTAATCTTTGGTTCTTTACTTCTTCCTTCGCCTTTGGCTCCTCGCCTAGCTCGATGTTAGAGTGTAACTACATGAAAGATGAAGTTAGTGAAGCTTGATCAACTCAGATGAAGTAGCCTGATGTTCGTGGTTTCGACCTCACCCAATGATTCTTCTTCCTTAGTTAAGCCTCTTGAAGTGTACTTATTTGCTTGGGCTTAATTCAGAAGTTGTTGATTAAAAACCAATGAAGCCTAGAGCTTCTAATTTATAGAAACTGCACTCAACGGCTTCCTGTCAGTGGCACCGACCAAACTTAACGGTCGAAAATGTTATCGTTGAACACTATCTGTAGCTCTGTCGGTGGAACCTCCAATAGTTATCAGTGGGATCGATGAGCATTATGACGGTGGAACCGACAGAACCATGCTTCTGCCACCGATAGGTGTTTTCTCATTTTGTTCTGGCGGTGGATGTCGGTGGGACCGACAAGTTGTTCATCGGTGGAACCAATGACTATTCTGTTGGTGGTACCGACAAGATTAAGCTTCTGCCACCAATACCTTGAGTTCCACTCTGTTCTGTCGGTGGGACCGACAAGTTGTTCATCGGTGGAACCGATGATCATTCTATCAGTGGAACCATCAAGATTATGCTTCTGCCATCGATACCTTGAGTTCCATTTTGTTCTGTCGGTGACTGACGGGGATCCTCCACTCTTGCCGACAGCCTCTATTTTCCTTGAAATTGAGCTGGTTTTGGGATGAACTTTGAACACTCAAAAAATATTTCGATAATAACTTGTTCTGATGCTCCATGGGTGATGATGTCCCTTGTCCTTGGTTGGTTTTGATATACTACGGATTTGTCATTGGTGTAATGCATGCTGATTTCTCTTCGTTCGTTTTGAACAATATCTTCCAGTAGTTACAAAATAACAACATACGACTAATCTTAGAATTGACAAAACATGGTACTAACAGCAATGGGTCGACAATCAATACCATGTGAAGAGATGAACCGAGCTTCGACCTTTCAGTCTTAATAGCACTTATCGACACCAAGGTTAGGGTCAATTTGAGGAAAAAACCAACATCATCAAACATAAAACGTTTTGTCGAGAGATACAACAAACTAATCATCATCCCAACTGCCAATCAGAATGGCCAATCTCACTGTTCACTCCAACTACCAAACTTCGAATCCTTTCACGACCACTACTCATCATATCCTACACATTACCAACTACAAATTCTTCCTTTCGATCACCCCTCGTTATACCTTGCACCATACCAACTTCCGGTTCTTCCTCTCGACCACCTCTTATCATGCTGTACTACACCGACTTCTCAAACTTCAAGCTTTTCCTCCCGTCCACCTCTCATCTTATCATATACTAACCCATAAATCCCTGATATCACCACATCAACCATCAAGTCCAATCTACCACCTTTTATCCTCCATCTAAAGCCAAATCCTCAACCCATGACCATTATATCTCCTAAACCCTTTCCATATCGTTCAAATCAAATCGTCCCATGGAGTTATGAGATTATGATCGTTACTTTGGTAAGGGTTGAAAAATTGAAGGAGGCTATGGTAACAGACATTGGTCATATGACCAGATCAAGGAGGTGCTACAAGGTGCCAGAAAAGGAACAAAGAACAAACAGAAGATGAGGAAAAAATGAAAGATAGGGGAAAGAAAAATTGGTGGAAGAAGAGCGAACACTGCAAAGAGAGCCGGAGGAGAAGAAAAATTGAGTGACCGACAAGGAAGCAGTCGATTTCCTCAAGCTTATTAAAAAAAGTGAGTATAACATAGTAGAGCAATTGAACAATATGCCAACTCAGACTACCATCTTCGACCTGCTATTAAATTCAAAGCAACATTGGGAAGTACTACTTAAAGTTCTTAGTGGTGTACATATGCTTGAGACTACCTTACCAAAAGAGTTGGAGAAGACGGTAGTGTAGACACCCAAATTTGACCGGGCCCTCTACGTAAAATGCCCCAAAAATCGTAAAAATTAAAATGGGTATCGAGACCCAAACCTACAAAAATACAATGTATTTTATCATTATTTTTCAATAAATGGCCCAAGGCTACTCACGTGACCCATGGACCCAAATTCCGTACCACCCTTCTACACTCCTCAACTCAATCCAACATAAGTTCAAATCCATTTCTATTCTACACATTACCTAAACCCATTCAACTCAATCCAAATTCACTCCTATTTAACCCACAACCTAAGCCCAACCCAACACTCTACCCAAGCCCAACTCATTACCCAAAGCCAATTTCAACCTCACCCAACATCACAACCAATCAACATGATTATCAAGGTGGGACATATGTTACCACCTCAACTCACCTCCCTCATCCCCTACCTATCCCATCACCTTTTCTCTAAACATCATCTACCTACATCAATCCATCACATTTTCTCTAAAAAAATCTATCTACCTACACCTCCAACCTATACATCCCCCTAACCTACCCTCATCCTTCCCTACAAACTTCTATTATCTCAAATCAAACACATCCCCCTAACCTCCCCGTAATCATTCCCTATAAACCCTTTTCATATCAAATCAAACACACTCTCCTTACCATCAACTCATCTAAACCCTCTAATCTCCACACATTTTGACACATGTCACCATCTCCTTCACCTTCCCAACAACCTAATTAATTACCCTCTTACACAATTCATTCTTTTAAACCAAACACCACTCCCATTTCACCTCACCAATAAATTATCCTCTTACAAATCCCATCATCTCAACTACTATCATTCATTTCCTTCCACCTAACACTCAATCCAAATAGGTTGAAAGATCCAATCCATTTGGGTTACAAATAACCCATTTAACCCTTTTCCCTAAATACATTTCCATCTTCATCAATTTATACATACCCATCTTTCAAACCACTAACCATTCTACCCTTTCCCATCATTTTTCCCCATATTACCCCTAAAATAACTTTCAAACCTTATAAACCCCCCCTCATTCTCTATTCACAACCCCTAATGAAAATTTGATAAAACCTCCTCTAAAAAAATTACAATTCTCTTAACTCTCAAGTCTTTACTCTTAATTCACCTTATTACTCTCAACTCTCAACTCTCAACTCTCGACTCTCAACTCTTAACTATCTCTGTTAAGTAAGTCAATGAAGGTCAAAGAAGACTCATCCCTTAAAGGTCAAAGAAAGTCAACCCAAGATCAAGGTGGATTTGGACTAGGTTCACCCCTTTCTCTCCTCCCCACTTCTTTTTTCTACTTCTCCTCCTATCTACACCTACACACACATCACAAATGGTTTGAATCATTAAAGGGGCCCCATTTTCAATAAGGGTACTCTCAATGATTTGAACCAATATCGAAAGTCCCTCATACTTGATGGCAAATATTGGATTTTTTGGATTCTTTTCATTTTATTTTTAATTTCAAAAATGATCGAATCCAAGGTTACCACCGATGGTGAATGGAGTAGGGTACCTAACACCTTCCTTACTTCATAACATGGACCCCCTAACCTAGAATCAAAAAT
This sequence comes from Akebia trifoliata, assembly GCF_017979445.1. NCBI lineage: Eukaryota > Viridiplantae > Streptophyta > Magnoliopsida > Ranunculales > Lardizabalaceae > Akebia > Akebia trifoliata. Next base: position 18,646,636 of record NC_141384.1, on the reverse strand, counting down.
TGGACCAAACGAGTCGTATCCGTACGAGAGTCACCAAATGTCTAAATGACACATTTTTAAAAAATACAACCCGGGTGACCATTCACACTCATTTACAAATTTGAATGGTGACGACTCCAAAACCCCCCAAAGTGGTTGATATATTCAAAAATGAATAAATCACGTCCACAGCTTGGTGACTCCACTAGGAAACTACTAGCGGGTCCGACCTTCTTCTTAGATTCGGTCATTGTTTAAAAAAATGCTTGTTTTCATTTATTTATTATTTTTTCGTTTATCTATTAACGTTTGCTTTGTTTCTTTTTTATTTACAAGTTTCATATGAGAATGATTGTAATATTTATTTTCTTATGCTTTATTCTTTTATTTATTTATTTTTACTTTATTTTGAGATCGATGATGTAAGGATGGATACATTTTTCAAAAAAAAAAAAATGCACGTGCACGCGCGTTTCATATCCTAATACACAAGCCACCTCTTCCCTTGTTAAAATTCTAGCCCCGAATGCCGATACTCTCAAGCCCACGAGATCGTTATTTTGAGTGGCGGGGAGGAGAACATCCGTCCCATTCACCAACCTAAGACGTGGACACTCCGGAGTGTATTGAGGTTTGAAGAATTAATCTCACCCAACGTGGCACGCCATCAACCTCATCCACAATTAAATCTATTATCATCCATCATCTAGTATCTACCTCGAATATGTGTTCACGACTCATACCCGCTACAAAAATGGGTCAACGACCCATACTAGCTTCAAAAATGGGTCCACAACCCATATCCACTTCTAATGGGATCTACGACCCATATCCACCTCAAATGGGTCCATGACCCATATCCATGTTCAAATGGGTCCACAACCCATACCCCATCTCAAATGGGTTCACGACCCATATCTATGTCCAAATGGGTCCACGACCCATATCTACTTCCAATGGGCTCTACGACTCATATCCACCTCAAATGGGTCCACAACCCATATCCATGTCCAAATGGGTCCACGACCCATACCCATCTCAAATGGGTCCACGACCCATATCCGCTTTCAAATGGGCCCACGATGCATACCTATCTCAAATGGGTCCACGACCCACATCCATTTCAAACTAGGTTTACGACCCATATATCCATGTCTAAATGGGTCCACGACCCATATCCATGTCCAGATGGGTTCACGATCCATATCTATTTCCAAATGGGCCCACGACCCATACCCATCTCAAATGGGTTCATGACCCACATTCATTTTAAATTGGATCTACGATCCATATCCATTTCAAATGGGTCTATGACCCATATCCATTTCAAAATGGGTCCACGACCCTTATCCATCTCAAATGGGTCCGCAACCCATATTCATTTCGGGTCGGATTCACAACCTTTACCCAATCCAAATCGGATCCATCCTTCAATTTCAACCATGTCCATGATTTAAATACGATCCATCAAGATCATCAATTAGAAGATCAATTCTAATGAATCCATTTATTTTTTCAACAAATCATATTTAAAAAAAATAAAAATAAATAAATAAATAAATTTAAGCACCAATTGCAATTTTTGATCAAAGTTGGTGCCTAAGAATGATCTTGCCATTTAGATATGAGGGGGATAAACTATGTCTATTCAAGGAGATGAGGTGATTTAAGAGTGTCATTGTGCACCGCCTCTTCCTTAGAGATCTGATTGGCCGATCTTGATTTTAGAGAATTGGATTGGAGGCTAACAAAAAAGATATTTTTCAACTCAACTTGTTTCAGTTAATCTACTTTCACAAAATATTTTACCAACTCCGTGTTGATGCTAGTCCCATGCTGTTGCCAACTCCATATTGATGTAATTTTTTTTTATAAATATTTTATCAATTCCGTGTCGATACCAGTTCTGTGCTGATGTAATTTCTTTTTAAAATGTTTTATCGACTCTGTGTCGATGTCAGCTCCGTGCTAATGTAACTTCTTTTCAAAATATTTTATCGACTCCGTGTCGATGTCAGCTCCGTGCTGATGTAATTTCTTTTCAAAATATTTTACTGACTCTGTATCGATGTCAGCTCTGTGCTGATGTAATTTCTTTTTAAAATATTTTATTGACTCCATGTCGATGCCAACTCTGTGTTGATGTAATTTCTTTTTAAAATACTTTACCGACTCTGTGTAGATGCCAGCTCCAGTTGATGTAATTTCTTTTCAAAATACTTTACCGATGTAGACACCCAATTTTTGCACTCGCCTGATTAATCAATTCGTCAACCAGATCGCGACGATTCCTAATGATGGATGATTATTCCAATGTTTTATTTGTTGCTAGACATGTTTCAGAAATTTGGATGAGGTATCTCATATTAACAAAACTGTAGAAACCACGCTACGCTAGGAAAATATAACCCCAAAAACATAGAAATTATCATCTTGCAGATAAAAAGAAGCTTTACGATAAAAATCACTAAAAAATGATCAAATTATCAAAATACCCCTAACATCAAAACATCCTTAAAGCCCCCTTACGCTTAGGAAAATCCATTCGAACACATAAAATAACAAAATAAAATCAAATAAATTATTTTACCAATTTTCACCAAATTTGACAAAATTATGAAAATGCCCCTCATAAGGGTTGACAATTACTTCATGCCAAAAAATTCATAAATGACACAAACCAATAATCCCATTGAATTCCTTACTAAAAATCGATTCCAAAATATCTCGGAGCATCGAAAACCTACTTGAAAAACAAAAATTCTCTTCAGAGGTAAAACGGTAATTTTCTAATTTTTAAAATTTTTTAATTTTGAAATTAATAAATAAAATATTAATTAACGTAAAGTAAAACCTTAATAAAATTAATTTAAAAATCTAAACCAAGTCAATCTCATAAGACTTAGGTCAAAATCCTCATTAAAACATTAATCTAAAGAAACCAAGTCAATCTCATAAGACTTAAGTCAAAATCCTAATTAAAACCCTAATCTAAAAAGATCAAGTCAATCTCATAAGACTAAAATCAAAATCTTAATTTACCTTATCTAAAAGAAGACTATCACGCCCCGAAACCCCAACACGAATCCTTATGATTCATTAGTCAGAATCTCGAGGTGTGAGATAGTCAATCACACAACCTAATAGAACATTCACAAATAATAATACTTATGAAAAGAAAATATACGCAGCGGAATAAACATTTGACTAACATATATACGAGAGTTTAGAATAAGCGAAAGAAATCGATAAACATTAATATAAGTCAAGATCCTAAATCTCATAATTCATTAAGTTATAAAAATTTCTAAACTAACATATTTCTTATCTACAAACAAAAACCACTAGGATTTCCTACTAATCCTCAAAGACACGGTGGTGGCAAGACATCAATTTGTTCTTCCTCGAGGACCTCCTCAAAAGACTCCTCAAAGAATGGTTCTTCAATAGCTGAATAATCTGAAAGGGAAATGATAGGGTGAGTAACAGGGGAATGTTACTCAGCAGGATGAACGCCGTTCTAACAGCGAGTCATACATGCACGAGTAATCATCAGAACAATTAAATAATGCAAGTTTTCATAATGTAACATACGATAAATGTCTAAGTATACTCAGTAAACAGTTATAATAACTTTCAATCTATCATTTTCAATCATTTAAAGTAACATATGCATCTTTTAAATGAAAACATCTATCAATCATTACAAAATAAAAAAAAATACATAATAAGAACACGACGGTGTAATCGATAAGAGAGCAGATGAACACACCGATATAACCGCCTCGGCTATGGCAATACGATATTCCAAACTTAACCTCCGATGTGGAATCTCATCGTTATAGATCTGATTTTGTGGCCGGTCTAGCATACCACGTTTGGATGACCATTTATCCGGCTCAAACTGGTCCGTTGACCAAGAACCCAATACTAAGTTCAACTAACGGTGAGGTCGACCGTTTGACGACTACAGACTAAAAGTGATCACTAACTAGTCCAGGAAACCCCTCGCGTCGAAGCTTATCAAGAGGCAATGCATGTAAATCTCGCCTAACTCTACACTATACAGAGACCACCTTTACACACAATGTTCCCCAGGAAATAAGTAGAAGAAATTCCCGGATTTCATAAGCTGTAATATGCTTTAAGGTATCCCATACTACCGAAGAGCATATGACATCTAGTGTTATCCTAGATTGACTCGTCGCTTCCGGATATACAGCAACGCGTCACTCTTTATGGGTTTTCTACAAACCTTTACTGGTAAATAAAATAATTTATTTTGTATATAATATATCATTTCTTTTAATCGAAAATACAAATAAAATTTGGTAGTACCCTCCAGTGACAGTTATCTGTCATTTTCATCCATCAACCATCTCATCCCTCTATCTATCTATCACGTTTTACGTGGTATGACCACTACGTAGAACTGGAGGCACTGTCCCATCAATCAGTCTAGAACATACGTTTCTCTATCCATCCATCAATTAAATCGATCAATCTATCATCTAATTTCTTACATATCTATTAAAGTAATTTTACTTTTAAAGTAATCCATAAAGCATCAACCAATTCCATTCGATGGTTTTGGTTGAGTCGAGAGACTCGAAAACAAAGATAAAACCATAAGACATAAAAGTTGAAAATCTATGAAAATTTAACTAAGTATTGAAAAATGATTTTTCAAAAGTCGAAATTGAAAACGAACTATTTATTTATTTATTAAAGAACTTAAAGTAATACTTAATTATTTTTAATGAAATAAAGGTAGGAAATGGGTATACATACTATATGGAAGCAACAAAAAAAAATTAGAACCAAACTCAACATTCGGATACTTTTCCGAATTGCTGATTTTTCGTCGAAACTCGACCAAAATCGATCCAAATATTATACCAACTATAAAATGTTTATATTACATCAAATGAACTAAAACCAATCATAAATAAGCATGCAAACATGATTCAAATCATTCAAATATGTATAAACTTAATGAAACGATCGATTTATCAACAATCACATGGATTTTCTATGAAATTATCGCATAATTAGAAGGTAGAAGGGAAGGCAACCTACTTCAAGCTATTTTCAACGGTTGAATGGACTTAAAAATCGCCTCTGACCAATCTTCAAAATTTTCTTCCGGTGAAAATTGAATTTCTTTACTTCCATGCGTAACCTTCGACAAGAGGAACAACTTTCCTTCTTGCGCCTAAGCTCGGATCGTTCTCGTTTGGCGTAGATCTGAGTTTCAAATATTGAAGGAAAATGGTTGAGATTTTTTTGGAGAGAAAAATAAGAAAAATCTGATTTTTCTAATAGAATTTAGATATTTATATAACTTAAGTTGGGACATACTTGTCATTTTGAAAATTATTTTTCTCGAATGCCGAATTGGACAATCTTATACTCTATTTCGGGTGATTTTTCGACACGAATCTAATGGTATTATCGATTTTCTCAAATTACGTCTCTAAGGTGTCATTTATCTATTGGAAAAATATCTAACGCGAAATTCGAGGATTTGATAACTTTTTCAATCGACTTCAAATTTCGGCGTGCTTACAGGCTAAAATATGTTTCTCGATCCTTCTAAATCTATTGGTGAAGTTAATTTTTCTCAATTATTAAAAATTAAAATACCATACTTTTAAATTAATGCACGGATCTAAAATTCTTTTCTTGAGATACATTTTAAGATTTTCAAGTCATTACAAAGACCTAGTCAAGCCCTAATTCTTAAAAGAAAATCTATAAATAGGAGCCTCCACAATCTAATTTCGCAGGTCAAAGAAAATCCTAGAAAAAATAGGTCAAAAAGTCTCCCTAACATTTCCAAAATCTTGATTTTGAAGTCCTAATCCCTTACCTATCATTCAAACCCTAGTTTGTGTTCACAAACTCTTAGAAACTCTCCACAAAACACCCAAAAATCCCTCAATAAATTTAGGAAACACTCAGATCTAAGAAGGAGGTACTTCATCTTGGAAATCTGAAGCAGATCTAGTAACAAAACAAAGCGAGAAGTATCTTACGAAGAACTGTTCTACCAGTTCTGAGGGAATGAATTGTTGCAATCGTATAGGTATATTTTCTTTTTATATTTTTTATTAGTTTTATTTATTTATTTTAGATTTTGTTTAGCAATGTAATCTTCTTGAGAAATAGTAGAGACCGACGTTTGCTAGGCAGGGTTGGTGCCTAACACCTTCCAACCCTGTAACGTAATCCCCGGACTTAGTTTCTTTTTGTAGATTAGTTGTTTTTATCCATCTTGAGTCAATACTCGATTTCTAAACTGTAATAACTAGTGGCGACTCCCAAACCTCAAAATTAAAAGCGCATCCGCAAACCCCGTGGATCGAGGGCGTTTTCAACCGACTCCATGTCAATGCCTTCTCCTTGCTGATGTAATTTCTTTTTAAAATACTTTACCGACTCCGTGTCGATGTCAGCTCCGTGCTAATGTAATTTCTTTTTAAAATGCTTTACCGACTTCGTGTCGATGGTAGCTTTGACTGATGTAATCTCTTTTTAAAATGCTTTATTGACTCCGTGTCGATGCCAACTCCGTGCTGATGTAATTTCTTTTTCAAAATATCTTACCAACTCCGTGTTGATGTCAGCTCCGTGCTGATGCCAGGTTCGTACTGATTCATACCTAAAAATATACTATAAATGATTGTGAATGAGTGGGAATTTAGGTACAAGGATTGACCCTAAACCTAGGGTTGATATAGGAACCTAAATTGAGTAAAAGAGCACCTAGAGGAGCTAAGAAGTATCTTGGAAATTCATTATATATCTCGAGGAATTCTGATTGATGGTCAAGTTTGGGCACTTAGAAAATGATTTTTGAAAATCTGAGAATAACATTATGTTCGTATTGAAAAATTATCAAAAATATACTATAAGTTTGTAAAGATCAGAGCTCGAGGCATAGACATTTTAAATAAAAATAAAAATAAAATTAAATGACCTTTAAATATTTTTGTCACTATAAATATCAAACTTATTAAAAATTTATAGACTTTTCATCTCTTTTCCAAATAAAATCCTAACCAGACTCCCTAGAGATAGAAGAATCGATTCGAGGATTGTAAAGTGAGATTCAATGCTCGACGAAAAAGAAGAAAATTTATCTCTTATCAAGGGCTTCACGTGGATCCAAGGAGATCGTAATTTCATTAGAAAGAAAAAATGAAAGTGAACAAAGGGGAATATTAAGAGTTGATCTCGAAGCTATTGTATCTTAGAAGATGCTAAAATAGTAGAAACTTTTCCTTTCTACCCTTTAGTTGTTAAGTTTTTAGTAGAAAATCATTTTACATCCAAAAATTAGATTTGAATTTTAATCTAGGGGTACATTCTTCAAATAACCGTGCATGATTAGATGATTTCAATCCTTAATCTTGTTTTTAAATTGTAAATCTTGTATTAAAAGTTAAAAAAATACATTTATTAGTTTTATGACCATGATCAATGGAGAAAATTTTAAAAATAATTGTGGGCAAGTTTAGGGAGAAATCAGAGAAAAATATGAAAAATTGTTATGCTCGATTGACCTAACCATCTTCCCATGAAGGATTGTAGAATGCATTCCTCTCGAATTCGGTCGACCTTGAAAAAGTTCAGGCGACCGACCTATCACCCCAACAGCTCTCGGGTTCGATCGTCCCACCTACCTCGATCGACTGACCTTATGCTAAAATGTCAAGTTTAGCTTTTTTTTAAATAGCTTTTCCCCACCAACATGTGTATTTTTCGACACCTTATTTTAAGTAAATGTCATAAATAATTTTTTTTCATTTACTTTCTTTAATGAAATTAAGGGATAACCCCCTATTTGGAAACAATGGGAATGATTTAAAAATTCAAATTTCTACATATTAAAATCTAATTTTTGGTTCCAAGAACAAAACGTAATTTATGGCATTTTTGTCATATTTTCAAATCTCGATATCTTTTACGTTATTTTGAATTAAACTACAAAAATTACATTATGTCAATACATTTATTTAAGACTTTTATTCCTAAAACTCATTTTACGTTTAAAAAACTTTAAAATTTTAGTTTTTTCAATACTTAGTCAAATTTTCACTACTTTCCACATTTTTCACTATTTATGATCTTATCATGTTTTTCAAGTCTTTCTTACTCAACCAAGATCATCATATAGAATTGGTTGATGCTTTAGAATCACAAATACTTTCTAGAAAATGTATACTTTAATAGATATGTAAGAAGATGGATGTTTTATCAAGAGATTGGTGGATAGATAGAGATTACTTATGTTCTTAACTGATTGATAGGACAATGCCTCCAGACTTATATAGTGGCTATGCCACATGGTGTATGAAAGATATAAGATGAATGAATATCTCATGTTCCAATGACAACGTGAGATATGATTGATGAATGGATTGATTAACAGATGGATGTCATTAGATGGCATTATCATATCTTGTTTGTACTTTCGATAAAAAAACTATATATATGCATATATAAAAATATAACTATTCTTGTTTATTAAAAAAGGGTCGTAGAAAACCTAAAAAGAATGACGCATTACTATACCTCTAGAAACATCGGGTCAATCTAGGCTAACACTTAATGTTTTATTCTCTTTTGTAGTATGAGATACCTTAGAGAGTAGTATAGTTCGTGAGATCCAGGAATTTTTTCTCTTCTTTCATGGGGAACATTTTCTTGTCAAGGTAGTATTTGTATAGTATAAAGATAGTCTAAGGTTCACATTATTGCCTCTTAACAAGCTTAGACGTGAGGAATTTCTCCTGGGCTAGTTAGTTATCACTTAGAGTCCATAATCGTTAAATAGTCGACTTTACCGCTAGTTGAGCTCAGTATTAGGTTTTTGGTTAACGGCTAGTCTAAGTCGGATAAATGATCACCCACCCGTGGTATGCTAAACCAGCCACAAAATCAAATAAGAATGGTGGGATTCGACATCGAATGTTAAGTATTGGAATACTGATTTACTATAGCCGAAGTAGTTATATCGATATATTCCTCAACACTCTTATCGATTATACCGTCATGTATGTATTATATATTTCCTTATTGTATGTCGATGGACGAGAATTTTACTTTCAAATATAATAAGATTATTACTTTGTTAAATAATTTGATCGATAGATTGTTACTTATTATATTTATTTTATTTTTCTTGTTTTAATTAGTATTTATTCAAATGTTAGATTATATTAAAAACCTGCATGATTTTAAACTTCAGAATGATTATACGTTGCATGTTGTAACTAATTGTTAGAACGGTAGATTTCCTATTAGGTAACTGCTATTACTCACCTTACCATTTACTTTTTCAGATTTTAAAGTTATCGATAAGACATTGATTGAGAATGGGGTTTATAAGGAGACACCAAAAGCTGAGTATGTCGATGAGTAGCGACCTCCATCATCTTGATTAATCTTAGGGTTGTAGTAGTTGTTTATTTTATATTTTAGATTGAAACTCTTATGTTTAGGCATTATGTGCTAATTTATATTCAGTATAGTTGTCTAGTTATGTCTTGTTTTAGTTAATATGATCATTAATTTGAGACTTAAGGATTTTGGATCATATTAACTTTCGCACTTTATTAATCTTTGGTATTATTTCTTTCCATTGCTTCATCCTTATTTATTAGGATCTATTCTTTTGTTATTATATATTATCATGGGATGGAATGGTTAATCATTCCTTGAGATCTAACATTGGAATCCTTGGGATGCGTGTTGGATTTTGGGACGTGACATAAGACCTTGGGATGAACCACCATGGGAGTTGCAAGAAGAGTGGGGAGTGAAGTTCACAAAACAGCAAGCCCTGCCACTAGAAATAGTTTGGTTGTACCTAGCCTATGGCCAAACAAAAAAGTCTATTGGTTTTCACAAAGTTATGGCTTGGCAAAATTTAACCCTAATCGTACATGGGGTATGGTCAGGAAAAATTTTGTGTTGCCCATTGAGTTGGTACAACTAGGCAAAATGCCTCTAGAGGAAATTTTGCTTACAAGAGGTATTTTGCCCAAATTTTGCTTCTAGGAGCATTTTTCAACATTGGTTTTCAAGCAAATTTTCTTCAATTTTGATTTGTGGTTTGGAAACTAACTTTGAAAATTGCTCAACAAAAGAATAATACTTGAAAATGTTTGAAAGTAAAAACCCATCTCATGCCAAAGGTGGGCATCTTATTATAAAACAACACTCCCGCTTGTTTACAACTTGATCTTCAAGGATCGACTCACTTACAAACTCAAAGTGCATGGGTAATAGGTGGGATATGTAGGGAACTCACCTTCAAACTTCCATGCAAGCCAAACCAAGCACTTCATCGATTGGTGGTGAGGTGGATGCTTTCGTCTCTGTCCCCCAAAGTTAGCGACCTTGGGGTGGGAGGTTACTTGCATCCGTGGGTTAATATTTTTCTTGGGATAAAGGAGGTTTGTGCAAGAGGCTTCGTATCGTGATAAATATGCAAATGTATTGGAGATGTGTCAATAGAAGCAAATAAACAAAAAGCTTCCAAACCCCATCGTAAAGTAAACAATCCCACAAAATAGATAAGAGATGAAATAGAGATAATAAAAAACACAAATGAAGTTGTTAGTTTTTTTTTGCTTAAAAAATAATCAAAATGATTTGGTTTGAACCAGCTTAGCAACCCCAGTGGAGTTGTCAAGTTGTAGATACGTGGGCTTCAAAATCGTGCGAAAGGTTTCAGCTCATCTACTCGAGTTTTGGAGTTGTCTCCATTCAATTAAGGTGTGAATGAGAACCATGGAATTGTTTCACAATTCATTTTCCTTGGTTTGTAGTGACCCTCATATCCAAATGGATAGGGGGGGTTAAGATCTAGCCAAAGTTCTAGGTAAAAGAGTTCAGTTGAGGGACAAGGAAGGTGTTAGGCACTTAGTCCCTCCCATTTTGAGATGGTTACTAATATGACCATAAATGAAGTATTTAAAAATGATTTTTAAAATTTTTGAAGATAGAGGGAGTTGTAGAGAGACTTGGAGAAAAAAGACTATAATTTATTTCTAGAAAAAAAAATCAAGATGAAGAGCAAGCATCTACTAGAATTAGATGCTTGTTGGAATTTTTTTGTGAGCCGAGAACTTTGGTGGAAATCCACTTGGATTCCATAATTTTGAATTTCTAGGCTTCAAAAAAATATTATGAACTATCTTGGGAGTAACTTTTTATTGGTTTAGTTTTTAGGAGGTGTCCATGGGTTGGTGTGGTACCCCTGAAATACTAACACAAATCCCAATGTCAAATCCCGAGGATTGGTAACACTTCAAAATTTAGACATGATTTCCTCAGTTTATGTTTGCGTTCCAAGGTACTCAAAAACCTGATAAAAATAAACATAATATCTTGTATATAAATATACCAAGTAATGAACAAGCAGCGGAAGATTATATACAACTAACAATGTAAAGGGACATCAAAGTATAAAAGATTAATAATATACAAGATTACAAAAATGCCCTCACTCTGACCAGAACCTAACACTCATCCCAAAATTTATAAACATCCTGGACAAAACTAGCAATGCTAATAGGTGTAGTCTCATTGCTTAATAAGTAATGGACTCTGATTGTCTATATAACCAACCAGATGCTCCTCACTCACTGACTTTGCGCCCGCCTCAGTAACTGCAAGTTATGAAGTTAAAAAAAAAAAAAGGTGAGTAACAATGGTTACCCAGTAAGTCCACAAATTTTTTTTTACTAATAATCTCTTCTAAACATGATCGAGTAAGTATACTGAAACATTTCAATACAGGTAATGTTTTACATAGTAAACAACGATTAATTGGGAGATATAGTCAGAGATGAGCAACTAAACATTTTAAAAGATTCACATTACATCAATCAACAATACTCACTATAGTATTTCTTTTTATACCATTCTAATTTATAACATTGAAATAGTAAATATGTTTTTCATTTTATAATTCAAAATAGAACAACAGATATATAATACACAATGGTAGAGTAGTGGAATTTGAGAGCTGGGATTCTACGAATAGATCTTTCCTAATTGGGACATGATGTTTCAATAATAAAGCATTAGTTTTTGAATTTTTGGTCGGTCGCTGCATTACCATACTTGCAAGATCATTTATCTGACTTAGACTGGCCGTTGACGTGACTATAAGTATTGGGTCTTTTTTCAATGTGTCAAAATGTTCGACTACTCTAAATTGTAAGTGATCACTAACTAATCATCTTCGTCTATGCCTATTAGGTGTGCATGTGATTTTCATTATACAATCTCATTTATGTACGACCATCTTTACATTACAAGTTCATTGGTAAAGATAGAGAGGAATAATCTTGGATTCCAATTATGACTCCACTTTCATATGCATCTCATATCACGTATGAGCTTAGATGTCCCTATCGTACATTCGAAGATAATACATCATTCTGAATGATACGACACACTATCCCTTTAAGCATTCACAAGCTCTTTAACAGCTCACAAAATAGTTACATATGTATATTATTTTTCTTTGAAAAAAATGATAAATTAACATTACAAGATTGAGAATGGATATCCAGTTTCCTACCATGTAACAATGGCCTATTGACCTAAAATAAATAACAAAACAAAAAGTAAACTATACATTACACTACATAAAAGAAATAAAAATGCAACCACAATTAATTACCTTGGATATCTATTCACCAACCTAAACACATCACTACAATGTAAAATGCAGATATCACCCCTTGAATGTGATTTTGACATTTTACTGTTTTATCCATTTTTCCATTTTTTAACACAACATTCATTTTTCAAAATTTCAAACTCATTTTGATCATTCAACCAAAAAACTACCAAAATTTACTCAAAATGGGATCTTGACAATGCGTGGAACTAAATTGTCAAAACTGTGGAAAGTTGGTGGAAATTTGGCTAAGTATCGAAGAAGTGATTTTTCAAAATTCTTAAAATTGAAAATGGATTTTTGAAAATAAAGTCTTGAATACGAGATTTGATATTATGTAATTTTTATAGTTCAATTCAATGTAACGCAAAAGATATTTGATTTTGAAAATCTGATGAAAATATCGAAATTTACGTTTTGTTCTTGAAATCAAATATTGGATTTTGATCCTTTGAGATTTGGATTTTGAAATCATTCCTATTGTTTCGAAATGGGGGGTAAAACCTTAATTTCATTATAGAACTTAAAGTAAATGACATTTACTTAAATATTTTTAATGAAATAAAATGTAGAAAAACACATATAAGTAATGGGGAAATCAAACAAAAAGCCAGAGTTCAAATTCTGTCAAAAAATTTTTTAACGACAATGCTGTCAATGCCAACAGTGGTACCACCAGCAACTTGCAAGTTGTACGAAAATTTGGTTTTTCAAGTTTTTTCGACAATACTTCGATCTATTTTCCTACCCACGATTCGATTGTTAAAATACGATAAAAACTCATCAAGCATGAAGGTCTTATCGTGAATTTGAAACAAAAAAGAAGGAATTCTACGATTTTAAAACACAATACAAGTTATGTTAAAATCCTATATGAAATTTTCACAATCTACGATTACCAATAAGAATTGAAAGTCCCCTACCAAAGATTGTGGTTGTTGGAGGTGATGTACTAGCACGAAAGTCGATGATTGATAGCATGGAACTCAAGCTTGGACTGATTTGGATGCAAAACGAACGGAGTCTAGATGACGGTATTGCCCCCCTTTTATGATGAAGAATGACTCTTCTTCAAGCTAGATGAAATTCTGAATGGGATGTATCAAAACACATTCACTAGTTTTTTGTAAAGGACGAAGAGAAAAGAAGAGAAACGAAAATCAATGATGGTGATGTTGTAAAGTTTGTCAATGCCGACAACTTTCTTTCTTTTTGTAGACACCCCGATTTGAATGAGCCCTCATTTGAAAGGGCCCAAAAATAGCAATGCTCCAATAAAGAATTGGCAAAAGGGCCTCGATGGCCCGAATCATCGGAACATGACATTTTTGCCAAAATTCAAGCCTCTAATACCTCTCAATGGGTTAGTAGGTCCACCAAAAGGATTTGGCACACTCCATCTACCCCGCTCCATGCAAAATACCGATTTTCCAACAAAAGGGGCCAACGGGCCCCTAAGGCCCAAAACATCAAAAGCGGTAACTTCGGTTAAATCAATGCTCCTAAGACCACCCCATGGTCTAGAGGACCCAAAAGAAGGAATGTGACCCATCCTACAGCTGTTCAACATCATCGCTCCGCGCTTACATACAAAAATCGATAAATTCCCCAACGGGCCCAAAAACCCGATTCGCCAACACGTGGCATTTTGATTAAATCAATGATTTCAAAAAATAAAAAAAAATCAAAAAAATAAAAACGTGAGACTGGGGATGCCTACCCTTCACCAAACCTTCACCGTTTCATCTCCAAATCCGCAAACTCCTTAAACCCACTCAAAGCCCACAAACCATTAACTTTTTTTTAATTAATTTTTCACCTTACCCCTAAGCTAAAATCAATCCTACATCATCTAAACCCTAAAAACCAACCTACCTTATCAAAATCCAATCCAAAATGAGCCTTATCCAATCCAAAACAACCCACAACCCTTCTAAACCCAAGCCCAATATATTAAAAGCCCATAAACCACTATCCACACTCAATTCACTATCCAACCCATAACCTTAACCCATTACCCACATAAACCAATCAACCCCTCAACATTAAAAGATGACAGTTGTCATCACCACCCTTCACCTCCCTCATCCAATCACCCACTCCTATCACCATTCTCTAAACAACTCATCTAACCCATCTCACCTCTCTCTAAAATCACCTCAACCCATACCCTACCCTAACCTAACCTATTCCCATCCTCTAACATCATCAACCACCCACACCTCCAACCATACCTTAATCCATCACCATTATCTAACATCATCAACCACCCACATCACCACCCATACCTCTACCCATCATCTTCCTTAAAACACTCCAATAAAATCAACTTAACCCATACTTCATTCATCATCAATCAACTAACCCATTTCTCTCTCTCTAATCAAAACAACCCCCATCAACCAATCAACCAATCTCATTCCTCACCCTCTCATCATGATTGTCACATGGCATCATCTCCTTTATTCTCCCAAAAATCAACCAACCAATCTCTTACACTACCCATCCCTCCACCCTACCATTTTCATCAACCTAATACTCATTCTCTAAACAACTCTCTTACACCCCCACTCCTCCCATCAACCATCACTCATCTCATCCCACCCAACACTCTACCCAAATGGATTTGGGTAGGATCCAAACCATTTGGATTAAAATACAATCCATTTTCATTCTTTACAAAATTACCCCTAAATTCACTCCAAATTTCATACCCCCATCTTCTAAAAACCATGCCATTCTCTATCCTCTCAACCCTTCACCCCATTATACCCCCAAACCTCCTCCAAACACCTATAAATACCTCCCCTCTCATCCCAAAAATGGTTACACCAAGTCTCACAAGAAAAGTATTTTCTCTACTCCTCTCTACCACTCTCTCATACTATCTTCTAAAAAAGGGAAAGTCCATTCTCATATTACACTAAGGGTTTAAGAAGCATAGAAGAAGAAGGAAGGAAAAAAAAGAAAGGAGAACCTTGAAGCTACAAGGTGGGTCTTAAACTCCCCCCCTCTCTCTCTCTAACCTTCTACTCTTCCCTCTTTTAACACCCCCTTCTTCTATTTTATTTTACCCCTTTTGATGATTGGACCCCAAGGCTAAGGTTCATAAGGGTCATTTCCATTAATGAAATGACCCTATGATCAAGCCAAAATTAAATCCCTATTTAGGGAATAAATGCACCCACGTGGCATAATTTTCATTTAAAAAAAAAAAATCAAAGTGGCCGAGTTGTGTAGAGGTTACCGTCATTTGGCGGGGAGAAAAAAGTGCCTAACACCTTCCCTTTTCTCCAACTGAGCCGCTTGCTCGAACCTCTAGGTTTGATCAACCCTATCCGTTGCGAGTCACTAACGCCAAAAATGGTAATTGTTCGAAAGATACACACCGGGTGACCATTCACACCCCTTTTCAAATTGAATGGTGGCGACTCCAATTTTAGTAGTTGTGGCCGTCGTAATGACGAAAACCACGTAGCTACACTTTTGTCGATGATCAACTCAAAATCATTCGTGAAGGATCTTGATGAGAAGGCGATGGGAATCGGCTGAGTTTGGGTCATTTGGATAGAAAAGAAATGAAATAAAAGAATATGTTTATTCTTTTATAAAAAGCTGAAGGGGCTTATTTGGTATTTTTAATTTGCTTCTATCATTGGCGGTATTTTGACTTTTTGAACTCGAAAATCGACAAATAAATACTTCATTTTATATAATTTTTCGTTGCGGATCTAATGATATGATCGAATTTATTAATTCCCGTTCTAACGAAAATTCATCCTTCTAGATCCCATTCAATACTAAATTCGAAAATTTTATAATTTTTTTCGTTTGAACTCGAATTCGGGCGTGCTTACAGGTTAAAGTACGTTTTTCAACTATTTTGAATTTAATAGCGAAGTCAGTTTTTATTAAAAATGAACATAACCAAATTCGAGTGTTTTACTTTAAGTCCTTTCAAAATTTTCTCAAAATTTCACTATTTAATTTTCTCGAGATATGAGTTAAAATTTTGGGGTATTATAGTTGGACATTGCTATCAATATGACTAGGAACCTTTATGCATGAGTTGTGTCTTCACTGGGACTATTTTTTTGTTAGTTTAGAGAATTGGATGAGGATCTAAAGAGATCATCATCTTTGTCTCTTAGCCTTTTTGCAAAATAAAATCTGGAAAGTATATGAAGGTGTGTATGCATGGGATGGACTTAAAACAAAGAACTATTGTGTTAGGAAAGTCAAAGTATAAGAAAAGTAAAAAAAGTAAATCATTACACTATGAAATTTAAATTTAATGGAAATAAAGAAAGTAAAACAACATAATATAATATTCTCAAGGAGCTTATTGAGGACTTATTGAGAGAGATTACCTCTAAGAGGGAATACTCTCTACCCCCAAACTCTAGCTAAGAATTTAAAGAACTACATTAGAAAACATTAAAGTAGACTAAATAAAGAAAAGTATTTGAAACTAAAGAGAAGGAAAAAAGTGAGAATAGGAAGATTAGATGGGGATTGGAAGGTTTAACCGCACTTTGGTCTTCTTCTTCTTTCTCTTCCTGAGTTTTTCTTTAATATTTTTTGAGAGAGGTTTGAGAGAATAGGAAGGCTAAATAGGTTTGAGAGAGATTTTGACAGAATTTTGAATCACCAAAATGAGCCCTTCCCATTTGCCTTGGAATGATCTTTTATTTATAGGACTTTGAGAAATCCTTGGGGGTAAATTTATCCTAAAACCTTAATTACCCAAATATTCTAGGAAAAATCTTCATGAAAAATATTGATTCCACATTTTAACATTGGCCTTGATGGTATTTAATCTCTTGTAGAGTTACACCAATCTTGATTATCAAGGGTTAGGATAGACTTTGCACCCAAAATTCTAGAATTTTTTTGTGTGGAGGATAGAATGGTCCTAGAGCTTATGATATAGGTCAATTATGAGATATCTAAGCCAAATGGCATGTAATTAGGTGAGGTTTTTTGTCCTCTTTAGTCACTTCCTAAAGCTAACTCTCTAATAAATTAGAGATACAAAGGTCATTACACACAAATTCTAGAAACTTCTTGAGATTGGATAGGATGGTCATAAGATTTGAAAAGTGATAAATTTATATGGAATGCCATAGAATCCCTTTGATCTTTGAAAATGTTAGAAGGGTAGAAGAAGATTTTGACTCTAATGTGTCTCAACAAACCAATGTTAGAAGAGATAATTATTCTTGAGTGGGGACCAAGCAAGACCTTTGATCAAGTTTAGGAGAATAAAAGAATTACCAAAAGATCCTTGGTGGGAGAAATTTGAAGATTTAAAACATGGGTAGAGATGGAATTAAAAGGAGATTAGAAGAGGGAAAATTCAATTTAGGAGGGTGGATGAGGTCATTTCTCAAGAAAAATCTCTTGCACATGTGGGCTCTCTAACTACCTAACTATGGATGTATGGTAGGTACAACCAGAAAAAATTAAATGTGACCTTAATTACTTGAGGTAAGGTCAGTGCAATTTTAACTTAGCACTTCACAAAGGTAAAGTTAGCACAAAAAGTGACCTAACCAGATGATCTGTACCACTAGGCAAAGCTATTTTGGTCATATAGGTCATATGGCCAAGCAAAAAAATTATTTTTTAATGATCAAAATTAATCATCTTTGATTGGTCCAAGTGCCTCCTACTTTTTGATCAAAATTCTCTCGATTTGATTTTCAATGCATGAATTTAAATGAACTCTCAGGCTTGTTCGATCAAATTGGGATGTCTACAATAGGTAAATGTGAATAAAAGTTAATGCAATTATGGCCTATTATTGTCATGTACAATGCATGGAAAAACAATTCAATTGTGTCAACAACACATAGAAGCATTAAAACTATTGGTGCACCATGTGACATTAAACGCGTGGTACATGGACTTCGATAAGACTAAGCGACGATTGACATATCAAAATGCGTAAAAAGGAGTGTTGTGTCAGATGACATATTAATAAGGAATATAAAGACAAGACACGTGGAAGGATAAAGCACGGTGCATGAATAACGAAAACTTGGTCAGTTGTCCGATTGTATAGGAAAGAATTCCTAGGTCCTAGGATGACACCATGTGCCATCTAGGAATCAAGATCCGGGTAATACAATCCAAAACGATCATAGGAAGTTTCCCAAGGTGATACACTAATATAGTCGAGATTCCGATATCTCACAATAGTTATGCCTTGGGAACTTGGAACCATGTTAGGGGTATGGATTATGCCAAACCCCCTCCCCCTCAACAAGAAAAAAAAAAAAAAAATTAAGGATGCAATATAAATTTCTTTCTACGCGACATACGTAAGAAAAAAAGATACGCATTCTCTCAAAGATTATTTAATTACTGACTTGGGCATCGGAGGGTTTGTGGTTCAAGAACATCCAAGAACTCAGAGGGGAAACAATACTCAAAGAGTAGTGGATTTCAAGCAATTTCAGCCAATCTTTGACCCCTTGATGTGGATCCACAATTATTATTTTTTATTTTTGTTCAGCCAATCTGTGGATGCATTTTGGATTCACAATTATTATTTTTTATTTTTGTTCAAAATCCAATATTACTTTTTGTCCACGTGTGAATTCGATTTCATGGTTAGAAATAATAATTCAAGGAAAAAAATATATACATGACCTATTTCATTTGAGTTTAGAATGCCTGACATATTTTGGTGTTAAAACGCCATTTTCACTCGTAGATAACACTCCTTAACATGCTCAACAAGATCATCTTCTAATTCTAGATTCTAGAATTAGGTACTAGTTGAGTAGAAAATAAATTATCGATTCTAGAAATCAGATTTTACGATAATTTAGATTGGTTTTATTTGCACACACTTATTACTTCTATACATCCCACCCCATAAATATGTTTAAGAGGGTGCACTTAAGTAAAGGGTGGGGTGCAAATAAAATGACCTTTAGGCCCTGTTTGGTATGATGTAAATAATTTTCTAAAATCAATTTTATTTTTTCTTGGTTACAGAATGCAAATGATTTGCATTGCAAAAAATTTACATGACCTAAATTCGCTTTGGATGTACTCGAAAAAAGGATTAGATTGTGCAATGATGAGACTGAACAACAATGCTTGCCTAAAATGTATGATCCTTTTTTGAACGGACCCTATCGCGGAACAAGCAAAAAATTGTATTCACACTCAAACATGAATTATTATTTAATCACCTCGATAAAAGATTCCATAGAAACGATTTGGATAAATAAGCTTCACGATATCCTTCTTACTGATTACCAAGAATTTGAACAGAAAATAGATACATTTCAAGAAATTTCGGCAAATGATTTGTGGCAGGAAAAGTACCACAAATCATTCTGCAAAATTATTTAACTCTAACCTAGGCATATAAAATTAGTAAACTACCCTTTATCAAGGAAAATATTCAAATTGTAAAATATTTTCAGAACTTGTTACAATAATATGCACATAAATTTATAAAGATACCACTCCTCCAAAATACATTGAATTATTGAAATTACAAAAATACTTCTCAGCAAAAAAAAAGCTTTTAAACTATATAAATAATCAGTGATTGTTTCCTCATAGCACAATACCGGTTTACATGTAGTGTTCATGACGTAAGTAACAAGAGAGAAATTTTCTCTTTCTTGTCTGCACATCCACTATCTAGAAGTCTTAACTTTTAAATTTCAAATCTTAAAAAGTATTGTGGGATCTACATAGATTATCATATTGGAAATCAAACACCACGACCATCTAGATTTCATAAAAAAACTCATGGTAAAAAAATGAAAATAAAATTAAAAAATTGAGGTTGATTAAAGGTGTGGAAAGTAGACAATTGCTGAGCACCTAAATTTAAAATTAAAATTCAACCATGAAAAATAACTTTTTTTTTAAATTTTCTTTTAAAACTAATAAAATTTCATCCTTGACAAAACTGTGGTATTGGATCATGTTTTTAAATGTTACAAAGTGATCTAATTAGAAAATTTCATGTTTTCATTATGGGCAAGAGGAGAAAAGTTTTCCCCTTATTGCCTATGTATCAGCGCCACATGTCAAAATGGTGTTGGGCTGTGAGCAAACAATCACTCTACAAATAACCCTCAATACTTAGTTAGGTAAGATGCATATGAATTCAAAAAGTACAACTCAGCATACATTTACTTTCATAAAATACCTCTCATCAATTTTATTACCAAAACATCTCTTACCATGGAATAATTTTTGTAAATTATATGCATATAGTATTAAGTGCTAAAAGTATTTTGGTAATTTGAATAGTTTATTGGATGATGGGTACTTTAGTAATACCTATATGTAGATTATATACTTTTCATAGAGAAAATTTTCTAAATTCATACCTTAAAGTATTGAGCTAGGTATATTTGTAATTTGTATAATTTTTTTGAGGAGAATGAATAAGTTAAATTATTTCCACATTTATTTTAACGAAAACATGACACAAAATTTGCATTGCAAATATCAATCGGTGACAAAAAGGGATTCACAAGATATTTTCATGGTTAGCATGTAATGGTAAATTTTTCGTCACAAATCATTCCTATTGCAAAACATTTGTAGTGCACTAACGAGGGCATTAACGGTAATCCAAAATAAATAAAAAAAAATATTAAAAAATGAAAAAAAAAAAAAAAAAAAAAATCAACTTTGACGTGTATTGTCCACCAAGAGGTTGGCAAGCGCTCATTGGATTTTGATGGACACTGACAAATTTGACAAGAGACACTTTATGCTGCACGATACCATCATAACCCAAAAGCACTCAGCACGCCCAAAAAGTGCCATCTCTGGCCCTGTTTTAATTTCGACCAAGCTTCTATAACTGCGAGCCCACGCTTTCCCGCCGTGTCATTCGTTAAATTCATCGGCAGTTATAACCTGAATACCATCATCTTTTACATCTATCTAATCATGAAAGTGAGTTCCTACTTGTTTCAAAAATCTGTTATCTTCAAGTCATTCTGAACTTTTCATCCTACCAAAATCAAATATCTTTGATCTCTTCAACATGGATTTTTCATTTTCAAAATCATTAAGAAAAATTCATATAATGTGATTATAAACTTTTTCTTTTAAATAATGTGAGCATTTAGGCGGGGTTATGTGTGGTTCGTTCCTTATAATTTCTTGCTGCTTTTTAACCAAAACAAAGAAAGAGAAAATTTTCACATCAACAGTTAAGAATCAATCAACAATCAGACTAGTTTTCAAAGGGTTTTTTAAAGATCCGGGTGAGACAAATGCCCATGAGTTACAAACATGTGCCACCAAATTATAAAAGGGCAATGCCATGACTATACATCAAACCTCCAACACATCATCCTGTTATAAAATTACATCATAAGCAAAATTATTTCCAAGTTTATATAATCACAACATTTGTTCTTTATTTTTTAAAGAAATCCTTCAGATTTTGGGGGAACAAAAATTTAAAGATGGCACTCGTGAAGGGGTGTCAATGATACCCATCTAACTATAATCGAATTGGAACCAAAATTCAAGCCCAATTTTAAATCCTTTTTATTAGAATAGAATCTAAAAGTTGAGATGAATATTCCATTTCTTTCAACTATCAATTTCAAGAACAAGAACAAGATATAAATGCTGAAGATGATAAGTTTTTGGAAAGTTGGAGATGATAGATTGAAGATAAACTTGAAGAGATTCGACAAGTTGAAAAAATGATCTTAAATGTTAAAATAATGGACTTTTAGAAATAAAAAATAACTCTAAATGATTTTCGCAATGATATGAGATCCTTTTATGTTGGTCTCAGCAAAGTTAAGGGTATGTCATCTTCCACACAAAATATATAATATATATATATATATATATATAGATGGGCATTGAAATGAGGTCATTTTGATCATTTAACGTTGGCCTCTCGGCAAAGTTAAGGTTACGTCATCTTTCACCCAAAACAAAACGAAACAAAGATGGGCACCTCAAAATTACCTTAAAACTATTGTTGGAGGGTTCCGTGTGGTGGTGGTGGACGGTGGTGTATTTTTAGTTTTTTCTTGCCCTTATTTTGTTGGGAAAATTACTTAAAGGACCTAAAACTTGTCGAGTTCTCCACTTTTGTTGGAGATGACAATAAAAGTGGTTTTACCAGGGTCGTAGAAGTAATTTTTTTCTTTTTCTCTGAATAGTGTATGAGCATATAGTATATTGGAAAGGTAACCCTCAAAGCAACGAGTTCTCCAGTATTACAAGTTCCCCCTTCCACTCGTTTCCTGTCCATTTAACGATCTATTCGAACAAAACTCTAGAACAAACTTTGCTCATAAAGTATGAAAATTTTCTGTTTTTAAGATTTTGAGTAGTTAAGCAATTATTTGTTTTCAGCAAACAGTAACATTTCAGAGAAAATAATTTACAAGTCAGCTGTTAGCATCACAATGAACAGAAGAACTAAGGAAAAAACTAAGGGAGGAAACTTTACTTTTGTTTCTTTCAATCCCAACCACACCACTATTAAAGCATCATGATCGAAGATCAAACTAGAATCAAAGTCGGAGGAGAAGGACGTCTGTGTCTATTACTATTATTTCTGATTCCAACAGAACCAGAAGAGGAAGAAGAAGAAGAAGAAGAAAACGAACCTATTTGAATGGCTCCTCAATTTCTTCCTCTCTATCTCGTAAACTCTATCATCCGATTCCGATCTACGAGGCCGAACCTTCACCTCACTCATTGATGCAGGAAGAACACAATTACACAGCAAACCTTCAAATTCATCACCAAAGAAATAAACAAATTTAATAATTCAAAGCTTCAAACATGAAATCAAAAAAGATAAATTGGTTTCTTAGTTCTTACCGATTCTGGCGAGTCGATTGACCCAGCGAGGAATCGTTTTCCCTGACAATTTGAGACAAGCTTCGTTGCAGAAGTGATTACAGTTCTTTGAGATGAGATTGTACGTATTTCCCGTATATTCTTCCGAGAGTTTCTCCATAAACGATCGAACCTCTTTGGGACCTAGATCTGTTCTTCCAATCAAGATCGATTTACGAAACGTGAATCCTGGGCATTGTTTCGGTTCTCCTTCGAAGATCCCCGTAGTTGGATAATCGTGTGCACCAAAAGCGTATTCGACACCATGAACTGCGAGAAAAATAAAAGCATAATTTACCAGATCTACAACTCTAAAATCTCAATCAGATCGGTTTCTAATTGAATTTGTTAGGGTTCGTAAAGATCTATAGAATTCGAAACCGAATACCTGACTAGAAATTCGAGGAGATGAACCACATAGTTGAAATTTATAAAATAAAGAAAAAGAAAAAGTTGGAAATTGTGAGAAATCTGACCTTCAACACCAGAATGATAGACTCCAAGACCAAGCCAGTAAGCGTAGCCATTGATGGGCGTAAGATCGTATACATTGAGATATACATGAACAGATCCAGATCTCCTCTTTCCAGAGACGATTCTGTTGATCATTTTTCAGAGATTGAAATATTTCTAAGAGATCTTTTTGTAATTTCTCTGAAATGGAAACCTAATCAAATCGAGAAAAGATTTTAGAGGTTTTGAATTATTTATTTATTTATTTATTTTAATAATTTTAGAAGAACTCTCTCTTTCTTTGTTTCTAACGGCGGATGAAAGCGCCGCCCTTTTTATGATTCTCAGCTTTATATCTTCTTATACAATTTTTGTTAACGTAGATCTAATTACCTATTTTGCCCCTGAGTTTGGTATTAATTAAGAAATTATTTTTTCATTTTTCCGTAAACTCAGCCTCTGTTTTTGTCGCTTTGTAAAACAACTAAAGTTACTCTAAGGAGTTTAAAAATCAGACCTAACTAAAGATATTTAATAATCAGTGCTGATTTTCTAACTACAAAGTCTTTACTCCTTTAATACTTGGCTGACGTGGTATAGATACTAACCATACATCTTTTTTCTTGGGATACATAATTACAATTTTCATAAAAAAATATAATTGTGTATCACGAGAAAAAAAAATCTATGATTCTATGCCATACCACATCAACCGAGCGAGACTTTCCACATAGAAAATCATTATTCTTAGATAGCAGAACTAATTAAATAATGTAATATTATTTTTATGAAAATATAATAGATCACTTTATAAGTTATTATAAGTTTTTATGTTCTTAATAAATAAATATAATATATCCAAATTGAAAACAGTCCAAAACTAACCAACCAAAATTTTAATGGAAATCATTGGTTTGATTCTTAAAACATTTGTTAATACAAAAATAATAATCTATCAAAATTTTGTTGTTGACATACAAAATGCCAAGTAAATTAGGTACACACGAGCTTTATTATAAAAATGGATATTCATTTGAACTACACATCTAAAATATATACCCACATGTCACAAAAGTGTGAATTGAAGTCAATCTTAAGGTTATTGGAGCATTATTCATGGTCACAACTCACAATTTATGCCTGAGTCGTGTTGGAGTGACCTCAAGCTGGAACCTCATATTGTACTTATTGAGGTGAAGTGGACAGCTACCAAAGATGTTTTTTCACTCATATTTCGATAAAAAGTATCTATGATTCTCATATACTTTCGCATCAAGAAGTGCAATAAGAGGTTCAAGCCTAAGGTCACTTCAGTATTACTCTATATACCCACATGCGTCCACGTAGTGCACTTGGAACTTTACCTTGTCAAATTCACATATCGTATTCCAAAGAGTTGGCTATCGAACTCTAAGTTTCCTTTGTGCACCAATTGGCATTCATTAGGCATTAAAGTGGAGTATAAAATGGGTTAGACTTAACTTGAAATCCAAGGGATCCATAAACCAAATTTAGTGTATTTGGATCCTTTGCTTTGAAAACTATACTTTTAGATTCCTCAAAAGACTAATGATTTTTGACTCCCCCACGTGACATACTCAAAATACTCTCTTGACGTGGCATGTGTTAGAACCATAGATTTTTTTACCTTGAAATACATAATTGCACATATTTATGGAGATGTGCATATGTGTATCCTGAGACAAAAAATCTATGTTTCTAGAGAACGCTACGTCAAGAGAGTATTTTGAGTATGCCACGTGGAGGAATCAGATTATCACAACTCTTCTCAAAATTATCCTTTTTCTAATATGTTTTTCCAACAACAATTCTTATAAAATGCAAATTTTATAATGATAAAGTAAAATAATATTATTAGCTTATTCTCTTTTCACACTTTATTAGCCTCGATCCCATATGAATTGCTGAATCTAGATTAGGTCAGGTCGCATCCAGATATGATTTTAGTAATTAGGATTTGCTTTGCATAAAAAATTTGAGTCTCTATATGATATGGATATATTTAGATGCAACCCGTGTCCGGCCCATTTTATGTCCTACCTTAAACCCTTGAATGCTTGATCTACAACTTCTTGAAGCAACATACCATGGATTAATCAATGAAAATTGTGGATTATTGTGGGCCAAATAAAAAAATGATCTCTGCTTAAGCTTACTTGCAGGGGAAAACAATTAACATCAATTTGTTTATGTCAATTATGATGACAAAAGAATTGTGCTCTCACTATGGAGGACGTTTGGCAAGATGGGAACCTAATTTTGAGGGGGCGAATTGCTGAAGAAAGTGATTCATATATTTTTCGAAGACCATCATGTTACCTGAGACAAGGATTTTGGAGAGTTAAGTGTTGAGAATGGACAAACTTAAAGAGAATGTTCATAAGGTTAAAAGACGTTGGGAGCTTCTCCAAGCTTGTTTTTCTTCATAACTAGACAATCTTTTATGAGAGCATTGGAAGCTGTTTAAATTAGTTTTTTTTTTATAGATATTTTTTTTTTGGCGTTAAGCGTATATTGTATGGGTTGGGTTCCTGTGACAAGTATGACTCATGATTGTATGGGTTGGGTTCTTGTGACAAGTATGACTCATGAGAAAACACACGATCTCAATCGTGTAAACATGAAATCCAAAAGTCGGGATTTATACAAATTTAGATAACACAAATCTCAAGGATGAATCTCAACCGTTGGATGTCATGTTTACATAATTGGGATTGTAGACACTCAAATTTGGTCGAACAAGCTCCGGCGCTCGATCAAATTAAATTTAATGAGGAAAGATGAACTCAAGAGGTTTTTTTTATCAAATAGAGTGGACCCACATCAAACATAATTAAGCAAATCAAGTGCAAAATCAAAATTTCAATTTTAGCATGCCCTAACGGCCAAACATAAGCTTGTCTGACCCTTGATCACCTAAAAGGCAGGCCATTTGTTGTGTTGACCCTTATCTAGTTAATGTACAAGTCATTTTTGCATTGGTTTTCTCTCATAAACATGCAAGACGATTTTATTATGACCTTCACTCATCAAAAACCAATTCAATTGGGCAGTTAAAAGTCCATGTGTGCACAAGATTTGCTTAAGGAAATGACCTTCTAAACCTCCCCTAATTGGTTTATTCCTAAAAAAAAATCCTCTACAATTCCTACAATATCAATACATTAACCTTTTCCTAATTTTCCCCACCAAGACTTTCTAGTAATCTTCTCATTCTTCTAATCTTAACTTCAAGTTCTACTTGTACTTGGTCTGCAATTGAGTTGAACTACCTCCCTAACTTCATCTTGTTAAGACTCATTAGAGGTGATTTACTCTTGTGCCCCCTAACCTTGTTCACAATTTAAGAAGATTTTTATAAAATTCTATTTAATTTGATCATATTCCAAGAGCCTGAAATTGCGAGCTTTGTATTGTGTCTAATCTTAGAGAGAGGAGGGGGGGGGGGGTTGAATTGGATAATTTAAAATTTTCATTTAGAAACTTATTTCTCTAGGTGGGTCAAATATGATGTTCTACTCACTTAGAGTTATTCACTACATCACGTGATAAATGAGGTTTCTAGATTGCAATATAAATAAGTTTCACTTAAAATCTAAACATTCTCAACATGTTATTCATGACATTCATTGTATTCATTCATGGCATACATTCATAACATTCATTAATCTAAATGTATATTTGATAAAGGTATTATCACAAACACAAGACGTGCAATTTATAATTATTTGATAAATTGCCTACATTCACTTCGAATGACATCTTCTCAAAGGCTTTGGTGTTCAATATCTAAGAGAAGTTTTTGGTTCACCTCAAACCTTACACATAGAATTTTTCCCTAAACTGAACAAGTCCAATGACTCGAACTTTCTTATCTTGAGTAGTTGGTGAAAATTCTAAATTCGTAAGAGTGCTTTACAAGCACTCAATCGATTCTCAAGACATTCTGACAATGAAATCGCCTCAACCCTTTTTCACTGAATACTGAAAATGAGTCTAATTGGTAGATGGGGATTTTCTGAGACTTGAGAGTCACCACCTAGTTTCGGTTTAGGAATAAAAAAATAAGTCTAAAAATGGATCAGGACCGGTTCACAAATAAGAGAAATACGTAATGGGTCAGATTACGTGTTTTGGAAGGTGTTAGGTACCGAACCCGCCCGATCAAGATGATCGGTCTTGTAGCTACGTGGTTTTCGTCATTACGACGGCCACAACTACTAAATATTGGAGTAGCCACCATTCAAGTTGGAAGTGGGTGTGAATGGTCACCCGATGTACGTTTTTGCGAAAAGTGACATTTTTGGGCGTTAGTGACTCGCAACGGATAAAGGTTGATCAAACCTAGAGGTTTGGGTAAGTGGCTCGGTTGGAGAAAGGGGAAGGTGTTAGGCACCCCTTTCTCCCCGCCAAGTGGCGGTAACCTCTACGTAACTTGGTCATTTTATTTTTAGTAAAAGAAAGTGAAAAATGTGCCACGTGGGTGCACTTGTACCCTAGATGGGGGTTTACTTTCGGCTCGATCATAGGATCATCTCACTGAAGGAGATGATCCTAATGAATCATTTGCCTTAGGGACTACTCATTTAAAACAAAATGAAAGAGAAGAAGGGGATATTAGAAGGGGGAGGAGGAGAGGATAGAGAGGGAGGGGGTGTACTTAGAACCCACCTTGAAGCTTTAAGTTCATCCTTCTTTCTTCATTTCTTCTTCTTCTTCTTCTATGCTTCTTAGATCCTTAGTGACATATGAGAGAATGTACCTTTTTATTTTTGTAGAAGATTAGTATGAGATTTGAGGATAGATGAGGAGAGATTTTTTGTGTTTTTTTTTTGTGTAAGACTTGGTAATACTTGGTAATAATTTGGTGATAATTGGTGAGAGAGGATTGGTGAGAATTTCTTAGTGAGAATGGTTAACCCTTTTTGGAAGAAGGGGAATGGTATTTATAGGAGTTGAGAGGAGGTTTGGGGTATAATGGGGTGAAATATTGGGATAATGGGTAATGGCATGGTTTTTAGAAGGTGGCGGTATGAAATTTGGGTTGGGATTGAGAGTAGTTTTGTAAAGGATGAAATGGGTTGTGTTTTAACCCAAATGGTTTGGATCTTACCCAAATCTATTTGGGTAGAGTGTTTGGTGGGATGAGATGAGTGATGGTTGAGGGGATGAGTGGGGGTGTAAGAGGGTTGTTTAGAGAATGAGTGTTAGGTTGGTTGATGAGGTGAGGTGTGTAGATTTAGGAGAATGGGTTGTGTAAGGGGTTGTTAAATTGGTTTTTGGGAGGAGAGAGGAGATGATGCCATGTGGCAATCATGATGAAAGGATGAGGTGATGAGATTGGTTGATTGGTTGATGGGGTTGTTTGATTAGAGAGAGAGAAATGGGTTAGTTGATTGATGATGAAGGAAGTATGAGTTGAGTTGATTTTATTGGAGTATTTTAAGGAAGATGATAGGTAGAGATATGGGTGATGATGTGGGTGGTTGATGGTGTTAGATAATGGTGATGGATTAGGGTATGTTGAGTATGGGTTGTGATGTTAGTGGTTAGAGAATGAGGGTAGGTTAGGTTAGGGTAGGGTATGGGTTGAGGTGATTTTGGAGAGATGTGAGATGGGTTAGATGAGTTGTTTGGAGAATGGTGATGGATTAGGGTATGTTGAGTATGGGTTGTGATGTTGGTGGTTAGAGAATGAGGGTAGGTTAGGTTAGGGTAGGGTATGGGTTGAGGTGATTTTGGAGAGAGGTGAGATGGGTTAGATGAGTTGTTTGGAGAATGGTGATGGGAGTGGGTGATTGGATGAGAGAGGTGAAGGGTGGTAATGACAAGTGTCATCTTTTGATATTGAGGGGTTGATTGGTTGATGTGGGTAATGGGTAATGGGTTAAGGTTATGGGTTAGGTAATGAGTTGGGTATGGGTAATAGTTAGTGGGCTTTTAAGTGTTGGGCTTGGGTTTAGGAGGGTTGTGGGTTATATACGATTTGTTTGTGGGTTAGATTTTTTTGATGGAGGGTAGGTGTTGGGGTTTAGGTGATATAGGATTAATTTTGGGTTATGGGTAAGGTAAGAAATGAATTTAGGAATGAATCGAGGGTTCGTGGGCCTTACGTGGATTTAAGGTATTCGTGAATTTCGAGGTGGAGCGGTGGAGGATGGAAGATGGGTAGGTATCCCAAGTCTCACTTTTTGAAATTTTCAATTTCTTTATATTTTTCTTGAAGTTATTGACTTAATAAAAAAAAAAAAAATGCCACGTGTTTGGCAATTTGGGCCTTTTGGGCCCGTTGGAGAATTTTATCGATTTTTTAAATGTAAGCGTAGAGCGACGGTGGTCAGGATGACGTGGGGTGAGTCTGGTCCTTTTGATGGATTCTTTGGACCATGGGGTGGTCTTAGGAGCATTGATTTAATCGAAGTTGCCACTTTTTGATGTTTTGGACCTTAGAGGTTCGTTGGCCCCTTTCGTTGAGAAATCGGTGTTTTGCATGGAGCAGGGTGGATATGAACTTGCCGGATTCCTTTGGTGGACCTACTAACCCATTGAGAGGTATTAGAGGCTTTGGATTTTGGCAAAAACGTCAGATCTAATGCTTTGGGCCTTCGAGGCCCGTTGGCCAAATTTATTGAGAAAAAATTATTATTTTTGGGCCCTTTCGAGTGAGGGCCCATTCAAATTGGGGTGTCTACAGCTGCCCTTCTTTGCAGGAATTGCGTGCAAAGAATTGCAAAGAATAGACTAAACCCTTATTTGTGCGGGCCAGATGAAATTTTACAAAACACGACTTCCAATTACCGGTTGAATTGACGACTTTTGTAAGAAATGGTTACTCAAGCATGGGGTCTGACAGAGTTACCTTATTGATTCCTTAGTCTCGATGGCGCGAAGCTCGTGTGAGACCTTGGATTTGGTGTAGATTTAGTGTTTTTTGAAATTTGGTATTTCTCCATCGTGTTTTAACAAATTGAAATTGAGCGCGACTCGAAGGGATTTTGAAATTTTCTAATTTTTGACTTTTAGTTGATTTTTGATTTTTTGATGTTTTTTGATTTTGATTTTGATTTTTGATTTTTATTTATTTATTTATTTTGATTTTTTGGATTTTTTTGGATTTTCGCTTTTACTTATTGACTGATCCGTGTTTTAGGCACGGATATTATTTGAAAGGATTTCATTCGTGTTGGAGACACGGATGGCTCTTCTGTTTCTTTCATCCGTGTTTGAGACACGGTTCCAAACAAATTTCCCTTATCCGTTCTAGTGACACGGATGGCACACCTTTTGTCTTACCCGTACTGGTGACATGGACCAGTACGAAATTTGAACGCTTAAAGCCTGCGCGCCCTTCCATTTTCGGTTTCTTCTTCGTTTTCTTCGGTTTCTTCTCCCTCTTTGGCGACTTTTGGTGATTCTCTTCTCACCTCTTCATTTTCTTATTAACTTCTCTCTTTTCCTCTTCATTTTCTGTTGATTTAGGCATTTGGTGGACCAGTTTGGAACGATTTGGAGTGCTCACATTTGGTTTAGACACTTTGAAGGCCCGGGAGGTTTTGAGTAAGCTTTGACTTCATATCAAGGTGAGTCCCTTTCTTTTAGTTTCTCATTATCTTTCTTGATTGTTTGGCATGGGAGTCATTTTGTGTAAGTTGCCCCACACATATTCACTTCGATTCTCCTTGATTTTCCTTTCTTTTCCTGTTACCACGAGAAATCGTATGCACTTCGGTTGATTTTTCTTTTCTTGCTTATGATGAGAATGCACTCCTTGATTTATTTGACTCCCCTTTTTATGATGTCACCTCTGAATGGTGCTATTTTCTGTTTTCATTTTTCCTTGCTCGGGCATGGTTATAGTGAATGCATGTTTGACCCTGGTGAATGATGGATTTGGATGAGAAATTCCCAGGATGCTTGGGGACTTAGGAGTGTGGCCTTGGGATTACGTGAAAAGGATTACGTAAGAGGCAATTCTCTCGAGGTCATTTGGACTGTTGGGGGGTTGGTGGCTGGTGGGTTTTATTCACGGATACTTTAGTTGGGTTGGGACGTGTGAGGGTATGAAGAGCATTGGGTGTTCTTGATAAGATGATGGTGGTGGCCGGTGTACGGGGGGTTTTGGGTGGATTTGTTATGGATTAGGGACTGTCTGAGACTGGTTTAAGGATTGCTTGGGTATGATAGGTTGCCCTGCCTTTCGGGATTTGAGAGACCGTTTGGTGCTGAGAATCGGGATGATTTAGTGGGGAATGGTTTTGGGATTGGGTTCGGGGGATTATTTTTGGCATAATTTCTAGATTGTTTAGGGGTGGTTCTAATTTTCCTCTTACTGCCTTTTAGCATGCCATATGTTTTGGCAATGTATGTTTACCGTGCTTGTTATGTTTCCTCTCTCATTTTTTGCTTTCCTTTGCCGGCTTGATTGTGAATACTTGACTTGCTTTGTATGTCCATAGTATCTTCTTGTGATGGATAATTAAATGATTTGGCATAGGCATAGGTATTCGATCGGTTGATTAAATTCGGTCAAAAGGGATTAACCGGGTTAGAATGGGTTGACTGGATTGATTGGGTTGACTGAGTCTCCTTGGTTAACTGATTTGACTTATGTTGACTGAGTTGGATAGGTTTGTTGGGTCGACTAGGTTTTGGTTAGGTTAACTGGGTCGATTCTGGTCGATTGAGTTGGCTAGGTTCGTTGAATTGGATGAGTTGAATCAGATTGACTTTGGTTGACCGAGCTGTTTGAATTAGATAGGTTCGATTCAGATTTGCTTGGGTTTGACTTAGATTGATTGGGTTGGACTGAGTTGGGTAGGTTTGACTGAGTTAGGCAGGTTTGACTCAGATTTAATGGGTGGATTGGGTTAATTGGGTTGACTTAGGCTGACTGGGTTAAGTGAGTTGAACTGGGCTGACTGGTTTTAATTGGTTTTGCCTGGATTTGAGGGTTGACTCGATTTTAGTTTGACTGATTTTGGTCGAGTTGGACATGCTCACTGAGTTGAGTCGGGTTGGATAGGTTGATCGAGTTGACTGGGGTTGACTAGACTTAATGGGTGGATTAGGTTGACTTGGTCTAGGGCTGAACTGGGTTGACTAGGTTTTGGTTGAATTGGATTTGATTTGACTCGGATTTGATTGAGTTGGTTTGGATTTGACTCAGACAGGATAGGTTGACTGAGTTGGGTTGGGCTTTTGACTTGGATTTGACTAGTTTTGACTGAGTTGGGTAGGTTACTTGGGCTAGGTTCACCGAGATACGTGATGCTAGGATTTTTGCATTCTTGATTGATCACATGGTGACTTGCAGATGGGTAGAGAGCGGAGGAGCCGAGTGGCGAGACATTCTTCAGACGATGAGGAGGAGGCGAGGCCCAGGACCCGGGCTCGCTTTGCGTTGGGATCTGGGGTGGCGACTGAGTACGGTTGGCCGAGACAGCCTTCTCGGAGGCCTGATTCAGTATCGGTGGCTGGCTCTTCGTTAGGCAGTTGGGCAGAGGAGGCCAGTTCCTCTCATGGTGGTCCGGCTGAGGACCTACCGTGTGGCAGTGGTGGTAGAGGTCGACGTGGTGGCAGAGGCCGGGCAGACAGGGCTATGAGTGCCAGCCGAGTGGGTAGAGAGGTTCCCAGGGTTCAGATCCCTGCAGAGGAGAGTGAGCAGGTTCCAGATACCTCTCTTCTCCGAGGATTGGGGAGGCATGTTTCGATGCTGGTCCGACTGGACATTCCTACTCCTTACCCATCAGCCAGTTTTCGTGGGAGATGGAGCACCTTTTTATCGACTGCTGCCCTATTTTCTGACGACATCAGGACGCAGTTTGCTACAGTAGGCTTTGGAGCATTCCTGCAGATACCGTCTTTCAAGGCGGATCAACCCCTATTTTTAGCCATGGTAGAGAGATGGTTTCCCGCGACCCACTCATTCCATATGCCAGAGGTGGAGATAAGCATCAGGCCTTCAGACTTCGTGGCGATCACTGGCATTGCGATGGACAGAGAGCCTTTGACTTTGACCCTACTGACGATACAGGATGTGGGAGAGTTGTTGGGCATTACTAGAGTACCTGCCTCTATGGTGGGGAAGCAGGGCAGGATTAGCACGGAGGTGTTGATGGAGCTCCGCCCACCTATAGAGAGAGATCAGCCCATTTTGGAGACAGAGATTTCGACACTATTTTCCGCATCTGCTTCCTTCTCCTCATTGGTAGTTGCTTCTTTTTGGAGGATGATTCTTCCGTTTCTACCACCTTTCTTTCAGTCATGCACGACATTGATCACATCGGAGACTTTGACTGGGGGAGTCTGATTTATGGGACCATTCTCGCTAGGCTGGATCGAGTGGTAGAGGGCATTACTGCGCCCCGCGGAGCTGGGATCTCTACACGATTCTTTTGGCATTTTATTGAGGTAGCATGGGTCTCGACTTTATTTCTTTGTCTGATTCTTTTCTTGTCTTTCATTCACTTGTCTGACACCCTATCTTCTTCTTCAGATTTTCGTTCATGTATATTTTCCTTTCTATCTGCCCACTCGCCGTCATCTTGACGAAGGTTATCCATTGGGCGCTTTTTGGGCCACCCGAGATACTAGGGCCATTCGGAGCAGCCTTAGGAGTGCCCAGGCCCACATTGACCGATGTCGTCTTCGAGACGTGAGTACTTGGACTTTTCTCTTTCGCTTGACCTTGGAGTTATCTATACCTATTTTCTGACTGTCTCTTTTGCAGATTTTCTCCGTTACTTTGCGAGACCTTCCCTGCACTGTCAGCGGGAGGCAGGAGGTGAGGAAAGCCTACATGCGTAACATCAGATGACAGCGCTACCCCTACTTTATCGACGAGCAGAGATATACATTTTATCTAGGGGAGCGCTTGTTTTTCCAGCATGACGGGAGCCTTCGCATCCCTGTCGCTCCACCTGAGTCTATCTCGGGTGCGATGACGGTGGATGAGTATCTCGCCCAGGCGAGGGGCGTAGATGCTGCCGGGCTGGTGAGAGGGGGTGACTACCAGGCGTGGTTCCGAGAGGCCTCGATTGGGTGCATCATGCCTGCTGTCACTGCCCGGGCCGGGATTACTAAGATCGGAGGGGTCCTTTTTCAGGAGCATGCTGTCACGGTATACATTCTATTACTGTCTCTCTTCCTCATCCTTTTCTGCATTCCATTATATCCATGTCTCACTTGATTGATATTGTTAGGCTGATGATCTTCGTCGTCTTCGAGAGGGGTATGACGTGATCGAGGCCCAAGCGGCAAGGGCAGTGGAGATGGAGAACAGGTGGAGGGACTCTAGGGCTGAGGTGGAGGAGCAGGCTGCTCGACTCGAGGAGCAGGAGGCTCGCCTTGAGGCCTAGGCGGCCCGGATCCAGGAGCTAGAGCTGGAGGCGGCCTTGCGAGAATCCCGTTTCCAGGCTGAGATGGTGTGCCATTTGTTTGCTTCTTTTTCATGTGTAGACTGTAGCCTATTTTTCATCTGTTCTGATAGACTTTCTTGTGATTTTCTCAAGATTATTATCGACTCCGGGACGGAGCGAGCACCTCTGCGTGGCCTCCGACACCTCCCAGGGTAAGTATTTACATTTTAGCTGTTCATTTCCGTGCATATTCTGTATATATCACTGCCTGTATTTTAATCTGCCATGTTTCTTTATTTGTAGGCCTCCCCCTCCACTGGACCTTCTGTTCCGGGTGCTGACCTTGCGGGAATCACAGAGCAGGATGCTGCCCTGGACGCTAAGCTTTTCTTCACGGATTCAGAGGGATGGTTACGGATGCATGGCCTACCTTCTTCCGGGGTGTCTGGCTCGGGTGCAGTGGTCGGATCTTCTTCTGGAGCGATCCCAGAGACTCAGAGTGCCCGGGATGACGCTCCCCCCTCTACCTGATCTTATTATACCTTGCAATCATATGTAGACATTCTTGTATTAGACTCGGACATATTTGTAAATAGTTTACTTATATATACATACGCTTGTATGTTTATTATTTCTTGCTTTTGTTGTATGATCATATGTGCAACTGATTCAGGCTCCAACGAGCTTTATGGGTGTGGTATCCCTTATTAGGGCTCTTGAGCCCTCTCGAGTGTTGGTGAGCCTAGGGTGGGTAAAGGGTGCGACTAGGGTCCAAAGAACCCTTCAAATGTGTTCTTGAGTGGTATGGGTCGTTTGGGATCCATGGTGAGTGAGGTGATCTTTGGAGGTCTGATTTAGCCCAATATGACCCTAACGAGTTCCTACGTGCCCGATACATAGAATTTTTGAGAATTTTGAATACATTTATCAAGCATGTAGGAATTCCTATCATTTTATGTGATCGAGCCCTGAGATAATCATTGCGTAATCTAGAATTATCAAAATCTCAAATGCCCTAGGATCCCCAGCTTAAAATGTTCTGGTCCGTGTCCTCAACACGGATTGTTTTTTTTCCAATTTTCATCCGTTCCAGGAATACGGATAGAATGTTTTGTATTTTATCCGTGCCATAGGCACGGATGAGTCATTTTTTTGCTTCATCCGTGTTATTGGCAAGGATAAACTACTTGTGATTGTATCCGTGTTTTGGATACGGACCAGTATCATTCACTTAAGCCTGTTTCAACCTCATTTCGCCCTAACATTTCACTTTCACGTTTTTTACTTCCCCTTTTCACTTGTGGCC
Organism: Akebia trifoliata; assembly: GCF_017979445.1. Classification (NCBI taxonomy): domain Eukaryota; kingdom Viridiplantae; phylum Streptophyta; class Magnoliopsida; order Ranunculales; family Lardizabalaceae; genus Akebia; species Akebia trifoliata. The sequence goes on along the minus strand of NC_141384.1, from coordinate 18,609,945 downwards.
GATTTTGACTCTTCTTTTTCTCCAAAGCTCCTTCTCAAGCTCCATGGAAGTGTCATCTACTCTTCCCAACTTGAAAAGGTATGGTATTGTTGATTCCTTCTTAAGTGGTTGGATAGATAGCATGGATAATGATGATAGAGCTCGATGGTGCTTGAATAAGTTGGGGTTTACTCTTTCTTTGCCCAAGGTTCCATTGCAATGGAGTCTGATTGAGGCAATGTTGGGGTATTGGATACCTGAGCTTAATCTTTTTCGGTTTGGGGTACACGAAATGACCCCCACCATCGAGGAGTTTGAGGTGTTGTTGGGGCTTGAGATATCGGGCTCCGTTGTGATTCCGCCATTGCGTGATGGATACCGAAGTGAAGCTTCTGACTTTTTGGGGATAAGTCGCAAGTTTTTGAAGATTCCGGATGGCGGATCGATTTTGAAGTCAATGTCCAGGTCTTTCTTGGTTGAACGCCTCACGGATCCTTCGAAGCCATTGATCCACTTTAATGCCCTCACTTTGTTGACGGTGAGTCAACTTTTGTTTCCGGGTGGCGGAGACATCATAGATCTTTCCCTTATTCATGTGGTCCAACAAGTCCGGGAGGGACATCGGTTGGCACCGATGCTCTTGAGCGAGATGTTCCGATCTCTCACGGCTTGTTCTTCCAGTTGTGATCGAACTTTCCGAGGATGTGCCCCACTCCTGCAGGTAAATTTTGAACTTAGCTTGTTTTTTTTTTTTTAATTTAAATTTGAATTTATTAGTTTCCAAAGTTTAGAATGCTCCTATTATTGCAACTTTGGTTTATGGATCATCTGGCTTCCACTGAAGTAGTTAATCACCCATTCTGTGTTAACCCATTTAATCACCCTTCATCTCGGGTGGCAAAGAAGAATGATATTCTTTTATCGGCAACCTTGCCGAGGAAGAGTTGAGGTGGGTTGGAGCCTTCTAACCTCGAGGGTCCCCTGTGATTGCATTTGACGGTGCTCGTTTCCTTGTTTTGATTGGTCTTCACGAGTCAACTCATTATGTACCACTTCGGGTTCTTCGTCAATTTGGTTATGACCAGAGTGTGCTCATCCCTGAGAATTTCAATGAGCTGGTTGGTCCGTTGTCGACTGCACTTTTGAGTCGACTTGTGAAAAAATGGGGTCGAGTCGAGGTTCTGAGTCGGCCCATCTTTGCAGCGCACTTGTTCCCAGCATACCTTTATTGGATTCGAGAGCTCGTATCTGGGAGACCCTCGGTGTCGATAGTTCCCCGAACACGCCCTGGTGTTTCATCCTTTTTTGATTACCGAGATCGAATTGAGGAGTCTCAGACTGATCATCTTCGAATTCAGGCTATTTGGCTCAAATCCGAGAAGAAGATGCAGAAAGAGATTGCTCGGCTGACATCTGCCCTTGCCCATTCTGGATGTAGTGATAACGGTGAAGTGGTTAGGCTTCGAGCTGAAGTTGCTGAGTTGAGGGATCGGCTTGCCCAGTGTCCTCATTTTGAGGACTTTGCGGCCTATTTGGTGAGCCGCGATGCATCTGATGCCGAGAAATTGATGATGAGTCAAGCTGCCCGTATCCGTGCTTTGGAGGAGCGCCTTGACTCTTTTTTCATTTCTCACCATGATGTTTGACTGATTGTGCTATATTCTCACTTTTGTATTTTCTTGTCATTAACTGGATGTATGCAAAAACGTTAAAAGATTAATGTAAAGAAAATAGGTTTTGTACTTACTTGGCCTTAGGTATATCTATCGTTCCTGAAAACTCGAAGTTTTGTTGAATACATCCTAGATTTGTCGTCATTGGCCAAAATAGTAGTTTTGAAATATAATTTTGTGAAATGTCTTTATCAAATGAGTACGATAAGTTCAGAGTTTGTAAAATCTTTGGTTATGACGATTTTGGTGTTTTCGCCCGACACAGAGGATATAAGTGTCAATTACTCTTTTGGTTCCTTTAGAGTCATCCCCAGTGCCCTGGTATCGGAAGGTTGTTATCTGTTTGGGTCTCGGGGCTTTGGATGGATTTTGTCGTTCACAGTTTATACTCTTGCGGGCCAGGAGTTTTTTTTTTTTTTTTTTTTTTTTTTTTTTTTATTTATTTTTATTTTTTTTTTGCCCTTATTGCCCCTGGTGCCAATCATGGTTTTCACCAGACCTAGTTTCCATGTTTTTGCGCATCGACGTCCTTTTTGGGATTTTCATCGTGCCGGTGGCTTTGATCTTGTCATAGTCTGATTCTTTTACTCATAGCGCCCTTTAGGATTTTCACTATGCCATTTCAAACTATGCTTGTATCTTTAGATTTTTGCATTACAATTCTGTTCGGAATCTCTGTGTCTCTGTGGCTTGGTGACTCAAGTTGAGCTGCAAGATCGGCGACTCTACTCTTGTAGTGGCACTCTTTCTCGGGTAACAATCTGGATTCCCCTATCGAGTTTTTCGACGACTATTTGTGGTTCGACAACTCAAGTTGAGTCGCGAGATCGGCTACTCTACACTTCGAGTACTCTTTTTTTTTTGTTCGAATATCCGACCTGGATTTCCCTCTCAAGTCTTCCAACGACTAATAAGACTTTGAGGTCCGGACCAAATCGCAAGATCATTGGTGCTGCCGTTGTCATTGTGTTGCCCTAGAACGTTCCCTGATCCAAAAGGACTTTTGTTGGGACAAAACGTTGGCTTAGGCTAGTGGTGGTGGAAGGGTACAAAAAGGATTAAGGTCTGGATATATTAGAGTAGTTTAGACATGGAACTTGTCTATTTTTGTTTCGAAAAGGTGATCTGTGTCTCCTCCCAGCGTCTCTCGAACTTGTTTAGGCTGGAGATTTGGGTCGAGCTTAGATCAAGTGTCCGAGTTTTTGACTTTTTTGATTTTTTTGTATTTTTAGCCGTTCACAGTTTATCCTCATGCGGGCCAAGAGTATTTTGATACCTCTGATTTTCTCTTTGATTTTCTTTTCTTTTGTCTCTCTTTTTGTTTTTATTTTTGTTTTTTTTTTTTTTTTATCGTTTTGTGGTTGTTGACTTGCCCCAGTCTTAGGTTAGGAAATGAATGTGATGGCTCAAAGGGGCTGACTAGGGTTAGATAGCTTGTTTGGGATAGCAAAGATGGCCTTTCGTCATCTTAAGGTTAGATCTCAGGCGTAATATTTCTTGACAGTGTCAACATTGATCGGTTGTGGGAAGACTTGTCCGTCCATCTCCGTAAGGATCAGAGCCCCTCCTGTCATCACCTTTTTCACGTTAAATGATCCCTCATAGTTTGGTCTGAACATTCCTCTGGCGTCCTCTTGTATTGGCAGAATCTTCTTTAGTACAAGGTCTCCTGGTGAGAAGTCTCTAGGCTTGACTTTCTTGTTGTAAGCACGAGCAATTCATCGCTGATAGATTTGTCCATGACAAATGGCTGCGAGGCACTTTTCCTCTATTAGATTCAGTTGATCAAACCGGGCTTGAATCCATTCTGTTTCATCCAACTCTGCTTCTTTCAATATCCGGAGGGAAGGAATCTCAACCTCTACGGGTAGGACTGCTTCCATTCCGTAGACCAATGAATATGGAGTTGCCCCAATCGACGTCCTGAACGAGGTCCGATAGGCGTGCAGTGTAAAAGGCAACATGTCGTGCCAATCTCTGTACGTAACTGCCATCTTCTCGATAATTTTCTTGATATTCTTGTTGGCTGCTTCGACTGCTCCGTTCATTTTAGGCCTGTAGGGTACAGAGTTGTGATGAGTAATTTGAAAGTCTTAGCACATCTTAACCATATCCCTGTTTTTGAAGTTTTTGGCGTTATTCGTCACTAATCCACTGGGAAGCCCATATCTGCAAACAATGTTGTTCTTGACAAACTTCAGGACATTGCTTTTAGTGACGTTGGCGTATGAAACAGCTTCTACCCATTTTGTGAAGTAATCGATAGCCATTAGGATGAAGCGATGTCCATTTACAACTTTAGGTGAGATTAGCCCGATGACATCTATTCCCCAGAGTGAGAAAGGCCAAGGCGTAGTCATGTTATGCAGCTCTGAAGGCGGAGCATTGATTTTGTTGGCGTAGATTTGGCATAGATGGCATTTGCAAACATGCTGATAGCAGTCACTTTCCATTGTCGACCAATAGTATCCCATCCGCATGATCTTCTTTGCTAGCATATGACCATTCATGTGAGGTCCACAGACTCCTCCATGTACAGTCTCGATTAATCGTTTTACTTCTGCTTCTGCAACACATCGGAGTAAGACCTCATGATGTGATTTTTTGTACAGAATGCCATTGTTGATGAAGAATTGCCCTGCCAATTTTTGAATGGTTCTACGATCATTTGACGTTGCGTCTGGGGAAAGGGTTCGATCCTCGAGATATGCCCTGATGTCTGAATACCAAGGCTTTTCTTCGGGTTCTTCTATTTCAACAGGTAGACAATAGGCTGGCTCATCCTGAATTCCAATCTCAATTGGGTCGATGACCAGATCTTCTGAGATACTAATCATGAAAGCAAGCGTAGCTAGTGCGTCGGCGAACTGGTTCTTAGCTCTTGGCATGTAGGTGAATGAGATTCTGTCAAAGTGTGAACTTAGTTCCTCTAGATACTCGTGGTAAGGGACCGGTCTCTGTTCTCGAGTTTTCCATTCTCCAGTTGTCTGATAGACTACCAGGCTTGAATCTCCGAAAATATCAATCTCGTCTACCTCGAGATCTAGTGCTGCTTTTAACCATGCTATGCACGTCTCGTATTCAGCTTCATTGTTAGAGCATTGGAATTTCAATCTGATTGCGATCGGTATATGGGACCCATCTGGTTTAATCAAGACTGTCCCTATTCTGTTTCCTCTCTGATTAGCTGCTCCGTCGAAGTACATTTTCCAGTCTGGTTCTTCGTCATCATCATCGTTTTCAATCTCGACAAATAGTATGGCTTCATCCGGGAAGTTCGTCTTTAACGGCTCATAATCAGGCAATGGGTGCTCGGCGAGGTGGTCAGCGCTGGCTTGCCCTTTGATGGCTTTTTGGGTGACATAGGTGATGTCAAATTCTGATAACAATAACTGCTATTTCGCTGTACGGCCTGTTAGTGCTGGTTTTTCGAATAGGTATTTCAGGGGGTCCATCTTGGCGATGAGCATAGGCGAGTAGCTGAGCAAATAATGACGTAGTCGTTGAGATGCCCAAACCAATGCATAGCAAGTCTTTTCGAGTATTGAGTATTTCGCTTCGTAGTCAGTGAATTTCTTACTGAGATAGTAGATGGTCCGTTCCTTCCGTCCTGATTCATCGTGTTGCCCTAGCACACATCCCATAGATGTTTCTTGCACTGAGATGTACATCAGCAGAGGTTGCCCTGGCGTAGGGGGGACTAAGACTGGTGGATTGAGCAGATATTGCTTGATCTTGTCGAATGCTTCTTGACAGTCTTTGTTCCACTTCTTCAGCGTATCTTTCTTTAATAGCTTGAAGACTGGCTCACAGATAGGCGTGAGCTAAGTAATGAAACGGCTAATGTATTGTATCCTTCCCAGAAAGTCCCGAACGTCTTTTTCTGTAATGGGTGCCTTCATTTCCAGGATATATTTAGTCTTTGCCAGATCTATTTCAATGCCCCTTCTGCTGACGACGAATCCCAGTAGCTTGCCCGATGTTGCCCCGAACACGCATTTTGCCAGATTTAGCCTTAAGCTGTACTTCCTCAGCCTGTCGAACAACTTCTTTAGATTGACCAGATGATCTTCTTTAATGCTAGATTTAGCGATCATGTCATCTACGTAGACCTCCATTTCCTTATGGATCATGTCATGGAATAACGCGGTCATTGCCCGTTGGTAAGTCGCCCCGGCGTTCTTTAGCCCGAACGGCATGACTTTGTAGTGGAAAGTACCCCATGGTGTGATGAACGATGTCTTTTCTTGGTCTTCTTCTATCATTTTTATCTGGTTATAGCCTGAGAAGCCATCCATGAACGAGAACATGCCGTGCCCTGCTGTACTATCGACTAGAGTGTCGATGTGTGGAAGTGGAAAATCATCCTTAGGACTGGCCTTGTTCAAGTCTCGATAGTCAACACACATGCGTACTTTTCCGTCCTTCTTGGGTACTGGTACAATGTTAGCTAGCCATTCCGGGTACGTGGAGACTGCAAGAAACCCTGTTTCGAATTGCTTCATGACCTCATCCTTGACCTTGAGGGTCCATTCAGGCTTCAGTCTTCTTAGTTTCTGTTTGATTGGCTTACTTCCAGAAGCAATGGGTAGTTTGTGGATGACCAGATCTGTATTTAAACCCGGTATATCCTTGTATGACCATGCGAAGACGTCTTGATATTTTCGTAGGAATTCGACCATATCTTTTTTCTGCTGTGACGTCAACAAGGCTCCGATCTTGACAATTCGTGGGTCCTCTTCGGTACCAAGATTGATTGAGTCTGTATCTTCGATGTTTGGCTGAACACCTCTCTCATGACGTTCTACAAAATCTTTGATTTCTTTGGGTGGGTATTCCATTTTTTCCTCAGACTCTTCTTCTATCCCCATGAGGTCGAAGTCGAGTTCAAGATCGAAATCATACTCATCCCTTTCAAATTCTGTTTTATCTGAGTACTCATTTAATGGAGACAGATCCCTTGAAAACTATTTTTTTGGTTTTTGAAAAATAATTTTTTTTTGCGGTTTTGAAAGTTTTTTGATTTTTTTGGTTTTTGAGAAATTTTTGATTTTTTTGCCTTTTGAGAAATATTTATTTTTTTGTGATTTTCTGGATACCTGAAATAAGAAGAACAATCATGCAAATTTGTTAATAAAGATAGGGAGCCCCCCAAAACAGTCTTTACCCGAGGATGAGGGCTCATTATGATCCTTGGGCAAATTGATATTGCCTAACGGCGTTTAATTTTTGAGGCCTCAACAGCCTCAAGAGTTAATGGGAATTCTTCCCAATTGTGCAATGTCTCCCCTTCTTTGAGGGGGTGGATGAGATGAGCGAGTGATTCGTCGGATGATTTGGTTGGTGGTTTGGAGATAACCATGATTTCCGATTGATTGTTGTCAGATTGGGGCATAGTCCCTCCCAAACTTGGTGGGATGATGACTGATGCCCAGTCGATACCTGATGAAAATGGCGAATTGTTCTCTCGGTTGGTAGTGACCACCACTTTAGTGGGCTTTGGAGTAGTCTCTGATGGACTTTCATCGGAATCCCCATTGAATAGAACATCAATGCCTTCTTCAAAGGATGATTGGGACTCTACGATTGGGTCTTCTTGAATGTACACTGGTTTAGGATTTACCATTTTTGGCTTCTTTGCTGATGGCAGTTCTGATAAGTCGTTAGGTCTGATATGGGACTTCGGGAAGCTAACACTGATGTGAGGGACTCGGCCCAGATTCCAGATGTTCGGCTCACGATTTTGCTTTCTTGCTAGCCGAAGCTCCTTTTTCTTGTCATTCATTTCTGTAATATCCCTCTTTGTGGGCCTAAACCCTAGACCAAAATAAGGAGTATGCTTCCTTGCTTCGACCGGTGTAGTTCTTCCTCTTCCTCTCGGCCCCAACCCTTGTTTGGGTCGATATCCCGATCTTTTCATAACCCGACCAATCATCAGGTTTGTTCTTGATAGCTTTGCCCTCACCTTCTCCTTCCCCTTCTCGATGTGATTGACAACAGCGAATTGGTATGAATGGTAAAGTGCTTTGTCCTTTGTCATCTTGATATCAATGAATGGCACATCAGGAACTCTCCCAGCTGGAATAAGGTTCTCTGTCAATACTGATATCATCCTCTAACCCATGATAAATTTGACTCTTTGGTGTAATGAGGAAGGTACAGCTCCGGCAATATGGATCCAAGGTCTGCCCAGTAACAGGTTGAATGTCGTTGGTATTTCCATGACTTCAAATGTTATTTCGAAGGTGCAAGGACCTATCGTGATAGGTAAATCCACCTCTCCCAAGGAATCCCTTCTTGAACTGTCGAAGCCTCGGACAACTTTGTTATTGGGTTTCACATATGACCAGTTAGCGTTGAGTTTATGAAAGGTTTCAAGCGGACAGAAGTTAAGCGCTGAGCCATTATCAATCAATACTCTGGCGACCATCATGCCCTTGCATATGACCATGATGTTCAGTGGTTCGACGTGCCCCGTTCCCTCAGGCATAAATTCATTCTCTGTGAAAATAATAGGATTGGGGGCCATGATCTAGCCGACTGTTTGTTTCAATTGTGCTGGTGTCGTGGTCGAAGGTACATGTGATTTCCACAGAACTCTCAGCAATGCCTCCTGGTGCTCTTCCGATTTTTGCATCAGTCCCAGGATACTAATCTGAGCTAGGCTGTTTGTTCAATCTATCCACTACATTATGCTCACTCTTGAGAATGAGCTTAACGAAGTCTGCAGCTTCCTTGTCGGTGACCTTCGTCCTTTCTTCTGTCTTCTCATCCTTATACAGCTTACCCTTTCCCTTTGTTTTTCTTTTTTCTTCATCTGTCCCTTCTTCCATTGTCTCTTCGATTTCTGCCCAGATGTTTTCCCTTTTTTGGCAATTTTTGGCATTTTCCTGCCCTTGTCATATGGTCGATATCCGCCACTATTGTTTCTTTCATTGTTTCGATCCCCAAGGTTGTGGTGATAGTGGTCTCATAGCTCCAGGGAACTGTCTGTTTGGAGCTATAGGGGAATGGTTTAGGTGAGCGTATGATCATGGGGGGTGGATCAGGTTTCATATTGAGGATGAGGGGTGGTGACGACGATTTAAAGGTAGTGGTGGTGTATGGAATGACAAGTGGTGGACGTGGGGATGGAGCGTAGGGTACGTGAAGGGGGGTTTGAGTTGATCCTTGAGAATATGGTGGTGTACATGGTATAACAAGGGGAGGTCGGGTTGGACTTTGATGGTTGGATGATCCGCAAGGTATGACTAGAGGTGGTCGGGTAGCAGCATTTTGGTGAGTGGGATGGATGGTAAGGTCGGCCATTCTGAGAGGCAATTGTGGATTTGGAGGTGGATTGGTTGTGTAGTGGTTGACTGTGTTAACTGACGATACCTTTGGCTCCTGGGTTAAGTAGACCCTAATTTTTGCCCCTACCGGTGCTATCAAATCCGAAGGATTGAAGTTGAGCTCTCCGCAGACGACATTTACCTTATGCCCACTCCCCTCTCCATTGTGAGTAGGTAGGGGGTTTTGATTGATATTCTGTTGCTGGGGTAGGTTGGCAGGCCCATCTAGGATGAGGGCCTTTTTATCAATTAGGTTTTGTACTTGATGCTTGAGCTGCCAGCATTGGTCCGTAGAGTGCCCTGGTGCACCCATGTGGAATTCACAGAATAAATTGGGGTTGTATCCTGGTCCTTTGGCAGCCTCCGGATTTGGCGGGCATTTTGTAAGATACTCACCCCTGAGTAAGAGTGGCAGTAATTCTGATAATGTCATGGGTAACCTGGTGAACACTCTATTCACTCTGTTGAGTCGTGCTTGCTGGTTCTGCCTGTATAGTGGTGCCTGCTGTGCGACTGGTGAAGGATTTGCCCTGAATTGATTTTGAGGGGGAGGGTTCCATGTTGATGGTGCTGGTGCCCATGAAGTTGTCGGTGTTGATGGTCTTGGTGCTGGTGAAGGGATGAAGAGGGGTCGATTCGACTGTACGTTGTTGACCTGTGTTTCTTCCTTCTTCCTTCCCATGGGCACTGGCTTTCTCTGAGGAGGGATTCCTGTTGTTATCCCTAGACTCGTGAAGTCAAATATTAGACCAGTTCGGATCCCATCTTCGACCCGATCAGCCACTTGTACCAGGTTCGAGAATGTGCCTGTGGTGTGCCCCACCAGATGAGTATAGAAGGCATGCCCTAGTGTCGAGATAAACGTAGTGTTCATCTCTTGCTCTGTCATTGCGGGCCTTACTTGTGAGGCGGATTATCTCCATCTCTGTGCATACTCTTTCACCGTTTCCCTCTGCTTCCTTGTCATTTTGGTCATGTCATTTCGATCTAGCCCCATGTCAGTATTGAACTGGTAATTTTGCCAGAACATTTCGACTAAGTCTTGCCAGTTCTTAATGAGTGAATGATCTAGTCCAGAAAACCATTTGAGCGTCGACCCGGTTAAGCTCCTTTGAAACAACTGTATCAACAACCTATCATCCTCGCTATACTGGCACATGGAACCATAATACAACTTCAGATGCGACAGCGGACACCCTACTCCGTTATATTTTTCAAACTCCGGGCATTTGAACTTGGCCGGTAGTTGAGCATTAGGGTAGAAGCACAAATCCTTGAATCGGGTTCCGCTCATAGTGTTGAGGCCCTTCATCCTCCTTATCTTTCCTGTAGAGATTCGATCTGTTGAGCCAGTTTTTCGTCTGTTGCGCTTTTGGCTTCCGTAGCTCTGTACTCGCATTCATCGTCGGGAATGACCACTGGGGGCGGTCGGTTCTGTGGAATATAGAGTGGAGGCCCCTGGTATTCAGGCATTGCGGGTGGCATCGTAGTCTGGGGTCCCTGCGGAGGTTGTTCGGGTAACTCTTGATTCGACCCGGATGCGTGCTGCTGTATCATTTGCGCTTGCAGGATGCTGGCGTTGGCTAACACAGCACTGAATATCTTTTCTTGTCTTTCGATTATCTTTAGTAGTGCTGTTATTTGCAAGTCGATACCTGATGCTTCGGTCACTGGAGGTTGTGTTGGTTCGGAAGAACTCATGGTGACGGTAGATGATCAGAGAAAATAGGGAGGCACTTCTGGCTGCTTGTATTTCTTTCGCTTGGCCACCTGTGGGTACAGACAACCAATGGTCACTATCTTATTTACAAAAATGAGGATGCATGATGTTTTATTAGACCAGGTAAAGTTGTTTATTATGAGTTTTGACGAAAAAGTAATTTCTCGACGCAGAACCAACATCAATACGGAGTTGGTAAGACGTTTTACAAAAGAATTACATCAGCACAGAGCTGGCATCGACACGGAGTCGGCATCAACACGGAGTTGGCATCAGCACGGAGCTGGTATCGACACGGAGTCGGTAACATTTTGAAAAAGTAATTTCATCAGCACGGAACCGGCATCGACACGGAGTCGGGAAAACATTTTGAAAAAGTAATTTCATCAGCACGGAGCTGGCATCGACACAGAGTCGGGAAAATATTTTGAAAAATAGTTTCATCAGCGCGGAGCTGGCATCGACACGGAGTCGGGAAAAATATTTTGAAAAATAATTATCTCAGCATGGGGCTGGCATCGACACGGAGTAGGCATCAACATGGAGTTGGCATCAGCACGGAGCTGGTAAAGCATTTTGAAAAGGTAATTTCATCAGCGCGGAGCTGGCATCGACACGGAGTCGGGAAAATATTTTGAGGAATGCAATTATCTCAACACGGAGCTGGCATCGACACGGAGTCGAAAATAACATTTTGAAAAGTGATTTCTGAGATCAATTGAGTTGGACAACCCATATTTTTAGTAGCTTCCAATTTAGTTCTATGAAATCACCGTCGGCCAGGCAGATATCCAAGGAAGAGGCGGCGCACAATGGCACTCTTAAATCACCTTGTTCCCTGAATAGACGTAGTCTATCCCCCTCGTATCAACAGGGTAAGATCTTTCTAGGCACCGACTTGATCAAGGACTACAATTGGTGCTTTTTGAAATTTTTTTTTTAAGTTGGATGCGTTTGACTAGATTGATCGATTGTTATCTTTATTAGATCCTAAACTTGATTCGAAACTGAATCTGGATCCGGCTTGTAGTGGATCTGGGTCTTAGACCCAGTCGAGACGGATTTGGGTCACGGACCCAGTTGGAATGGATCTGGGTTGGGGACCTAGTTGTAGTGGATTTGGGTCGTGGACCTAGTTGACATGGATTTAGATCTGGTTCGTGGACCCAGTTGAATGGATCTGGGTCGTGGACCCAGTTGAGCGGATCTGGGTTGTGAACCTAGTTTGAATGGATCTGGGTCGTGGACCCAGTTGACATGAATTTGGATCTGGGTCGTGGACCCAGTTAAGCGGATTTGGGTTGTGAACCCAGTTTGAATGGATCTGGGTCGTGGACCCAATTGACATGGATTTGGATCTGGGTCGTGGACCCGGTTGAACGGATCTGGGTTGTGAACCCAATTTGAATGGATCTGGATTTGGGTCTTGGACCCGGTTGGATTGGATCTAGGTCGTAACCCAGTTGAAAATGGATCTGGGTCGTGGATCCAGTTGGAAATGGGTCTGAGTCATGACCCAGTTTAGATGGGTGTGGGTCGTGGACCCGGTTTAAATGAATACGAGTGGGGGATCCGATTTACGAAATTGTTTTTGATTTTGGGAAAATCCGCAAATTCTTCCCTTTTTCTTTTCTTCATTCCATATCTCCACCCCTTTTTTTTCATTTTTTTATTTGGTTGTACCTTGTGAAGAAGATCGATTGACAAAAATTCATTTCACATAGTTTTTTTTTTTTCAAAATTTATTATCTTCCCACGAGGATGCTTTCAATACTTGACAAATGGTGAGGGTCTTTAAAAATGGACTGTCCAGTTCATTCAGGGGGTCGAGTTCACTCTGGTCCGTGTCAATGGCACGGATTTAATCTACATTCCATTATCCGTGTTTTGTGCACGGATAAGACATTTAATGTTTCAACCGTGTCCAAGACACGGATGAAGCACGTTTTGGTCCATCCGTGCCATGGACACGGACCAGAATGAAATCCAGTTTTTAGAATTTTCACAGAACTGTTTCTTTGCCCCTGTTTTCAATGTTCCCTCATTGTTTTTGAGTATTTTATTCTCTGTTTTTTTTTACTTTTTTGAACATGATGCAACAAGCATTCCCTCCCCTTTACCTAAGGGGATATGAATGGAGAGTGAAGCAAACCTACGATCTAATCGCCACTTTTGGGCTTACAACTTGGGCTTCGAGGCCTGACCACAACTTGTATGATTACAACATTGCTTGGGGGTCGATATAACATCAAGAATTTGTGTCCTAGCTCATCTAGCCGGGCATATGCATGAGTTTAATAGGTGGCTTGACGGCTACCCGATCTTCAAACCTCGATGCATACCGAAGTACACACGTCGTTGGTTGGTGATCGGGTTTGATGTGTTCATTCCCTACACTTGAAATAACGATATCAAGCCGTGGAACTACTAAGCATTGGGGCTAAGTATGTTGAAGGTGGGAAGGGCTTGGAAGTGAGGCTATGCTCGCAAGTGCACGTGCCATTCTTTTTCTTTTTCATTTCTTTTCATCGACCCCTTTACAAATATATAACACAAGCGACAAAATGTAAATAAATATTACAATGGACATGTGAAACAAAATAAAAAGGAAACATAGGAAACCACAAACAAACCATGTTAGTAAATAAAAATCTATTTTTTTTTTCAAAATGATCGAGTTGCCACGAGGGATGAGCCAAAGGTCCCCAGTGGAGTCGCCAGCTGTACCTACGTGGTTTTCGTTATTACGATGGCCACAACTACTAAATATTGGAGTCGCCACCATTCAAGTTGGAAGTGGGTGCGAATGGTCACTCGATGTACGTTTTTGCGAAAAGTGACATTTTTGGGCGTTAGTGACTCGCAACGGATAATGGTTGATCAAACTTAGAGGTTTGGGTAAGTGGCTCGGTTGGAGAAAGGGGAAGGTGTTAGGCACCCTTTTCTCCCAGCCAAGTGGCGGTAACCTCTACGTAACTCGGTCATTTTATTTTTGGTAAAAGAAAGTGAAAAATGTGCCACGTGGGTGCACTTGTACCTTAGATAGGGGTTTGCTTTCGGCTCGATCCTAGGATCATCTCACTGAAGTAGATGATCATAATGAATCATTTGCCTTAGGGACTACTCATTTAAAACAAAATGAAAGAGAAGAAGGGGATATTAGAAGGGGAAGGAGGATAGGATAGAGAGGGAAGGGGTATACTTAGAACCCACCTTGAAGCTTTAAGTTCACCCTTCTTTCTTCATTTCTTCTTCTTCTTCTATGCTTCTTAGATCCTTAGTGACATATGAGAGAATGTACCTTTTTGTTTTTGTAGAAGATTAGTATGAGATTTGAGGATAGATGAGGAGAGATTTTTTGTATTTTTTTGTGTGTAAGACTTGGTAATACTTGATAATAATTTGGTGATAATTGGTGAGAGAGGATTGGTGAGAATTTCTTAGTGAGAATGGTTAACCCTTTTTGGAAGAAGGGGAAGGGTATTTATAGGAGTTGGGAGGAGGTTTGGGGGTATAATGGGGTGAAACATTGAGATAATGGGTAATGGCATGGTTTTTAGAAGGTGGGGGTATGAAATTTGGGTTGGGATTGAGGGTAGTTTTGTAAAGGATGAAATGGGTTGTGTTTTAATCCAAATGGTTTGGATCTTACCCAAATCCATTTGGGTAGAGTGTTTGGTAGGATGAGATGAGTGATGGTTGAGGGGAGGAGTGGGGGGTGTAAGAGGGTTGTTTAGAGAATGAGTGTTAGGTTGGTTGATGAGGTGAGGTGTGTAGATTTAGGAGAATGGGTTGTGTAAGGGGTTGTTAAATTAATTTTTGGGAAGAGAGAGGAGATGATGCCATGTGGCAATCATGATGAAAGGATGAGGTAATGAGATTGGTTAATTGATTGATGGAGGTTGTTTGATTAGAGAGAGAGAAATGGGTTAGTTGATTGATGATGAAGGAAGTATGGGTTGAGTTGATTTTATGGAGTGTTTTAAGGAAGATGATAGGTAGAGATATGGGTGATGATGTGGGTGGTTGATGGTGTTAGATAATGGTGATGGATTAGGGTATGTTGAGTATGGGTTGTGATGTTGGTGGTTAGAGAATGAGGGTAGGTTAGGTTAGGGTAGGGTATGGGTTGAGGTGATTTTGGAGAGATGTGAGATGGGTTAGATGAGTTGTTTGGAGAATGGTGATGGGAGTGGGTGATTGGATGAGGGAGGTGAAGGGTGGTGATGACAAGTGTCATCTTTTGATATTGAGGGGTTGATTGGTTGATGTGGGTAATGGGTAATGGGTTAAGGTTATGGGTTAGGTAATGAGTTGGGTATGGGTAATAGTTAGTGGGCTTTTAAGTGTTGGGCTTGGGTTTAGGAGGGTTGTGGGTTATATACGATTTGTTTGTGGGTTGGATTTTTTTGAGGGAGGATAGGTGTTGGGGTTTAGATGATATAAGATTAATTTTGGATTATGGGTAAGGTAAGAAATGAATTTAGGAAAGAATCGAGGGTTCGTGGGCCTTAGGTGGATTTAAGGTATTCGGGAATTTCGAGGTGGAGCGGTGGAGGATGGATGATGGGTAGGTATCCCAAGTCTCACTTTTGAAAATTTTCAATTTCTTTATATTTTTCTTGAAGTTATTGACTTAATAAAAAAAAAAAAGAAATGCCACGTGTTTGGCAATTTGGGCCTTTTGGGCCCGTTGGAGAATTTTATCAATTTTTTAAATGTAAGCGTGGAGTGGGGGTGGTCGGGATGACGTGGGGTGAGTCTGGTCCTTTTGATGGATTCTTTGGACCATGGGGTGGTCTTAGGAGCATTGATTTAATCGAAGTTGCCACTTTTTGATGTTTTTGACCTTAGAGGCCCGTTGGTCCCTTTCGTTGAGAAATCGGTGTTTTGCATGGAGCAGGGTGGATATGAACTTGCCGGATTCCTTTGGTGGACCTACTAACCCATTGAGAGGTGTTAGAGGCTTTGGATTTTGGCAAAAACGTCAGATCTAAGGCTTCGGGCCTTTGAGGCCCGTTGGCCAAATTTATTGAGAAAAAATTGTTATTTTTGGGCCCTTTTGAGTGAGGGCCCGTTCAAATTGGGGTGTCTACAGGTCTCAAATACGATCAAAAAATTAAAATTTAACTAGGGTCTAATCACCATCAATTTATGTCGTATTTGCTAAATGGATATTTCGACTAAAGTTCTCCCCGTTAGTGTATGATTTTTTGAATTTTGCACAGAAAGGAAGAAAACGTGAAAAAAACCCTATTTTTATCCCATGTTCTAAATTTCACATAGTAATATACTTCAATTAAAAACCCACGTATGTAAATATTTTTCAAATTAGCAAAAATAGGAATTTGTGAAAATTTCCCAAATTAGAAAATCATGAATGTGAATTTGTTAAATTGGCAACTTATGAAGTTTCTAAATTAGAAATATGAAATTTTCAAAATTAGAAATTTGCAAATATAATGAATTTTGAAATTAAAAATTTATAAAAATAAAGTTTCTAAAATAAAAAATTACAAAAAAAAGAAAAAAATGAAAATTTTGAATTAAAAGTCATAAATTTCCAAGAACATGAAATTTCTTAATAAGAAAAATGCAAAACTCCCAAATTAGAAAATCACAAAAACTATGATATTTCTAAATTAGATATTTATGAATATGAATTTTCCTAAAACAGAAAATTATGAACTTCTGAAAAAAAAAAAATTCAAAAATTAAATTTCCAAAATAGCAATTATAAATATAAAATCTTTCAAATTAGGAAATTATAAACACACGGTAACTCAACAAATCGGTAAACTTCAATATCGCACAAAACCACCAAATCAATAAAATATAGAAGTACATGAATATCAAAATTGGTAAAACTCAATATCATGTAAAATTACTAAATCAGGAAATATTATCATACATGGATTTCACAATTGGCCAAAATCAATATTATGTAAAATTATCAAATTAGGAAAATATGAACATATATGGATTTCAAAATTAGCAATTTATGAACATTTTAATGAATCCATGAATTAGAGATTCATACATATCAAATTTCTAAGTTGGGAATATCGCGAACACATAGCAAATCAGCAAATCGAGAGAATTCGTACATATACATAAATTCTTAAATGCTAATGTTAGGAACACGCGGTAAATCAGTAAATCAAAAATTCATTTATATATGTAAAATCTTAAAATTAAAACGTTAGAAATACGTGGCAAATCATCGAATAAAAAATTCATGTAGATGTGCAAGATTCTTGAATCAAAACGTTATGGACACGTGGAAAATTAGTGAATCAAAAAACTTATGTATACATGTAAAATTCTGGAATCCAAAAAGTTAAGAATACGTGATAAGTCTATGAATAAAAAACTCAGGAATACATGTAAAATTCTGGAATCCAAAAAATTAAGACTACGTGATAAATCTGTGAATCAAAGACTCACGTATACATGTAAAATTCTGGAATCCGAAAAAATTAAGACTACCTGATAAATCCATGAATCAAAAACTCAATCATACATGTAAAATTTTTTAATCCAAAAAGTTAAGAATACTTGATAAACGTTACGAACACATTAACGAAGGTTGGACAGTCATCCATACAAAATTTAAAAAAAATGTGGAGAAAGAAAAATAAGAAAATAAACAAAAAGAAAACCAATTTTACCTATATGTCAGAACGGTGGCTACGGTGCATTTCTTCAGGCACAACTCAAAATCAACGAGAAGTTAACAATGAAAAATTCTCTGGTTAGGGGCTGCTATGACGTGAAAAGGGAAGGGAAATGTCTATTGTATTATTGTTAGGATGTTGAGAATGAAGGATAAAAGGTTGTATTGCTGCTGGGCGTTGAAAAGAAGAGAATATAGGTGTTGTGGATGCTGTTGAGCATTGGAAAGAAGTGAAGAGAAGGTTGTGTTGCTACTAGGCATTGAAAAAAAGAGAAGATAGGGCTGTGTTGCTGCTTTAGGGTATTAGAAAGAAGATAAGAGAGGGATGTTCTGCACTGGACGTTGAAAGAGAAGAGGAAGAGTGGTTGTTGGTTGGGGGCTTAAAAGGGTGTTATATTGCACTAGAGAAGAAAATGAATAGAAGGCTCAACTGATGTGGGAGACAGTAGAGAAAATGATGAAGGTCAGTTTTATTTTTTCTTCTTTTCTTTTTCTATTTTCTCTCTTGTTTTTTTTTTATTTTTTTTATTTTTTTTATTTTTTTTATTTTTTTTATTTCTGTTGTTGTATGAGTGTCTTCTTTCTAAAGATGATGTAGTACCAATTTGCACATCCTGAGTGTCCTCTTTAATTATAATATTTATCAAGTTCGATTAGTAAATTATGAGTCATTCTTCATGTTAGATGTTCGATATAGATTATTAACAAAATAAAGAACGAAATATTTAACCCTTGGCAAGCAAGGATCGATCCACAAAGACATACTGATTCAATATTTCTCTCAATTCAAAATCGATTTAGATTTACATAATCAAATTAAAAATAGTTTTTGAGAATAAAACTATTTAAGAAAATAATAAAATAAAATATTTAAATTACTATGGAAGAGTTTAGATCGGTCTAATCCACCCTTGCAAGTTCTCTTAATACCTTAACTATCCTTTATTTATTTCGGTCCACTAAACAAAACTAATGTTTGTAGATCAGAATATTGAGCAATTATATAAAAAGGGGATTTCAATTTATGTGATTAACTTATTAAGTCAAAATTATAAGATAAATATTAAATGTTCTTTGTGAAGTATAGTTTATCTTAAATTGATCAAAGTATAAACTATCAAAACTATAGAGCAATCAATATTATTTTCAATAATTTTTTACTTAAAAGTTCTCACAATAGAACAATGAAGCATTATCATAGAAATAATAAAAATAGATTAAAAGAAACTTGCTTAGGCTTCCTCGACCAATCTATCGGAGGTTTAGTTGATAGTCATTGCAATAACAATAAATAAAATTAAAATAGAGAATTAAGATAAGATAATAGAAAAGTCTTCTTTATTGCTCTTGCTTTGGAAATAGGCGAAATTCTCCTTGAATACAAAGCTTCTACTTTAAACAAAAACTACAAGAAAAACAAGAGAAAGAAAATTCTTAATTTTTTAGATATCCTTCAGCTTTGGTCTGGTCTCTTATTTATAGAGACCAGATTAGGGTTTCTAGGGCTCGAAAATTTTCTATAAATACAATAATTTCAAAATCCTAAATCAATACGAAGTATTTTCAACCACAAAATTTCCTGTGCAAATCCTGATGAGTCTTTCACCAACATCACTGCACCGCCCTACCCAACCTGAATGCAGTGGTCTATGTGGGTCCAATCAGTTTGGGTCTTAGTTAGTTGACTTTGCTCGAATCGTAGATCATAGTGAATTCTTTTGATTTTTGTGATTTGTTTCTGGAACTTTGCAACATTTTCTTGTTACACGAAATTAATAGTAATTAGTTCCCAACATTTTTAATCTTATTAAAATCAATAATTATTATGGACTAACAATGAATTATATCTAACAAGGGGATTTAATGTATTGTTTACCTGTAATTTTTATATAATTAGGGTTCTAAAAATCATTTTCTAGACCCTAATCATTAGATATTATGCTTAAATCGTTATTACGTGCGTGATAATCAAAATACTTCTTTACTTTATTGGAATAAAAAAAACATAGATTGACAAACTCGACTATAGCTTGAAAATTAATAAACTTTAACATAACTGAAATGATCAACTGAATTTAAAGACTAACGCAACTGAATCTAAAGAGAATACTCAAAGTGGGGATATCATTTTGAATGGAGGGACACAATACTTTATCTATATCACTTTGGATATCTTCACGATGGATGATCTAAGCTCATCCGCTTTGCTACCTCTTCATGTTCTGATTTGAGCCTATTCAATGTTGAATAATCCATTGCTCCAATAATCTCTTTGTTTTTCAATTTCATCACTTTCTTAGGGTATATATGCTCATTTTGACATGGTAAGGATGTACTGCTAGGACCGACCAAGTGAATGAAGAAATTAGGTCAATTGACTCGGGTTTGGATAGGGATATTATGCTCAAAATAGGGTGGAGGTTGATTTTAAAAGATAAGCAAAAGATTAGTTTTAGCATTAGCACGGTAGGAGAGGGCATGTTGACTTTTTTTACTCAATAAGATCTTGAATAACATGAAGGAAGGTAATATACCTATCAAGAACATGATCAGGCATCTAATAGAATTCACAGACTTACCCATTATCCAAGTTTCAAGGGAGAGGTATTGGCCACTTGTAAAGAATTGGCATCCTCAACTTGATTTCTAGTCTTAAGGAGGGATTGAAAAATGGGAAGGTATTGATGCATCAAGTACTTGGTATAATTTGGAGTAAGATTATTGAGGATGATCTTGACTTATTCCTTTTCTTGAGGTTGATCCCACAATTATGCAGCTTTAGCTCTTCATCGAGCAATGAGCTTAGTTAAGGTTTCTTAGGACTTCTGCTTGGTTTCTTATAAATATTTTTTTTTGAGTTTAATGTCCGTGTTGAATGAATATCGACCAATAAACTCCTTCATCAATTTGTGCCAAGTTTTTATATGAGATGAATCCAGTGACATGAGTCAGCGTAAGGTAGGTCTTGTGAAAGTTTTTTGAAAGAGTTAAGTCATCTGTTCCTTTCTTAGTCCTTGAGATTACATGATGCCGACATATACTTTCAAGTGATTCATAGGACATCCAATTCCATCAAACTTAATCATGTATGGCATTGTAAATTTTCTAGTAGATAGACAATATGGAATAATATCATTGTCCTTAATCCAAAAGCAAGATCGTCGGGGTCTTTAATATTCTTCAAAGCAATTTCAAACGGAGTTATTCAATAAGCTAAGATAGGTTCGATGGGTAATTGATCATCTTCTTGTTCTTCGATGAGGTTAAACACAACTTGAGATTCTATAGCCTTATCCTTTTTCTTTTCATTCTTCAAGCCCTCAATTTGCATTTGAATAAAACCAATAATCTGTGCTTGAAAAGATTCTAAAATTTGACGGAGTTCTACTTCGACCATGATACTTATTTCTTCTTGTGGTAAGGGCTGATTACTTAGACTTGATGATGATACTCTAACAAGACAACTCTTTTGACGGATCCAAAATGACACAGATGGTGGTTTAGAACGTCTATAAGCAATTATTACTTGATTGGAATAAAATAGGATTAGCCATTAATTCTGAAGGTTTGATTATTAACTATATGATTAAAAATTTAATATAAATTAGCTCAAGTCCGGTGGCCAACATTGAATTCAAATGCAATATAAGTCTATAATGACCACAAGAGTGAGAAAGGTTAGTCATGGGTCTATCCCTGATTGAGGTTGAACATTTGGTCAGAGCAATTAATTTGACCATAGACTCGAATCTTTTTGGTTTGAATTAAGTTGAATCTTTGAACCTAAAACCAATTGGTCCAGCCAATTTAGTATTGGCTGGTTAGATCAATTTTTCAATTGGGCGAACTGGTTTAATTGGTTCATAATGAATCCAAATGCACTACAAGTCTATAATGACTACAAGGATGAGAAAGGTTAGTCATGGGTTTATCCTTGATTGGGGTTGAACCTTTGGTTAGAGCAATTAGTTTGACTATAGAGTCAAATCTTCTTGGTTCGAATTAAGTTGAATCTTTGAACCTAAAACCAATTGGTCCAGCCAGTTTAGTGTTGGCTGGTTAGATCAATTTGCCAATTGGGCCAACTAGCTTAATTAGTTCACAATGAACTGTATTTTTTTTTTATCAATTGAGTTTATTGGGTCGAATTGGTATTGAGGGTTTAATTTGAACGGTCTGGATCGGTCCGCCCACTTACATTTTGGTTATATTAAATAGAGCAACTTGAGAGCATTCATGGTCGATTTGAGTTGTGGCCTAATGGGACTGCACTTAACTTCAAGTTTCTAAGCTCAATACATGATTAAGGTTATGTTAAAACAAAGCTTAGGTCACTTCTACCTGAAACACCAAAATACTATCCCAGTTTCACATAGTCAAACAGTACGTAGTGCTTCAATTTGATATACTTGAAGGTATTGTACTAAAGTTGTAGCATTCACGGTCATCCCCTATGTCTCGAAGGACCAGGTTAGTTTGGATCCGATTACGGGATTTATAAGGATATGTCATGATGTAAACATGAATATATATGCTTGTGAGTATGTGCGAAAGGACAAAGTACGTTCGGGGCATTTTCGCGAATAGCCCACTATACAAGCCACATAATCTAATCATAAAATCAATTACAAGAAATAATCAATCAATCACATCCGATCACATACCAATGAAAGAAAGGACAATCTACCTAAATCTAAGAGTTTGTTTGAGTCAATCGGGTAGACTTGAATTAAAAATCAACCATAGGATAGTCTTAGATAGGGTCAAGTTTGACCTTACAATCCCTAGTGGAGTCGCCATTAAAATCGCTTCGACCCTTTCTTATTGAATAGTGAAGAAGAGTTTAATTGGTAGATGGGGATTTCTTGAGACTTGGGAGTCACCACTTAGTTTAGGTTTACGAATCCAAAAATAACTCGAAAAATGAATCAGGATCGGTCAACCGATAAGATAAATAAGAAAGGGGATGAATTACGGGTTTCGAAAGGTGTTGGCACCAAACCCGCTCGATCGAGATGGTCGATCTCTATTATGATCCAAAACTATCATACAGTCAACATGCAAATATTAAAATTAAACTAGGGTATCCTCAAGTTATGTCGGATTTGCTAAATAGATCTTTCGACTAAAGTTCTCCCCATTATTGTATGATATTTGAATTTTGCACAAAAAGGAAGAAAATGTGAAAAAGTCCTAAATTTACCCCATGTTCTAAAGTTCACGTAGCAATATACTTCAATTAAAAACCAACGTATACAAACATTTTCCAAATTAGCAAAAATAGGAATTTGTGAAAAATTTTCCAAATTAGAAAATCATGAATGTGAACTAATAAATTGGCAACTTATGAAATTTCTAAATTAGAAATATGAAATTTACCAAATTAGAAATTTGCAAATATGATCATTCCCAAATTAGAAATTTATAAAAATAAAGTTTTCAAAATAAAAAATTACAAAAAAAACATGAAATTTCTGGATTAGAAAATCATAAATTTCCACGAACATGAAATTTCTAAATAAGAAAAATGCAAAACTCTCAAATTGAAAATTCACAAAAAATGTGAAATTTCTAAATTAAATATTTATGAATATGAATTTTCCTAAAACAAAAAATTATGAATTTTTCAAAATAAAAATTTTCAAAAATAAACTTTCCAAGATATCAATTATAAATATGAAATCTTCCAAATTAGGAAATTATGAACACACGGTAACTCAACAAAACATCAAACTTTTAATTTCCAGCAAAATTTTACTCTCTATTTTGTTTCATAAAAATGCAAAAATACGTTTGACCTATAACTTAAATTAACTTCATTTGATGCTAACTTGGTACCATCCCCCCTTTCTCTTGGGTTCAACTTACCCATAAGCTAAGGAGAGGATACAATATTTAACTTCTGCAATCCAACAATCACCGCGTCCAATTTTTCCTCATTGATTCAGATTGCTAATAAGATATGGGATGGTTTAAAGTTAGGGATGAAGATTGGACAGCTCTACGAGAAGGTACTTTGCCTAGTGGAGTAGTATAAAAGAAACCTGTAGCCATGACAAAGAAGAAAGAGGAAAGACATGTTAACTATGTGCAGTTAGCTCAAGTACCAGTTCATTTCCCAATTACAACACCAAAAGCACCATTGACTTTTCAAGTACAAAAACCCTAAGCAAGGCTATATAACAATCAACAACAGTTTCAGTTTCAAGCACAACCACAACAACGGCAATATCGACAACCCTACAACAACAACTAGTACAACAACAACAACAACCAGAAAAAAAAAAAAAGTTTACTTGATTGCTAATGAAATTTCAGAACTCTTGCCTACACTCATCAAGGGAGGTTATGTTACACTAAGACAACCACACTTAGAACTTGAAAACACATTCAGGTGTGATCTTACCATCAACTGTGAGTTTTGTATGGGAGCTTCGGGTCACCCTACAGATCGGTGTTGGCAGTTAAGGAATGTCGTTTCGACCCTCA
Organism: Akebia trifoliata; assembly: GCF_017979445.1. Taxonomy (NCBI): domain Eukaryota; kingdom Viridiplantae; phylum Streptophyta; class Magnoliopsida; order Ranunculales; family Lardizabalaceae; genus Akebia; species Akebia trifoliata. Next base: position 18,586,077 of record NC_141384.1, on the reverse strand, counting down.
TAGATAGAAAGCTTATAGTTCTGGATCTCGCACCAACGCAACAAAATATCAATCAAAATCTCCTTCCAGCTCATAATGATAACGAAAATGGTGCAAGACTAGCAAATGAAGTAAACACAATCTCTGATGAAACGTTACATTGCGAACCACCCTCATAGCTAATCATTACTTTAGGGTCAAAGGTTAGAGTTTACCTCAAATCCTAAACCTCAAACACCTCAGTTAATACTATATTCCCTCAAAGTCTAAATAATACTCCCATTCGCATTACCACCCAAGTCGGAAGCCTTATCCTAAACCCCTTACCATCTTCTTCAAAGCCATCACCTCTCATTTTATTCTCAAATTCCGTCATTCCATCCAACATCACACTACTTTCATTACCTTTAAATCTACATCCACTCATCATTCACATACCCATTTTGTCTTCATTCATTACACAACCAACGCCTTTCATCCTTCAGGTTGAACCAGAGCTCCCCCAACTCACTTTCAAAACTCCCAAACCTTTCCCTTATGTATCTAACAAAACTGTGCCTTGGAGCTATGAAATGGGTTTACTATTCTTAAAAAGAGGAGAAAAAGTCAAGGAGATAGAAAAGGTTGAGATATTAGAGAGGGAATAGGAGCCCAAGGATATAAGCTTCATTACTAGGGTAGGAAGAGTAGTAAGAATGACTAACAAGGGAGCAACAGGGAAATGGAAAGACAATAAGAAAAATATTGAGAAAGAGAAAGGGAAACAAATAGTGATAAAGGTTGGTCAGAACATCAAAGAGGTACAGAATAAACAGACTAAAGGTACAAGACAAACAGACTAAGGGTACAGAATAGGCAACCGACAAAATGTTAATTGTTGATATAAAGCAAGTAAATCAGTTAGAACAGATGGTTGAAGTAGAGGTCGGAATCAATAAAGTGCAGGCAACAATCAGCATAGAAGTAGTAGTCAGAGAAAATGAGGTAGTCAAAAAAGAAAAGGGAGCTGAGACAGAAATAATATAAACAAGGGTAGTGAAAAATGAAAAAGGAAAGGAAAATACAGTCTTCACAAAAGAACAAAGCAAATACGAAGAGAAGAAGAAGAAAGTAATAGACAAGGAAGTAGCAAATTTTCTTAAGCTGATTAAGAAAAGTGAACACAGCCTCGTAGAGCAATTGAACAAAGTACCAGCCTAGGTATCTATACTAGGGTTGCTACAAAGCTTAGAGAAGCATAGGAAAACGTTATTCAAGGTTCTCAACGAGTCACACGTGATAAAAGTCACTTCATCTGAATAATTGAGTAAGATGGTTGGAATGATCATATCAAACGCCATCACATTCAAAGAGCATGAAATTACTCCAAAGGGTTATGGTCACATAGAACCACTACATATCACAGTGATGTGTGAGGGTATGATCGTTGCTCACGTGTTGCTAGATAATGGTTCAACATTGAATGTATATCCATACACAACTTTGAAGAAGCTAGGTGTGGATTGACTTCTCTTAAGACCTAATATTAGGCAAATTTGAGCTTTTGATAACTCAAAGAGAGAATCAATGGGTGAAATTAATGTACCGATCACAATTTGACCCTACACATTTCACATCACTTTCAAAATGATAAACATGCCAAGTATTTTAAATTTTCTTCTCATAGGGCCATGGATCCATTTAGTTAGGGCAGTGCCATCATCTCTTCACTAGAGGGTAAAGTTCATCATCAACCAATAATTGATTTTAGTAAAAATAGAAAGTTTATTGCCAATAGACAGGTCTCTAGATGTGTCATACATAGATGTTGAAGGGTCAAGTGAACAACTCATGTATCATTCTTTCCAATTCTAGTCAGTTAGTTATATTCTAGAAGGTATAAACGTCAAGAAGGCAAGTTTGTCACCAATTGTGATAATGATAGGAAGTTAATAAAGCAATCTAGATTTCGTCTAGGAATGATAAATCAAGGTAGAGCGAGGCTCATTTCGACTCAGAAAGTCATGCCATGGTTTGACCTCGGTTACAAGCCTACCCGGAAACATAGGCAAGTGATAAAGGCAAAGAAGAAAGAGCTCAAGCAAACAAAGATGGAGCATCGAGAACCCAAGATCTAGGATCTCAGGAAAGTTCCTTACATCAAGGAGACATTCCCCGTGTTAGCTTATACAATGATAAGTGTTGATAGTGCAACTGATGACCAGCAAATGCAGGTACTATCATAACAAGGTTAGAAAGAGTCAGAAGTACTCCATAAATATGAGTTGTCCCATGAACACGACATTAGTAGCTTATTCAGGTAGGATTTCAGACAAAGAGAGCCTGTGAAAACAGATGACACCAGCTATAGACACCCTATTTTTGTACTCGTCTAATTAATCAATTCATCAACTCAATTGTGACAGTTCCCGATGATAAATGAATATTTTAAAGTTTTTTATTTGTTACTAGATGTGTTTTCAAAACTCATATGAGATATTTCAAGCAAGTAAACTTTTGAAATCACGCTACGCTAGGAAAATATGACCTAAAACATCAAAATCATTATTTTGAGACTAAAAAAAACTTTACGAGAAAAATTACTAAAATGATCAAATTATCAAAATACGCTTAACATCAGAACACCCCTAGAGGCTACATTATACTTCGAAAAATCCTTTCAAACACATAAAACAATAAACTAAAATCAATTAAACTGTTTCGCCAATTTTACGGAATTTGACAAAATTACTAAAATGGTCCTCATAGGGTCCCTAATCATTTCACGTCAAAAACTCATGAGTGACACAAATCAATATTTTCATTGAATTCCTTACGAAAAATATATTTCAAAACATTTGATGAGTGTCTCGAAACACTCAATTATACCCATATTTTTCGGACATTTATCTTGATTTTTATCCCTATTTCTTTGTATTAAGGTAATAATCATGATAAGCCTCGAAACACCATATTGCATGTTAATTAGGCTTAATTATAAATAAATAAATTCATTTACTAGATAAATCTAATTACGTGTATTTTTTGTGCAAAAAATCAACATTTGGAATCAAAATCTCAAGGCAAAAACATTTGGCCCCACTTTGGAATGTCCTAATCCTTAACTCATGTTCTCCTCTTTTATCTTATTCTGCAAAGAAAAGTTGAAGCTACTTTTAGACTCTTCTACACATATTTTTCTCTATAAATAGAGTCTCAATCTCTAGAGAAAATCCCCCCCTAGTTCTCTTATCCAAGACTCCTTTAATCTAAGGCTTTTTGCGTATTCTTTTATTTTTTATATTTTTATCTTCTAGTTATTTGTTTTTGGCCAAATAGTCTTGTAAGAAGTAAAAGAAGAAGAATTTGTAAGTTTCTCCATGAAATGAAGAAAAGTTCTTTCATATCTTATTTTTTCTCTTTTGCAATGACATTAGGCTAAGCTCACTTCCATTGGAGAGTAGAAAAAGTCTAGAGCAAGTTCTTGTGTTATTTCTACTTTCATGCCTTTCTTTTATCTAAAATGCTTATGAATTCTCTTTATGATTTCTTGCACCTTTTATTATTAATATAGATACTTTATGTTTCGATTAGATCAAGATAAAGTATGCTTAAAACTAGATAAGTGGTAGTAGGAAGTTTTGAAAAATTCTATTTTATTTTTATTTTCACATTTGATTCCATTTGCTAAATTTTCCGATCTAAGGAGCTAACACTAAGCCCTTACGATTGAGTTATAAAAAGGCTAGAGACTAGGAATTACTCATCAACATATTCTAGGTAGATCCACCTCCAATGGTGCTTTAATTTCATAAGTTTACTTGCTTTTAACATCATATACTTTAGTTCATTTTCTAGCAATTTTTCATTTTCTTATAAGTTCAAAAATACAAAGAAAAATAGTTTTAATTTCTTTTAGTTAATTTGAATTTTATCCTCTTAGCTTATCTCTACTCCTCCTTTCTCTTGGGTTTGATCCCCTACTTACCCCACAAGTAAGGTAAAATTAAGATTAATATTAACTCCGGTGGGAAGAACAATGATAGTCTCATCATCATTTCAAAACGTCAAAAATGGCATCCCAACTCAAAAGTCCTCCTTGAAGACAAAATGATATTTTCCAACCCTAAAATTTAAAAATTTGAAACTTTTGATTAAAATATTAATTAATGTAAAGTGAAATCATAATAAATTAAATTAAATTTTTTGAACTAATAAATTAAATTAATTAAGCCCATGGGTCAAAATTTAAATGGCGGTCCATTTATTTAAGTTGGCCCACGTAATATTTAATAAAGAATATTCCACCAGGGGTTTTAAAGAATTCAAAATAATTTAATAAAGAACCCTCAATTGAGGGTTTCTCCAAATTTAAAAAATTCAATCTATGTAAGTAAAAAAAAAATCAAAAATCAAATAAAATTAATTAAAATTTTATCTAAATCAATTGACAGATTAATCAGAAATAAACCTTATCTGTAAGAGACTGAAAGCGCCATCAATTCACAGGTACGGACCCGCTTTTATTTGTTTTAGGATTCGTCACCTAATTTTACTATTTAGGAATCAAAAAATGACTCTAAAAGAATAAGGAATACCGAACTAAGAAAATATTATGGGTACGAGGATCAAGTTAAGGGACAAGAAGGTGTTAGGCAACAATCCCGCCAGACAGAAGTCGATTTTTACTCTTCTCAAATATTTACATTGAAAAATAACTTAGATCTGAAATAAATAAAAATTACCTTTATTTTTTTATATGAGTGATTGCGATGGTCGATTCTCTCATAAATCGACAGAGAGCGTTTATGGTGTGAATCTTTTCGCTTTATCTTTTTTATTGGATTTACCTTAAACCTTCTAAATGAGATTTTTTCCCTTACATCTTGATATTTCCTAATCCTTTAGGATATTTTAAGAGTTTCTAGGTGTTTTTAGATTGAAAATTAAGGCTTGGGATTAAGTTTGGACTTGGGACTTAAAATTTAAGGTTTTAAGAAGTATTGGGAAAGTTTTAGACCTTTTGTTTAGGATTTTTCTTGACCTACAAAATTAAGTGGTGGAGGCTCATTTTTAAAGAACTTTGTGATAAGATTAGGGTTTGATTAGGTCTCTTAGAGATAAGGTCTATCTCTAACTAATCTGTTAAATGATTTAGATAATATTTTAATTAAGTTTTATTTGAATTTTTAATTTTTTGACTTACGTAGAATAAGTTTTTAAATTTTTAAAAACCCCCCAATGGAAGGTTTCTTAGTAAATTATTTTCAATTCTTTGAGACCCCCAGTGTAAGGTTCTTTACTAAATATCATGTGGGCCCTACTTGAATAAATGGGCCACCACTTAAAATTAGTCAATAGGCTTAATTAATTGAATTTATTTTTTAAAAATTTTTAATTTTATTTATTAAGATTTCACTTTATGTTAATTAATATTTTAATTATTAATTTTAGATTTTTGAATTTTAGAATTGAAAAATTACCGTTTTACTCTCAAAGTAGATTTTTGTGTTGAGATGTTTTTTTTTACGTTTTGGAACATTTTGGAATCAGGTTTTTATAAGAAATTCAATGATAGTATTGAATGGAGGGTTCCTTAGTAAATTATTTTCAATTTTTCGAAACCCCCGATGCAGGATTCTTTACTAAATATCATGTGGGCCCCACTTGAATAAATGGGTCATCCCTTAAAATTTGGCCCATGGGCTTAACTAATTGAATTTATTTGTTCAAAATTTTTAATTTGATTTATTAAGATTTCACTCTATTTTAATTATTAGTTTTAGACTTTTGAATTTTAGAGTTGAAAAATTATTGTTTTACTCTCAAAGAGGACTTTTCCGTTGAGAAGTTGTTTTTTGACGTTTTGCAATATTTCGAAATTAGTTTTTCGTAAGAAATTCAATGATAGTATTAGTTTGTATAACTTATGAGTTTTTGACGTGAAATGATTGTGGATCTTATAAGGGGCATTATATTAATTTTATCAAATTTTGTGAAAATTGACAAAATACTTTATTTGATTTCATTTTATTATTTTATATGTTCAAAAGGATTTTTTTAAGCGTAATGTACCTTCTATGGATGTTTTGGTGTTAGGGGTATTTTGATAATTTGATCATTTTTTAGGGATTTTTCTCGTAATGCTTCTTTTAATCTCAAAATGATGATTTCAATATTTGGGTCATATTTTCCTAGTGTGTAATGTGATTTCTAAAGTTTATTTACATAAAATATGTCATCTGAGCTTAGAAAATACATCTAGTAATAAATAAAAAACTTTAGAATATTTATCTATCATCTGGAACCATCACAATCGAGTTGACAAATTGATTAATCAGGCGAATGTAAAAATGGGATGTTTATAGATGCCCTTATTTGGCAAAGGGTTGAAGTAAACTAGATAGTAAATCTACCTTGGTAAATAGTGTGATATCTGAATGCCAAAGTCAGTGACAATTCATTTTACAACTCGATTTAACAATTCGTTGGGATGTTCAGATCTCTGAGGGTAAAACTCTCATCGAATTAAAAAGTTGTCAGGTCCTTGAATTTTGAAAAATTCTCTCTGACTAATGCAAAAGTTTGTGTGTGTGCAATGGTGTGATGCCTACAGAGTATTCTATTGGATCATTGAAAATAGACTCTTATCGATTAAAAAAGTGTTAGGTCCTAGAGATTTTCTCTCACTGAGAATAATGATTCAAATTGAAATGCACTTATGCAATTAAAGCAATTATACGATATGAAATTACGACAAGGTTGAACAATGAGGTAGTTGGAGTCATAGTATTATTGGTATTAAGTGATGTAGAAGCTTTACTAAATCCTATTTGAAATTCTTTTTTAGATTTCGAAAAGTTTGAGTTTTATTTATCGGACTCTAGACTATGCGAGCCACATTTCTTGGGTAGGGATTTGCATGAATTTATTAAAATCATACTTGAAATTATATTTTATGGTTTACAAAGTTTGAGTCTCATTTCTTGGACATGAACTTATGAAGCCATGCTTCTCAGGCTTTGGTTTACAAGAACTTATTAAAATCCTACTTTAACTCATTCTATGATTCAAAAATTAGAGTCTCATTTCTTGGGTTCAAACTTATTGGAACCACACTTTTTGGGCTTGGGTTTGCAAGAACTTATTAAAATCCTACTTTAATTTGTATTATATGATTTAAAAAGTTAGAGTTTCGTTTCTCGGACTCAAACATAGTGAAGTCACACTTCTTGGGCTAAGATTTGTGGGAACTTATTAAAATTCTACTTTAACGTGTATCCTATGATTTTAAAAGTTAGAGTCTCGTTTCTCAAACTCGAACTTACTAGAGCCACACTTATCGGACTAAGGTTTGTAGGAACTTATTAAAATCCCACTTTAACTCATATTCTATGATTTAAAAAGTTAGAATCTTGTTTCTTAGGCTTGAGCTTACTAAAGGACCACGTTTTTCGAGCTTAGGTTTGTATGAACTTATTAGAATTCTATTTTAACTCATATTTTATGATTTAGAAAAGTCAGAGTCTCGTTTCTCGGACTCGAACTTACCGGAACCACGATTCTAGGACTAAGGTTTGTAGGAACTTATTATAATCTTACTATAACTCACATTTTATGATTCGTAAGTTAAAGTTTTATTTCTCAAACGCGAACTTACTAGAGCTATGCTGTTAGAACCTCAGTATTATCGAACGCAAAGATTGATAGATTAAGTGTTTATTGGCTTATCATGCATCTGGATTCATAATAGAATTAGGCTCCACCAGACTTTTAAACTTTTGAGTAAGATTTTCCTTTTTATCATGTGATTAAAAATGAAATTTTAGAATCACAATGACTTTCAAAAAATGTACCTAATTTCTAGGAACTTGACTATGAAATTGATGGAATGGATTGCTCTTGAAAAGTATAGACGAGAAACTATGAACTCTAATAAATAACAGATGGAAGAATCGACATTCCTTTAAATTTTCAAGATTTATAACATTATCATATGTGCAATAAGGAATTTGATCATTTTCTTTCAAATGTCTTTTAAGAAATACTTGAGTTGGATTTAAAATCTTGATAATTATTAGAATAGAATATATTTCTCTTTAAAGTGGTTAATGGTTCTATATTTTCCTTTAACGAACACTTGGACAAGTAAACATACTCTTAAAAATCTGACATATTAAAGATGAATTCAACATTGTCTTCATTGGATGTGAGCTCTTGGTTGAAAAACAAATATTGTGACTTGATTAATTTTCTGCATTTCCAAGTAAATTTCCTTATGAATTTTTCTTCTCAATGAGATTTTTTTATCCTAATTTTTTTCTAGGTTGCCTTTTCAAGTTTTTAACCTAGCAGATTTACTTTTTTTTTTTTTCTGAGGATGCCTTGATTTTTGCCTAGGTCGTATTTTCAGGTTTTTAAGTTAGCAAGTCTTATTTTTTTTTATGATTATGCTCTAATTTTTGCCTAAGTCGTCCTTTCAGGTTTTCATCTTAACGTATTTCTCTTTTTCCTTGATGATCTCAAATATTCAACTCGTCAACTTTTTGATTTCCTACACTTTTTTCGAGTCAATTAACATTCAAGAGGATTTAATATGTGGGTTTAGGACATGGTTTATAAAGAAAATATATAAGGCTCGACTTTCCAAAATATATAAGGCTCGACTTTCCAAAATAATTTAATATTCTCTCTTTTCTGTCAATTCTTTTGATTCTTTTTTTTTCTAATGCCCCTAGTTTGACATTCTTTTCTTTAAAGTAAATTCTTTTGATTTTTTTTCTGATGCCCCCTAGTTTGGCATTTTTTACTTTTGAATATTTTAATAGGGGATTTTTCCTTTAGATGACACTTTTCTTAAGGAAAAACATTTTTTTTTTATTTTTTTCGCGTGACCAGCCTGAAGTAACTTCTCAGGTTGCCTCATTTCCCCAAATCTTTATTTTCTTTTTTAGGATCAGGTTCAAATGTAGTTCATACAAAAACTTTCTCTCAAGGTTGGTTTGTGTGATTCAGAAAGAAGAGGATACTGATGTTTTAAAGGCTGTGAGGGGCTGAAGAAAGTTATCATTTTCTTGATAAAATAGAAAAATTATTCGACTAAAGAAGGCATCGTTTGGTGAAATGCTACTTGATTTGGTTAAGATACTGGGAATTCAATATCTTGATTGTTCTGTCAAATTGGATTTTCTTATGAAAATGGGTGGCCTTCAATCATCTTCTACGAAATTACATATAATTGAGTTCTTTGTATTTGACTGTTCAACTTTCCCAGAACTTTGAGAAAATCTTTTATTCTTTTGTGACTGAGAACTCTCTTCTCTCGAGTGAAAAATATGGTGGATCCTTTTTGTGGGTCTTAACACATTTATCGATAGTTTCAACTACATTATTCTTGATATATTTTTTTTACTTTGAAGTTCACCCTCAACTTTATGTCTTGATCTATTTTAGTACAATCTACTCTGATGAAAGATAATGTAATACTCATACTCAACAAATCCTTATAAGACCATGCGAGAACACTATTGAATTTCTTAAGCAAGTTTATTATTCTCCTATATTCCCTTGAGATTAATATAGTAGCAATTTGCACTTCTTGAGTGTACTCTTTAATTCCACTATTTATCAAGTTTAATTAGTGAACTCTAAGTCATTCCCCATGTAAGATTTTATGTTCACATCATTATTGCACGCATGATAATAAAAAACTTCTTTACTTCATTGGGGATTACAATACATATACTAACAAGCTCGACTAAAGCTTGAAAATTAATATATCCTAACATATCTAAAATGACTAATTGAATTTAAAGACTGATACAACTGAAACTAAAAAGAAAACTCAAAACGAGGACATTGTTCTAAATGGAGGGATACAATGCTAGGGTTTATGCCACTTTGGATATCTTCGATAGGTGACTTGAACTTTTTTGTTTTTGGTATCTTTTCATATTCTGATTTGAGCATGTTAGATGCTGAACAACCGATTACTTCAATAATCTTTCTGTTATTCAGTTTAATCACTATCTTAGGGTAGATATGGTCATTTTGGCATAGTGAGGTATATTGTTAGGATCAACTGAGTAAATGAAGAAAATTGGGTCAACTGACTCGAGTTTGGATAGGGATATAATGTTTAAAGTAGGTGGAGGTTGATTTTGAACGGTATGTAAATGATTAGTTTTAATATTAGGTGTGGTAGGATCGGGTATGGGGACATTTTCTTGTGTACTCAAGTCTTGAATAGTATGATGGAGAGTAATACACCTGTCAAGAACATGACCGGGGATCTGATGGAATTCATAAAATTACTCATTATCTAAATTTGGAGGGAGAGGATTAGGCAAAGGCTTAAGTTGCAATGGTGTCAACAATCCCCTTTTCATCAATTTTTAGAAGGTGATACTAAGAGACATTTCAAGATTGGCGAATTGTCTCTTAGGTTTGGTTCGTAAGGACTGGGTGACTTGAAGAGCTAGTTGAAAGAGGTGTTGGACACTTGTAAAGAATTGACACTGGATTTAAAATACCTATAAAGTAGGCATCTTCAACTTGATTTCTAGCCTCAAGGAGAGGCTGAAAAGTGGGAAAGTACTGAGGCATCAAGTACTTGGCATAATTTGGAGTGAGATTCCTGAGGATGATCTTGACTTATTTCTTTTCTTGAGGTTGGTCCCATAATTGAACAGTTTTAGCTTTTTATCGAGTAATGAACTCAGTGAAGGTTTTGTTGAGCATCTACTTGATTTTTTATAAAATCTCTTCTTGTGAGTTCAATATTTATGTTGAATGAATATCGTCCTATAAAATTCTTTATTAATTCATTCTATGTTCTTACACGAGATGAGTGCAGAGACATTAGCCAACTTAAGGCAGGTCTTGTAAGAGTTTTTTGAAAAAGTTGAGCCATTTATTTCTCACAAAGACCCTGAGATTGCATGATACCGACATATACTTTTAAGTGGGTCTTAGGGCATCCAATCCCGTCAAACTTATCTATATCTGGCATTTGAATTTTTTTGGCGAACGGACAGTAGGGAATAATGTCATTACTCTTAATCCAAGGGCAAAATCATCAGGGTCCTTATTATTCTTTAAGACAATTTCAACTTGAGTTATTTAGTGAGCTAAGACAAGGTCGACAGGTAATTTATCATCTTTTAGGTCTTTGATGTGGTCAATATAGCTTGAGGTTCTAAAACTTTATCTTTTTTTTTTTTTTAGTCTTCAAGACTTCAATTTGTGTTTGAACAAAAGTAATAATCTGTGCTTAAAAAGATTTCAAAATCTTATGGAGTATTGTTTCATCCATGGTACTTATTTTTTTTTGTAGTAAGGGCTGAGTACTTGGACTTGTTGATAGTATTCTGGCAAGACGACTCTTTTAACGGACCCAAAGTGGCACAGATTGCTATTTAGAATATTTGAAAGTAATAATTACTTGATTGGAATGAAATAAAATTAACTATTGATTTTTGAAGTTTGGATTCTTAATCATATGATTAAAAATTTGACACAAATTAGTCCAAATCCAATGGCAAACATCGAATCCAAATGCAGTATAAGTTTATAGTAGGTACAAGGATGAGAAATGTTAGTCATGGGTCTACCTCGATTGGGGTTGTACCTCGAGTTAGATAAATTAATTTGACGATAGGGTTAAATCTTCTTGGTATGAATTAATCGAATCTTTAAACCTAAAACTAATTGGTCAAACCGGTTTAGTATTGGCTGATTATATCCATTTGCCAATTAGGTCAACTAGTTTAATTGGTTCATAATAAACTGCATTTTTTACTAATTGGGTCGGACCAATATTGCAGGATTAGTTTGAACGGTCTGGACCAGTCCGCCCACTTACCTATTGGTTGGATTAAATAGAACAATCCGAGAACACCCATATTCGATTTAGGTCGTGACCTATAGGAAGGTTCGTAGACTCTAGGTTTACTACGTGCAATGCATTTTATCTAGTAATCCTTTCCCAAGTGCACTTATATACCTCTCGACCGTACTCAATCAAATGGTACGTGATGACTTGGTTTGATATACTGTATAGGTACGAGGCTAGAGTTGTAGCTTTCATAAATGGTTTAACATCCGATAAGGTGACTGACCATGTATTAGTACCACATTGGCAATCGGGACATGTGACTTTGCGACTTACAATAGGATAAAGGCTCAGGTCACTCCAACGTGAGTGCATCGATATACCTTTCAAGATCACCTAATTGAACGGTATGAATTCCCCAATTTTATATACCATAGAGATATGTGACTGGAGTTATGCATTTATGAATGACGTTTCATCTCACGAGGAGATCGTGCCAGACACTAGTACCACGTTGGCTATAAGGGAGATGCAAACATACAATGCATCATAACTTAGACATGCTAATGGTGTGTGCAAATAGGGTAGGGTATGCTCGAGGGGTTTTTCGGATAAATGGGTCTAAAGGCCACATCACATCACCAAAGTATGATATTAGAAAAATATGGTCATAAAGCATAAATGTATCCATAACGTCAATCAAGGTCAGTGTATGCACATTAAAGATATATCAAGATCATAGCATATCATACAAGCAATTAATCAAGATAGTGTAAAAGAAAAAAAAACAAAGATGATCAATCAATTAGGATAACAAAAAATTTATCAATCATCAATCAACCATTAAGATAGGCACATGAAAAACTCTTTTTTTAGGGACAGACATGGCAAAACTTTTGAGAACATAGGCTAACTTAACCAACTCATAAGGTTTCAGATTTTACTAAGAGCTATTAGGCCAACGTCGTTCATTGCATCAATAATCCAATATTACAACCTTTTAATTTGATGGGAAAAGACTTAGACCAAAAAACTCAATTTTAAAAATAATAAATTAGGTCCAAGGTTTTGAAAATGACTTAGACCACATCACAGATGCCACACTATGAGCTTAGAGACCCTTAATAAGATTGCAAATCTTAATAGGTTAGTGAATTAGTCTTATTTACATGAAACCCACAAATTTTGTTATAAAAAAAAAAAAATTAAAAAAACCTAAAGTAAAGTGCATGTTAAAAAAATATTTTTATGTAATAAAAGAGTTTCCATTGCCACATCAACCTTTACTAGTGCTCCATCAATTCTCATATAAATCATTAAAATAATTACACATAGTTGATGTAGCGTTAGTAATAGTTGGTATGGTAAAAACGCCCTCGATCCGCGGGGTGCGCGGATCCGCTTTTGATCCTTGAGGTTTGGGAGTCACCACCTAGTTATTACTGTCTAGGAACCGAATACTGACTCTAAACGGAATAAAAAAATTAATCTACTAAAGAAAAAAATTGAATCCGGGGATCACTTTACGGGGTTGGAAGGTGTTAGGCACCAACCCCGCCTGGCCAATGTCGGTCTCTATTTATCCCAAATAAGACTACATTGCTAACAACAAAACCTAGAAAAAATAACATAAATTTTACCTTCAATATGCAAAGATTTTATTCCCTCAGATCTGATAAAACTGCTTCCTTGTACCGTACTCCTTGCTTCGTTCTGTCTTCAGATCTGATTTCTGATCTCCGAGGCAAGGTATCTCTTTCTTGGATTTGGATTCTTCGAATTTGTTGTAGATTTTGGGGTGTTTTTGAAGGGTTTCTAGGTGTTTTTCAAGCTAAAATTGAAATATGGGTATTAGGTAAGGAGTTGGAGCTTCAAAATTAGGATTTATGGGAGGCTAGGGAGTTTTTTTGACGTACGTCTCTTAGGTTTTTGATTTGATACGAAAATAGGGTATGGAGGCTCCTATTTATAAATTTTTTTAGAAGAATTAGGATTTGATTAGGGTTTCTTTTAGGGCTTTTAATTAGGATTTTGACTTTAGTCTTATGAGATTGACTTAGTCTTTAGGGTTTTACTTTAGGATTTTGACTTTAGTCTTATGAGATTGACTTGATTAGTTTAGATTAGAGTTTGACTTTGGTCTTATGAGATTGACTTGATTAGTTTAGATTAGGGTTTTGACTTTGATCTTATGAGATTGACTTGATTAGTTTAGATTAGGGTTTTGACTTTGGTCTTATGAGATTGACTTTAATACTTTGACTTTAGTCTTTCTTGGTTGACCTTTAATATCTTGACTTTAGTCTTACTTGATTGACTTTAGTCTTACTTGATTGACTTTAATTTTTGGAGAACCCCCTTTTATCATATCTTTAATTCTTTGGGCCCCCAGATGGAGGGGCCCTTGAATAAATATCCTGGCAACCATCAACAATTTTGCCTAAAAGCCTGATTGATCGATTTTTTGGTTCAAAATTTTAAATTAATTTTATTAATGTTTCACTTTACATTATTTAATGGTTTATTTATTAATTTTAAAATTTTTAATTATTAAAATTATAAAATTATCGTTTTGCCCTCGGAGAGGATTTTTTACGTTTTAAGTCATTTTTCAATGTTCCAGGATGTTTTGGAATCAGTTTTTCATAAGAAATTCAATGGGAATGTTGGTTTTTTTCATTTATGAAATTTTTTGTATAAAATGGTCGTGAACTTTATGAGGGGCATTTTCGTAATTTTATCGAATTCTGTGAAAATTGGTAAAATGATTTATTTGGTTTCGATTTGTTATTTTATGTGTTTGAATGAGTTTTTCTAATCGTAATGTAGGCTCTAGGTTGTTTTGATGTTAGGGGTATTTTAGTAATTCTATCATTTTTAGTGATTTTTATCGTGATGCTTCTTTTTGATTTGCAAGATGATGATTTCTATGTTTCTGGGGTCGTATTTTCCTAGCGTAGCGTGGTTCTAAGGTTTTGTCAGTTCGAGATACCTCATCCGGATTTCTGAAACATATCTGGTAACAAAATAAAGCATTGGAATAAACATCCATCATTAGGAACCGTTGCGATAGGGTTGACGGGTTGATTAATCAGGCGAGTGCAAAAATGGGGTGTCTACATATGCCCCTCTTTGACAGAGGGTAGAAGCAAACTAGATAGCAAATCTATTTTGGTAGATAGTGCGATATCCGAATGCCAAAGCTAGTGATAGTTCATTTTGTAGTCTGATTTAGCAATTCGTCAGGGTGTTCGGATCCTTGAGGGTAAAGCTCTCCTCGAACTAAAAAAAATGGTCCATAAGCGCGAGCTCTCACTGGCAGTGTTAGATCCTTGAATTTTAGAAAATTCTCCTAGACTGATGTAACAACTGTGCAAGTGTGTGACTTAAAATCTGAGATAAATTTCAAAAGGTTTAAGTTGGAACTGAGTAAAATCTGAGCATATAATGAATATAAACTGAGCATAACTGAGCATAATCTGAGCATAACTTAACATAATCTAAGTATAATTTGAGCATAAACTGAGCATAATTCCAAGAAAACCCTCGACGGTAACTGAGAAAAATCCAAGATAACCCTTGGCGGCAGGCAACTGAGCAAAATCCAAGTTAACCATTGGCGGCAACTGAGCAAAATCCAAGATAACCCTTGGCGGCATCTAAGCAAAACTGGCAGAGGAATGGAGGAATTTTGGAAAAGAAATAATGAATCTGGATGAGATTGAAAATGAATCTGGAGAATAACGATTGAATTGGGGAACAAATGAATGCCATATCTCTTACTCTAGGTAAATGAATTATTAGTTAATCTCTGGGCACACTCAAATGTGAGATCCGAAGTGCTTTTGTTTGAACCTCAAGGTTTTATCCAAAAGTTCTATGAATTTAAAATCTGAGTATTTATTTCTTTTGAACCTCAAGATTTTTCGAAAAACTGTTATCAAGAGGGTAACCTTAAGTTTAGGGTTCCCATTATCTTTTAGGATTAACATTGCTCAAAAACAAAATGCCCCTAGTTTGACAATAAACATGGCATTGAACACATCATGCAAAATTTAAAAAATGCCCCTGGTATAAGGGGGTAGATTACATATTTAGAGGAACAAAGAAAATGGCCCTTGTATAAAGGTTTGAAATATTTGATTACCATAAGCGCAATAAAGATCCAATTTTTAATTTTGATTAATTTTATTGAAGATTTTGAGTTAGGCCCAAGAGAACAAAATATTTCCTTTTGAGACTCATCATAGAATTCACCCTTCTTTCCATTGGTTCACTTGGGGAAGTAAAAAAATTTCAGATCGATCGTAAACGAGATACTTGTGGCTTCTGAGTCTGTGCCTAGTTTAAGCTAAGTATTGAACTTGATTATTCGAACTTCTGATGTTTTCAGCTCGGACTGCTCTTAGTTTTTTTTTTTCTTTTGCTTTGTTGCTCTAACTTTTGCCTAGATCGCCTTTCCAGGTTTTCAATTAGCTAGCTTGCTCTAACTTTTGCTTAGATTGCCTTTTCCGATTTTCAAACTAGCGAGTTTTTTTTTTTTCTCTTTGTTCTAATTGTTGCCAAGACAGTCCTTTCGAATTTTCAACCTTGCGAGCTTGCCTTAGTTTTTGCCTAAGTCGCCCTTTTCGGGTTTTCAACCTAGCAGGCTTTTTTCTTTTTTTTCTTTTCTTCCTGTTGAACTTCTGGAATTGCTATCTGATTATGCTTTGCTATCTTCCTTGACTTTTCACACGGTACTTAGGAGGACTTTTATGGGTAAGCTTAGGACTGGGTATAAAAAGAAAGGGATTTTGAGGCTCAAAAAATTGAATGCCCTTTGTGTGGCACTTCTTTTGCTTTGAATTTTTTTCCCATTTTAAAGATATTTCTCTTTTTTTTCTTTTGAACTTTTTCTTGATTTTTTCAAGGAATCTATTTTTTTTTATGTGGTCGGGCCTGAAGTAACTTCTCAGGTTGCCTACGTACCCCAAAATTTTGGCATCAGACCAAGACGTAGTTCAAATTTTTCCCTCTCCTGGGTTAGGTAGTTAGGCTAAGAAGTAAAAAAGGCATAATTTTTCTCTTTCTGAACAGGCTGCAAAGGGGTTGAGAAAGGAGATAATGAACTAGGTAGTAGGAAAATTGATTCGGCCAAAGATGGCATCCTTAAATGTAGTACCGTTTGATTTGGTCAAGGGTGGTTGGTTCTGGTAACTCGATTCCATCATGATCTTGAAGCCTGACAGCTTTTCCTAGTAATATTTCCTTGATGATGAACGGACCTCCCCAATTTGGTTTGAACTTCCCTCTGGGGTCAAAGATAGGTGCCCGACTCTCTTTGAGTACTAAATCCCCGACTTGTAAGTGACGGGCCTTGATCTTTTTGTCAAATGCACGGGCGACTCTTCTTTGATAAGCTTGCACGTTATACAAAGCTCTTAGTCATTTTTCTTCGATCAAATTCAATTATTCATACCGCTGGCGAACCCAATCTATTTTTGACAACTGACTTTCCAACAAGACCCTGAGAGATGAAATTTCCATTTCAACTGGCAAGACCGCTTCTATGCCATACACTAAGGAGTAGGGAGTAGCTCCAGTAGAGGATCAAATTAAAGTTCGACATGCCCATAGAGCAAATGGCAGTTTTTTAGACCAATATCGATGTGATTGACACATTTTTCTGATGATAGTCTTAAGATTCTTATTAGCTGCTTTGACTGCTCCATTAGTCTGAAGGCGATAAGGAGATGATTTATGGTATGAGATTTTGAACTTTGAACACAAAGTAATAACCTTAGCTTTGAAATGTGACCCGTTATCAAAAATCAGTTCCGAAGGTACCCGTACCGACTGATGATGTTCGTTTGGATAAACTTTGCAACTCGAGACGCAGTGAGGACAGCATAAGAGGCAGCTTCGACCACTTAGTAAAATAATCGATAGCAACTAAAATGTATTCATGCTCGTTTGATGCTTTAGACGATATTTTACCAATAATGTCAATTCCCCAAACTGAAAATGGCCATGGTGACATTAGACCAACTAATCGAGAAGGTGGCACATGTATGAGATTTGCATGTATTTGGCATTTGTGGCAGGTCTTGACCATGTGATGACAATCTGTTTCCATCGTAGGCCAGTAGTACCCTTGTCTCATAATTTTCTTAGCTAACATTTTCCCACTCATGTGAGGGCCGCTTTCTCCTGAATGTAGTTCAACCATTATCTGTTCAGCTTGATCTTCATCGACGCACGACAAATGAATCTCATCATAAGACCTTTTGTATAAACTTCCTGCTCAAAGGATGAATTGAGATACTAGTCTTAGTAGGGCTTGTCGTTCCTTCCTCAATGCTTCTTCTGGGAATTCTTGTTTTTCCAATACTTACTTAATGTCTGTGTACCACAGCTTTCCATTAGGTAGTCGAGTAGCAATGTTGATCTGGTAACAATATGCAGGTTTGTCTTTGACTTCGACAGTGATCGGCCTCAATACTATGCTAGGGGGCAAATGGATCATTGAAGATAGAGTGGCTAACGAGTCAGCAAATCTATTATCTTCCCTGGACACGTGTTGGAACAGAATAGCTTTAAACTTACTCACTAGGTTTAACAAATACTCATGATAAGGCTTCAACTTTTCGTCCCTAATCTTCCATTCTTCCAATGACTGGTGTATGACCAAGGCTAAATCCCCAAAACCTTCAATTTCTGTAATGCCCAAATTCAAAGCAGCTTCAAGTCCAGCGATGCATGCCTCATATTCGGCTGTGTTATTGGTTTAGAGAAGGCTAACTTAATAGCGATTGGAATGTGGCATCCTTCCAAAGAAAACAAGACTGTCCCTATTCCATACCCATTCTGATTGGCGACTCCATCAAAATACAACTGCCATGTCTGGTTCTGAGTCTCTTCTTCAACATGCAAGATGTTCTCATCTGGAAACTGATCAACAGGCCTTATTCCTTCTACTACCGGGTGATCTGCCAAGTATTCTACCACAGCTCTCCCCTTGATAGATTTATGTGTAACATGCGTGATGTCAAACTCTGATAACAGTAATAACCATCGTGCGGTTCTCCTTGTCAGTGCCGGTTTCTCGAAAAGATACTTGAGAGGATCCATCCGAGATAACAAGATAATTGAATTAGATAGCATATAATGTCGAAGTCTCTGAGTAGCCCATACTAGTGCCAAGCAAGTTTTTTTCAGGACTGAATACTTTCGTTCATACTCTAACATCTTCTTGCTGATGTAGTAGATGGCCTTTTCTTTGTGAGTATCTTTGTCATACTATGCAAGCATGCATCCCATAGCTTCTTCTGTGACTGACAGATAAAAAAGAAGTGGTTCACCCAGTGTGGGTGGAACCAAAATAGGCGAGTTCAAGAGATACTCCTTGACTTGGTCGAAAGCCTTTTGACATTGTTCATTCCAAGCTGTTGGTTCATTCTTTTTGAGAATCTTGAAAATAGGTTCACAGACGTTGGTGAGTTGAGCGATGAATCTGCTGACATACTGGATTCTGCCTAAAAAACCTTGAATTTGCTTTTCAGTTTTCGACGGTGGCATCTCTTGGATAGCTTTAATCTTCACAGGATCTACTTCGATCCCTCTTTAACTGACCACAAATCCCAATAATTTTCCAGAAGTTACTCCAAATACACATTTCTGTGGGTTGAGGCGGAGTTTGTACTTTTGAATCCTTGTGGGAAAATTTTCTAACGCAGTAACATGTCCCAGTCGTTCTTTGGATTTGACTATAATATCATCTACATAGACTTCGACTTCCTTGTGTATTATGTCATGTAGTAGAGTCGTGGCTGCTCTTTGATAGGTGGCTCTGGCATTTTTCAAACCAAAAGACATAACCTTGTAACAAAAGGTTTTTCACTGTGTGATGAACGACGTTTTTTGCATATCCCGATGATCCATTTTTATCTGATTGTACCCCAAAAAACCATCCATGAAGGACAATAAAACGTGTCCTGCCGTACTATCTACTAGAACATATACGTGTGGTAAAGGAAAATTGTCTTTTGGGCTTTCTTTGTTTAGGTCTCTAAAGTCTACACACATTTTGACTTTTCCATCCTTTTTAGGCACCGGGACGACATTGGCAATCCACTCAGGGTATTCTACTACTTCCAAAAATCCAGTATTAATCTGCTTCGTAACTTCTTCTTTAATTTTCAGAGTCCATTCCGGCTTCATACGTCGAGGTTTCTGTTTAATGGATCGAGCATCCAGATATAACAGAATCCAATGTTGAACAATGTCTGTGCTTATTCCGGCATATCCTCGTAAGACCACGCGAACACGTCTTTGAACTTTCTGAGCAAGTCTACTATCCCTTTGTGTTCATCGGGGGATAATGTGATCCCAATCCGAATCTCTTGAGTACTTTCTTTTGTTCCGAGGTTGATAACCTCTACTTCCTCCATTAAAGGTTGAGCCCGACGTTCATTTTCTTGTTCAAGTAATTTGATTATTTCAGGGGGAGGTTCTTCGTCAGAAGACTCTCCCTCCGAAACCAGATTATTAGTTAAATTATTATTGCACTCGGGGTAATCGAAAATTTCTTTCATTTCATTAAAAGGAGATGGGGTAACATGACTCATTGCAGATTTGACAGACTCACTTGACTTAGCAAAGATAATGGACTTACTTGACTCAGCAGAAACAAATGATTCATCTGAGATATCAGACTGAATAGGACTAAGGGGACTAACAGACCCAGTCTTGACATGTAACACATGACTAATTACATGATAGCTAGAGAGACACCCTACAACAGGTTTGATTACAGACTGGGGATTTGGGATCCCCTTCTCAATTGACAATACTAGGACACTGTGATCTTCAATAAATAACTGGTCAATGTTGAGGGAGTCCAGGTTGAGCTGCCAGTCTTCAACTTCCTTCTCTTCAACTTCTGTGCTTGCTTCCTTTTCAGGCCAATCCATACCAAAGAAGATATCAAATCCTGGCAGACGAGTACCTGTGATGTGATGAATGAACGGCTCTGGGAACCCACAGTAACGACAATCTTCTCCTTCCTTCACGAAATAGCCATTAAGGGTCTTACGATAGGACTTCATTTTGATGAGATCCGTAGTACGTCTTTGCCTTTTTACAATTGTCTTGTCCCGTTTTGTTTTCCAGTATTGGGCCCAATCTTCCTTACTAGGCCTATATCCTAGTTCGAATGTGCCGATGACCTCTTTAATCACTGGTGCCTCTTTAATACCTTGCTGCTTGTGACCTAAGCCCATACCAAGGAAAAATCTCATTTTCCTGAATATATTGGGCATGTAGCAGTTAAAAGTATTTTTCATTGGAAAATATTCTTTCATGGCTTGATCCCATTGGACTGAGTATATCTTTTCAAACTCGAACCCACTGAGCTCTACTCCCTGTTGTTTTGGCTGAATCTCAAGGAACGACTCATCCTTAGCTTCAGTATTGTTTATAATCCCTATAATTTAAGCATCTCCATGGAGAGTAATCACTAGCCCATCCTTGATAAACTTGACCTTCTGATGCTGCGTGGAAGGGATAGCTTTGATCTGGGGTAACCATGGCCTTCCTAACAGTAAATTGAAAGAAGACTGGATATCGAGAACCTGAAATTCCACAGGAAATTCAGCTATGCCTGTGGACAATCGAAGGTGTAAAATTCTCAGTACATTCCTTTTGGTGTTATCATAGGCCTTAACCCCTTGATTAGTGGGCTTGAGATCCTCAGCTTTATATCCAAGGCAAGTAGCAGTTTTCAAAGGGCAAACATTCAATGCACTCCCATTATCAATCAATACCAGAGGTACCCTCATCCCGTTATAGTCAACTGTGATGTGCAATGGCTTAGTGTGACTTGCTCCATTTTTTGGGAGATATGAGTCTGAGAAGGATAAGATATTCTCCATGTAAGTCGTCCCTACTATGCTGGCTAGCTGATATGGAGAAGTATCAAGGGAGACTTGGGCTGTACTTAATGCTTTGAGAACAGCCTCCCTATGGGTAGTAGAAGCCATAAGTAAACCCCAAACCGAGATATTAGCTCCTGATTTCTTCAATTGCTTGATCACGGAGTTATCTTCTTCGATATTTTCTTTGAGAGGATGTTCTCTTTCTTTTCTCGCCAGGACTGCAAGATTATCAACACAGAGTTCTTGTGGCTTAAAAACTCTTTTTCCTCGAGTCATATGTCTAACTTCATCACAAGAGTGGGAGTAAGGCTCACCTTCTTCAATCAACAAGTAGGGATCTTCATCTGTCAAAGATACAGGACTTTTCAGGTTTATTTGAGCCAACAAGTAACTAGTGAATGCAAGACTACTGTAGCGCGGCAGGGATAAACAATATGTATCATCCGAGGTTAGTTCAAATGGTTCATAGCTCGTAGTGAAAACCTCATCAGTAAAAGTTATCCTGGCAAGGGGATAACTAGGCGGTTTGACTTGGATGGGATGGATAAGAGACACAGAATCGAATGGCAATGGGGTGTGAGAAACCATATTCAGGGTTGGTGGAGGTTGATAGGTAGGTAGTGGATTAGTGGTGACATTTGGTGGACTTGAGATTGTGATCTTTTTGTTGTCAATAAGGTTTTGAATGACATGGCGTAAGGTGATACATCGATCCGTGTGATGGCCAAGATTTTGATGAAATTCACAGAATAAGTTAAGGTTGTGTCCGCCTGGCAAGGGATTTGGTAAAGGTCGGGGTTGAATTGGGGTAAGCAACCTTTTTTTCAACAGTTTTTGCAAAATCACGGTAAGGGTCATCCCTAAATTGGTAAATTGACACGGAGTTCGAGGTTAACTTGGGTGAACCTGGTTATTAGTCCGGGCCGGGGGTTGAGCTGGGGTAACTGAGGTATTGGCGATGTAAGTACGGTTGATATTGGGTTTGGGAACATATGGTTTCTTAGGCTTATTATCTAAAGGATTAGAAAGAACCCTAGAGGCAAATGCATCCTCGAGTTGGCTTCCGGCTTGTAACAAGGACTCTAAAGTAGGGAGATATTGGGCCACAAAGTGCTGAGCATATCCTTGTGAGAGATTTTTTAGGATAATCGCTACTTGTTCCTTCTCCGAAGGTCTATCCCACATTTGGGCAGCTTTGGCCGTCCAGCGACCAATGAAATCAGTGAATGTCTCCCCATTTTTCTGCTTAGTTCCCTCCAAAACTCTTCTTGAAGTCTCAATCTCGGTACTGTACTTATACTGATGCCAGAAGGCCTTTGACATGCTCTCTCAGGTGCCCACAGTAATTGGATCTTGAGACATTAGCCAACGTAGTGCTGATCCTGATAAAGTTCTCTGAAACAACATCATATGTTCGTCGCTGAGCCCCATAGTGCGCATGTTAGTAACATACACCTTAAGATGTATTTTTGCACACCCTATACCACTAAACTTGTCCATTTTTGGCATTACAAACTTCTCTGGCAAACGGATTCTAGGGATACTGTTTAGAGCTTCAATGTCTGCGGCAATTTCATCGATACCCTTTATACTCTTCATAGCTGACTCTAATTGAGACATTCTATTAGCTAACACTAGATTTTATCAACATACTCTTCGTCTCCATCGAGTTCGAAGACTTCACTTGGACGTCTCTCTTCTGCCTTCTTTCCTTTTGGGTCATCTAAGGGATTGCCCATTGATTTCGAAGTCTGTTCTAACACTTCCACTTTGCCTTTTATACTATTGATATCATTGGCAAAGGCTGCCAAGATCTTAGGGATCTCTATGAGTTCAGATTCTGAAGTCATCTCTGCTTGTTGACTTGGTACTGTAGCTCGTTCTAATCGACTGGAATTACGACTCCAACTAGGAGGTGGATGCTTGAGTTCGGATGCAATGATAATCCGATATGACCCCATCAAAGGTAGATTTAGTCAATTTCAATATTATCCCCTTGATAACATTTTAAAGAATCATTTTATTGAGGTTTATGCACCAATCCATTCACACAATGAACATTCAAAGAAGAAATAAATATTTATTTGAAAGAAAAAAAATAGCTTTATTGAAAATGATTGACAAAGAAATGTTCTTATCAAAAATATCTTTCAACAAATTTGACTAGAACTATTTTTACATAAATTCTTGGCTTTGTCTTGATGGTCATCAGGATTGCTGTCAGACTTGACCTTCTTGGCTCTAACGACTGGCTCTTTGAATTCTGCTGGTCCGTCTGGATACCCTAAGGTGCGCTTGTTCCAAGCCTTCTCAATGAGGTGCACTAACTTTTCAGTCAAAGGCTCGGGGGGAAAGAAAGCTTTGTGCTGAAGTAAAGATAACTCTATGGGTACGTCATACGTTCTGGGATCAAATAGGATGGTAAAAAGATGTTTCTTCTAAACCAATCAGACAGACATAGTAGGATCCTTTGGTTCCTAGAACAGGGGGATCAATCATCCACCAAGGGTATCTTAAACCGATATGACGGGTAAGGCGAGAGTCTAACCATTTGTTCCAAGCCTTGACTGAGTTGTGACGCACTAACATGTTTCTTTTGGAAAAATGCTCTGGCCCATACTCGAGGTTTGAAGGAACAAAGCCACATATAGAGTAAGTAGGGGCTTCCTTTGAAGTTTTCCCGCTCACCATTTTTTATGGCATCTAGACCTGAGAAAGTTTCAGCTAGGATGAGGGGTATTGGGTTGGCTTTCCTTGAGAGTTGAGATGCTATATCTATGAAGGACTCAGGGATAGTTTGGCCATCACTATTAGAGGTCAGTATGTATTAGGCTAGGATTCCTAGGCATAATCGATAGTCTCTAGTGACTCACCAGGCTTCAGGTTTTACATTGACGGGATGACTGCGGAAGCAATACAGGCCTAGTAAAGGTACTAAGTCCAATATCCCATTATGAACTAAGGCTTTGGCTTCTTCCTTGGAAATGTTCAGTCCTGTGGCGAGGTCACCAGAATATCCGGTCTTCA
This sequence comes from Akebia trifoliata, assembly GCF_017979445.1. Classification (NCBI taxonomy): domain Eukaryota; kingdom Viridiplantae; phylum Streptophyta; class Magnoliopsida; order Ranunculales; family Lardizabalaceae; genus Akebia; species Akebia trifoliata. The sequence goes on along the minus strand of NC_141384.1, from coordinate 18,561,345 downwards.
ATGAGGGCCTGACTAGAGGTCCTGAAGTGGATATCCCCATGATGTCACAATAATCCTCGTGAGTGGGGCACAAGTGCATATACCCCATATGGAATATATGAAGATAGGGGTTCCATCGCTTAGCCATAGCACGTAAGAGATTCCAGTCTATCTCAAACTCGTGGAAGTAAAGAGCACTCCTCAACATGAATCTCCCAAAATTGATGTTCTCTACAGGGTGCATCTCTACGATTGTTGTTTTGAATAACTGATCGATTGGGTTATCGCCTGCGACTAGCATCCTGGTTTGACACAAAAGGGTATTTTAGTACTCTTCCAAGGTCCATGTAAAATATCAATTTTCTCTTTATTTTCTTTTAGAAAATATTTTTCTTTTGGAAAATCTTGTTCTTATGGAAAATATTTTCTGAAAAATATTTTTTTTTAGAAAACATTTTTTCTAGAGAACAACACTTTTTCTGGAAAACATTTTTTTCTTAAAAGAACACTCCTTTTGGAAAACATTTTTTTCTGGAAAATTTTCCTTTTGTAAACTATTTTTCTTCTTTGAAAATTTGATTTCCATTCTGATTCAAATGGCCCGGTCTATCATGATTGTCGGATCGAAATGGACTGGGTCATTATTGTAAAAGGATGGATTCTTTATTGGGTCGGTGCACCTATTTTAATTTCTAAACACAAAATTTTTGATTCTTGAGAACAATCATACACTCTGATCTCATCATCCACATCATTCACATCAATCACAAAGTCTCATAAGGTTTCATTCAATAAACAACCCGGGAACAGCCACGATAAGTTTGAATCGTGACCTACAGGGAAGGTTTCTAGACTCTAAGCATACTATGTGCAATGCATTCTTATCTGGCCACCCTTGCCCAAGCATACCTATATACCTCTCGATATGTGGTGACTTGGTTTGATATACCGTATAGGTGATAATCTAAAACCTCAATTCATTTCTTTGAAGTCAAAAACAGCCAGTTTGATCCCCAGTTGAGAGGTGGCGCACAATGCTGAGCAAGGGCCCACTTAAATACCTCTCGTCTAGAACAGAAGTAGTTTATCCCCCTCGTACAGTAGGGTACAGCGGGGTAGGATCTCTCTTAGGCACCGGTTTTGACCAGGAAATGCAATTGATATACTTGGATTATCTTTTATATACCTACGGGTACGAGTCAAGAGTTGTAGCTTTCATAAATGGTTTGGCATCCCACGAGGGGACCGACCACGTACTAGTACTACGTTGGCAATCGGGACATATAACTGTGTGGCTCACAATAGGTCAAAGGCTCAGGTTGCTCCAGCCTGGGTGCATCAATATATCTCTCAGAGTCACTTGATCATACGGTATTAATGCCCCAGTTTGATATACCCTAAGGTACGTGACTGGAGTTGTGGTTTTCATGAATGACGCTGCATCTCCGAAGAGACCGGGCCGTGCACTAGTGCCACGTTGGCTATATAGGACGTGTAAGTGTGCAAAATAGTAAACGTGCATGTGGTGTGTGCAAAACAGGGTGGGATGTGCCTGGGGCCTTTTTCAAACACATGGGTCCAAGGGCTTAATTAAACCGTACAAGCAAACATATTAAACCATACAGGTAAAGGCATACATCGATCAGAAACATATTCATATGGTCCTATTTAAGATTTAAACATGCACATCACCTTCATACATCAATCATGGCAAATTAATCAATGAATATGGCATATGATAATGAATTAGATCCGATCATTGCAATAGGCACAATTTTGTAATTTTTATAGTCTAATCAAGGGTCATTTTAGGGTGACCCTAACCAAATTGATATTTCTGAGGATATTGGATTAAGAATGAAGTGACTATCGTTGGGATGAGAGGTTATGATGATCTTTAAACAAATTGAGAGAGAAAAAAAAATGAGACATTTTAGAAAACAAGCCGTTTTTAATTTTTTTTTTATAAACAAACTTAAAATAACACATTTTCTCTTTTTTTTAAAAAAAAAAAACTATTAAAAGGACAGCAAGCAAAAACAACAGAAAAAAAAACTAAAAAAAATTAAAACAAAAGGGAATTTGGTAGGGTGCTGTTAGCAATAACAACTATCCATCGTGTTCAATAAAAGGGGGTGTGTTCTTAGTAAAATGAACATTTTATTTAACCCTCACACCATCCTCTTAATCGGTTTTTAGCCATGTTCATCGTTTTTTATACAGAAACTGATCTAGCCTCTCAATCCGATCGGTTGAGATCAGTTTGGTCGATTTAAAACTCCTCGTTTATCACCGATCTCCTGTGATTTCAAATCCGGATTAAAGAAAAAAAACCGCTGCCATTAACAATTTGTTAAAACTCAAAACCAACGCAGAAAACGCAATGGAACCCACGGTTTTCGTTCAATCTCCATTACCGATTACAAGATCGCCCATCTTCGATCGAAACACCGCAAGATTCAGATTCGAAACCCACGGTTTTCGTTCAGCCATGTTCATCATTTTTTTTATATACAGAAATTGATCTAGCCTTTCAATCCAATCGGTTGAGATCAGTTTGGTCGATTTAAAATTCCTCATTTATCATCGATCTCTTGTGATTTCAAACCCGGATTAAAGAGAGGAAAAAAAACGCTGCCATTAACGATTTGTTAAACTCAATATTGAAGTGGAAACAAACTCTAATGGCCACGGCTTCACTTCCCCTTTTCGTTACACGTTGAATACAATCATTATTTCAATTTTGAAAACCCAAAAACAGAAGAAGAAGCCGCGAGTTTCTTGTAAAGAAAAAAAAAATCTTTCTTTTCGATGCTCCAACCCATAGACCGATTAGATCCATGGATCAAAATCGATCGGGCGAAGTTGTCTCTCAAATGATAAAACAAGATGTAGAGAGACAGATTTAACATGGGTCTTTTTGTTGGAGACAATGAAACAAGATGTGAAAAACCAGATTCGAAGGAGATCTCACTGTTGGGGATGATGAACTCATGTTAGATCGTTTGGGAAGATGGTGTGGGAAAAAGAAAAAAATAGCTTTTATCACTTACGCACCATTCCACATTCTCCAATGCTGTTGTTAAGTTGGTTTGTAAATCGAAACCAATATCATCACTCATTACACACCACCCCAAACAAGTTGTTGACAGAACCTCCAAACGAATTTTTTTTTTTTTTTTTTGAAAAACTCTTTTATTTGTGATTTCCTTCTTGTTGTCAATGGACAGCACTACTTTCCAAAAAAAAAACAAATTATTTAAACTAATTACATACTTTTTTTTTCAAATTTTTTTAAAAAAAACTAGGAAAACAAAGCTATCTAAAGATCAATCGCACACGCCCTACTTAAAATAAAATAAATAAATAAATAAATAAATAAATAAATAAATAAAAATCTACACACGTAAAAATCAAACGTCATGGTCTACCAATCACCATACTATCTTCAATAAAATCAACCATTCTGAAACCTTTCGTTATTTAGGATCACCTTAGATGACCCTTGATTAACTCACAAGAATAGTATGCTGAAGCCAAACATTTAAAGTCAAAACGTATGCTCAATAATCAAACAAAAAATAACAAACAACAAAGATGCAAATATAATAATGAATAAACAAATAAACAAAAAATAAATAAATAAATAAAAAAAAAAATCCTAGGCCATGTTAGTGATGATCCCATACTTGGGGTTTTTCAAGTTTGATCCTCAATAGTCCCAGTGGAGTCGTCACTGAAAGCGCCCTCGATCCGTGGGGTGCGCGGATCCGCTTTTGACCCTTGAGGTTTGGGAGTCGCCACCTAGTTATTACGGTCTAGGAACCGAATACTGACTTTAAATGGATAAAAAAACTAATCTACTAAAGAAAAAAACTGAATCCGGGGATCACTTTACAGGGTTGGAAGGTGTTAGGCACCAACCCCGCCCGGCCAATGTCGGTCTCTACTTATCCCAAATAAGACTACATTGCTAACAACAAAACCTAGATAAAAAAATAACATAAATTTTACCTTCAATACGTAAAGATTCTATTCCCTCAGATCTGATAAAACTGCTCTTTGTACTGTACTCCTTACTTCGTTCTGTCTCCGGATCTGATTTCTGATCTCCGAGGCAATGTATCTATTTCTTGGATCTAGATTCTTTGAATTTTTTGTGGATTTTAGGGTATTTTTGAAGGACTTGTAGGTGTTTTTCAAGTTAAAATTGAAGTATGGGTGTTAGGTAAAGAGTTGGGGCTTCAAAATTAGGGTTTATGGGAGGCTAGGGAGATTTTTTGACCTACTTCTCTTAGGGTTTTTTATTTGATAGGAAAATAGGGTGTGGAGGCTCCTATTTATAAAATTTTTTTAGAAGAATTAGGGTTTGATTAGGGTTTCTTTTAGGGTTTTAATTAGGATTTTGACTTTAGTCTTATGAGATTGACTTAGTCTTTAGGGTTTTAATTTAGGGTTTTGACTTTAGTCTTATGAGATTGACTTGATTAGTTTAGATTAGGGTTTTGACTTTGGTCTTATGAGATTGACTTGATTAGTTTAGATTAGGGTTTTGACTTTGGTCTTATGAGATTGACTTGATTAGTTTAGATTAGGGTTTTGATTTTGGTCTTATGAGATTGACTTTAATACTTTGACTTTAGTTTTTCTTGGTTGACTTTTAATATCTTGACTTTAGTCTTACTTGATTGACTTTAAGATTGACTTTAGTCTTACTTGATTGACTTTAATTTTCTTAAAATACATTTGCAAAAGTTAGAAAAATATTCAAATCTAGGAGAAGAAAGCTACATCTCAGATATTGAAAGTAGATTTAAAAACAAAGATATATCGAAAAGATTTATACGAGGAACGCTCACTACTAGTTTCTAAGGGAACAGATCGTCACAACCACTCAATTAAAAACAAAGGTAATTCTTTTTATTTTATATTTAGGTTGTTTTTGCAATATAAATCTTTGGGAAGAGTAGAGTCCGACTTTCGTCGGACGGGATTAGTACTTAACCCTTCCAATCCTATAACCTGATTCCTGTACCCACAATCTCTTCGTAGTTCTGTGTTTTTTTGTCTATTTAGAATTTTATTTTGGTTCCTAAACCATAAAATTAGGTTGCAACTCCCAAAAAGAAAAATTGGATCCGCACCCATGGATCGATGGTACTTTCAGGGGCGACTCTACTGGAGAAAATTTTTTAGGATCAAATTTGAAAATCTAAAATAGTAGTGTATTCCAAAATTGGCCTAGTTTTTATTTTATTATTTATTTTGTTAGCACAGTTGTGGATTGTGTTATTGAATTTATAGTTTTGGGCATTTTCCTTTTGAAAGTTTTCTTTTCTAGGGTCCAGTTGAGAGTCACCTTTGGTAACCCAAAACAATTCAAGATTTTAAAAAATAATGAAGATGAGGATAGAAGAGTAGGACCCCATCTACCTATCTCATTTTTGCAATCTCAAAATACTCCCTCAATAATTATTACAGTAGAAAAAGAACTGCAAGAGAGCCCTTTGGTTTTTCTCTCTCTTTCTATTGAAGGGCGGTCGATTTCAAGAATTAGAGAGAGAGAGAGAGCCCTAAATGTTGATGGAGTTTCAAGGTTTTTGAGCTCTTTTCCTCCTGGAATCGATGTTTCAAGGTGGAGATCTGTACTTTGATGTTGGATTTTGAGAAAAATGTTACTCGACAGATTTGTCAGAGCTTTTTCAGATTCTCACATGCATGGGGGCAGAGGTTGTTTTGGATGTTGTACTAAGCCCTCACTAATTATTTCAGTAGATGAACAATCTAAGGGGTTAAGAATTATAAGCCTTATAGAGGGTAATTCTCGGAGATGCTAACACGTATCCCATGCAAAATAGCTACCGACTTACCGAGTAACTCGAAAGTTAATCTTCGGAGATATTATCGATTTATACAAGTCGACAAGACATAAGTGACAACGCAACCTTTGATTGACAAACGTGACAACCCATACCCTGACAGATTGGTTGTAGCTACCTTAGGCCTACTAGGGTAGTTGTAACAACCCCTATATCTGACAAGCCAGAAGGCAATTTAACCACTTTGAATCAAATCATCAAAAATGTTAGATGAAATCCACTAATAAGGATTCCTATAAATATCCAAGAGCAGTCCAAACTAAAGGTTAGAAAAATTCAACTTTGAGAACTCCTTAATAGCTCAACACTAATTCTAACTTGATTGTCGGAGTGGTCCTATTGCAGGTCCCACCAAGCTAAAAAGTTCTTTGAAGAGTATCTCGAGATAGAATAAAAATTTGCACATACAATTTGGTGTTATATGTGGGAAACTTACAAGGAGAAAAACAACCAACATGGGAAGAGCTAGAGACGAAGCACGTGGAGAACCTTCAAATCCCATACTAGTAGACTCACCTCCGATATCGCAAGATCCCATGCTTGCGATGTATTGTTAGCGAAAATGAGAAAAGAGATGCGCAGGGGGTTAGAAAAATAGAATGACGAAATTATGGACATCAGGAGCGAAAATGAGGAACTCCGACAGAAGCTGGGCGAGGTAATTGAGATCGAAGGAAGCCCACATGGGGACGAAAGCTAGGGCCACACCGTCCGAATGACGAGGACCGAAGCAGATTGAACTGTGGACTCTGTAGTGGTAAGAACGCAGCAAGAAAGTTCTGAGGCTCGGGACTTAATGACAAGGAAAGAGGTAAAGGAGATGCTTAGAAGAAGGGATGAAGAGCTCACATGGGGAAAAAACCCTGGGCAGAAGGCATGAAACACAATTCGAGAACTCAAGGGGACGCCATTTTCACCGACAATAATGAGCTCAGAACCCCCTAGAGCATTCCATGCACCGAAGTTTGAGATGTATAACGGGACAAGGGATCCTATGGATCACGTCCTTCATTATAGGAGCTAGATGGTACTGTATCAGAATGATGACTCTTTACTTTGCAAGATGTTCCCATCTACCCTAAGGCACGGAGCTATATCATGGTTCCAAGGATTGTTGGCTAGTTCGATAATGAATTTTTTCGAGCTAGAAGAAACATTCGTCGGGCAGTTCGTATACTTACGAAAGAAAATAGTCGAAGTTAACACTCTTTTCAACTTACAATAGGAGGTCGGCGAAAGCATATGATCTTTCGTTACTCGATTCTGAACGATGGTGATAGCTATCAAAGGTATGGATGAGGCGACTGAGTGTGCGGCTTACCTAGCAGCAATTATTCCTAGGACACGGTTGCATGAGTCATTGATAAAGTCTGACCCAACGCGGCTCGAGGATCTGTATTCAAAAGTGGAGAAATACATCCTGGTGGAGGAATCGATAAAAGGCAGAGGTCGGGGTGCTCCAATGGTAGCTAATATCTGATTTCCTATGACAAATGGTACATTTTCATCATCTTCAGCTTGGGATTTAATTTTGTATAAGGGAGTGATGAACAGAAAATTGAAGATCTTATAGGAGTTGTGATTCCTACCAAAATTAAATTTTTTGGTTGGAAAATGTTACACCTTCCTATACCCACAGATGAGTTGAGAAAGAAACGTGGTCTAAGTCTTGTTTCAATTTGTCCTCTTTGTAAAGCTAGAAAAGAATCATTTAAACATTTATTCTTTGATTGCATGCTTGTTTTTAGTGTTTAGAGGTATTCAGTTTGAAGATTGGTTTAATTAATTTCAAACCAAACTTTGGATCTTTAATCAAATGGAGCTGTAGATTTTCGAAATCTTGCTGGTTACCATGGCTAACCATTTGGTAAATATGGTTGGCTAGGAATGCTTCAATCTTTTAAGGCATTAGAATTAGTAGTGTGAAGATCATTAGAAGAATTGGGAATTGGGAAATAGAATTGAAGAATAATTTTTGATGTTCTTCGATGATTACATCGTCTTTTGTTGCTGTAAAATGGTCAAAACTAGATTTTGGCTGGTTAAACTTAATCTGGATTGCTCAAGTCGTTTAAATTCAACTAGCGATGGTGTAGGTTGTGTTATTAGAGATGACAAAGGTATGGTTATTAAAGGTACTACAATTTTCTTAGGGCTGACTACAAACAACATGGCTGAGTTTTCAACACTGTTCCATGGTCTATCCATAATGCCTCTACAAAGTAAAAAAATATTAATTGAGTTAAACTAAAGGTTCTTGGTGGAAGCTCTAAACAGGGAAAACGTTCCTTGGTGGATGGAAAATCTAGTAGTTCTATGTCTTCATATTTTAAGGGATCTACAATGGGAAGCTAGGTATATGTTCAGAGAAGGAAATGTTTTACCTGACGCCCTTTCATTATTTGCTACTCATTCAAAATGCAATATTTCTTTTTATTCTCCAAATGCCCATCCTTTTTGGGTTCATAAGGTGTTTATGGGTGATTGGTTAAATTTACCAACCCCTAAGCGATTTTAACTTGTATTTGTTTTTTTACATTTGAATAACATTCGTTTTCTTAGTAAAAAAATTTATCAAGGATTGTATTCTTATTCCTTATTTTTTTGTGATCATTAATGGTCCGGCCTTCAGTTATTTTAATCCGTCAAAGGCACTGAGGCAAGGCGAACCTCTATTCCCAGCTTTTTTTATTTTCACAGAAAAAATTCTTAGTAGGGGAATTAACAAGATAATGGAGTTGGGGTTGGTGCAGCAGTTTATTGGGTCTCGACGGATGATGGTGCCTTCTCATCTCCTATTTGCAAATGATATTATTATTTTCACTAAATCCTCAATGAAATCCTTGGAAAATCTTAAATTGATCCTTAATGAGAATCAACGTATTTCAGGCAAAGCTATTAATATTGATAAAATCAAGTCTTATTTGGCTCATGATGCTTTAAACTCTAGAAAAGCTTTGGTGCACTCCATCATTGGCTTTGGGGAAGATTTTCTTCCTTCACAATACCTTGGAGTTCCTCTTGTTACCTCAAGATTAACTAGAGAGACTTCTAATGGTATTGTTGGAAAGTTTACTATAACAATCTTTTGTCTGATAGGGTTAGATTAACTCTTCTGAAGTATGTTCTTGGGTCCATGCCAATTTATTTGCTCTTTATTCTTCATATTCCTCAGTTAGTTCTTCCACAATTGAAAGACACTTCGGCCCTGCTTGTTTGCACCGCAAATCATTGCAAATGCAAAACTTTGTGTTAACAGATATTTACATTTTCTGAATTTTATGTAGTTTTACAATTGTGGTGCTTGGTTGTGTCAAATACAAAATTTTACGTTTGTTTGGTTATCTTGTAAATGCAAAAAAATAAAATAAAAAAAAATACAAATTAAAAAAAGAATTTCTTAAAACCTTTTTTAAAGTTAAATAACAATTGACATATGGTTCAATATCATTTTAAAACAAATAGAAAAATAGATTAAATCATTTCAACTAAAAGTCTCATACAACTCATAGAATTGTTCAAAATTCAATGAAGTAAAGTCTATGAATTATTCAAAAATTAATAAGATAAGTTAAAAAAATCTCCTGCAGCTCCCCAATCTTTTCACGTAAAGACTCTAATTCCTTCTTTCTATATTTTTTACTTTTCAAGAGGAACATTTCTGTAGCATAAGGATCATTCCTTATGATTCTAAAAGCTACCTCTTGATAGTCATCACTAAATCCTATTGTCTTCATAATTTCTTCGTACAACTTCTTTTGAGTAGAAAAAAGGGTCAATGACCCTCCTAAGCTCTTTCATGTTTTCATTAATCCCTTACATTATCTCCTTAACATCTTCAACAGTTTGTGACTTTTTACCATGTCGTCTCTTTTCATAGAAGATGATATTTTTTTCCTATTATTTTCAACCGTCAATCATCTTCAATATCTTCTAAGCTTTGATCTAATTGTATAGTATTATCTCCACCATCATTTGAATTCAAAATCATATATTCCATACCTTTAAATATATAACCTCCCGTGACATAATCATTAATAATTTTTCAAAGTTCTATCGTAATCCTCTATCTTGAAATTGCTTGAACTTTTTGTCTCTGTTCTAAAATAACATACAAAAATATCAATTTTATGCTATAAACTAGCTTAGAAAAACATGTCATATTAACAAAACTATTATAGTAAAATTTACATTAAAATGTAATAAATACTTAATTGGATTTTGCAGAAGTTGATCACATTGATCATCTGTAGCTAACATGACCTTCCTGACATTGTCCCATCCAAATCCATTCTTACCTTTTTAGCTCTAAAAAAATTCATGTATTTTGTCTTCATAGTACGTAGACGACTTTTAATATTTCTCTTTGTAATAGGTTGTCGACATTTTTCAAATATGATAGAAATGATAGGTGTTCAAGCAACATTTCAATCAAAATATTATCCATACTAGTATTCTATCTAAACTAACTTTTGAAGTTCACACCACATTTGTCTTCGTTTGTCACAAAATTTATATCTAATAAACATCATTATAAATAACTTCAACAATAACGACCAATAATAATTGTTAATGAAACAAATAATTACAACAATAATCAACACTTTAAAACCAACAACAAATAATTAATATAAAAAAATTATTGAAATTAACTAATAGATTCATAAAAATTGTTAAAATGTTCCAAAAAATATTAAAAAGATTGACACTCAGAATTCATTGATGACTTCTAAAATCATTAAACATTTGTTGAGCTGCATTATCTCTAAATCGAATTCATTTTAGAATATTTACTCTATAAGTAGTCTGAGTACCAACAAGCGTATTAGTTCCAATTTCATCAACATTTTCAAAATCATTTTGAAGTTTTAAATCCACTTCTTCTAATAGTGGATCACTTGAATCGACCCCCTTGATATGGTTATTCAATATAAAGCATGCAATCACAATCTTCACTAGGGCTAAATGGGTAATGTAACTCCATCGATAGTATGGGCCACCGTTTCTTTACAACTCCAAATGCTCGCTCGGTAGTATTTCGAAGTTGTGAATGTTGTTTATTGAATATTTATTTTTCATTTTTTGAAATGTATCCTCTATACTCGTTGATGTGATATCTTGTATTACGATAAAGGGTAAGAAATCCAAGTTGGTTAGTATAACTAGCATCCACGAGGTAATATTTTCTTATATAAAATAATACCTCATATTTTAGTAGTTCATTTGTAAATATTATTTAATTTAATTGTAAAAAATATTATAACCAACCTAAAGGGAATGTGAATGGTTTACTTCGCATAAGAGCATCATCCAACACTTTTTGATCATGTGTAGTCATTTCCCATCCAACAAGGATGTATGTAAACTTTAAATCGAACGATCATGCTGCCAATACATTTTGTGTGGTCTCATCTTTTCAACCTCAAAATCTATATTGTTCTTCTTCTGGTACAGTTGCTATGATATGTGTCGCATCTAATGCACCAATACAATCCTAAAATAATACCAAAAATGTGATTATCTATTATTAAAATATAATTTTTAGAAGTAAGTAATTTATGTGTTTACCTTAAAATATGACATAAATCTAGTGTCAGAGCTAATTTCTAATGGGGTACCATCTCTGTAGACTACAACTGCTTGATCTTCTACCAAGCACTTATATAGTCGAAATACACAATTTAAAGTCGTAGTAAATTGTCTGCTGATAATCTTTCAAGATCGATAAAATCATCCTTTAACACTCTATGTCGTACATTATGTCCAATCAAGTGTAGAAATCGCATCATCAACTCTTTTAGTTAACAATGCGTGGTGTCTCTCATAATTATTTGATCTCTCATTAGTTTATAAGATTTTGGAATGCATCAACCCCAATTCGTAAATTAGGCCGACACTTGTGATCATTATACATGATTGAGTCCATGTATTCTTGTCTCTCTGCATCCCTATTAGTGTGGGGCTCTCTTAGTATATCTAAATTGTCATTGGCGACAATCACAGTTGCAACATAGTTAGTATGTGCAACTATCACTATGGCAACTCAATTTTGTTGTGCACTTTTTACTGTTCTTATCATCCATCTATAAATTTTCATTATGAAATATTAGAATTGATTCAAAGTCCAAACACATATTGACAATATAAAATAATAATGGTAATTTATAGTGAAGAAAAGTAGGCACCCACACACTATCCAATGTCTATATGGACTGCTATAAAGAGACAGAGATCTCTTACATAAGTGTCTTGTCATAGTCCTAGTTGGCGACTATATATGTTCCTCCTAATAACATTTTATTCTCTTAGCATGCCTTGTAGGACCCACTTGATACTTCCTAGTATAATAGAATTACCATAAGTACACATTGCCAATTATCAGGTGCAACTCAACCATACCTCCAATTGATGCACAAGCTAAAGATACACCATTTGATTATAATAATAATAAAAACTATGATACCCGACTAATCATAAAGAATTTTGAGTTGTAGATATTTATCAAATAAAATAAAAAATTTTGAGTTGTAGATCTAGTGTACCCACATAAAAATGCATCATATGTTGACGTTGATGTTTGATATCCCATATTTGATTCATCTTTTTTAAGATGCTCTGAGAAGTGCAATAGGTTGGAATAGATAAAAAATGGGTTTTGTGGTTCCTTCACACCAAAATAGATGGTTGGTTTCTTGAAGAATTACACTTAAATTCCAATCACACTATATTTTTGACAATGTGCATCAAGTGCAATGAACTTGTAGACACGTGGATTTCGTTATTATGACGGCCACATCTACGATGGTTTGGAGTCGCCACCATTCAAGTTGTAAGTGGGTGTGAATGGTCACCTGATGTACATTTTTGAAAATTGTCATTTTTGGCATTTTTAATGACTCACGATGGATAAAGACTAATCAATCCTAGGGATTCGAGGTAAGCGGCTCGGTTGGAAAAAAGGAAAGGTGTTAGGCACCCTTTTCTCCCGTCAAGTGGCGGAAACCTCTACGCAACTTGGTCATTTTGATTTTTAAAAAAATTGAAAATAATGCGTCACGTGGGTGTATTTGTATCCTAAGTAGGGATTTGTTTTTGGATTGATCATAGGATCATCTCATTGATGGAGATGATCCTTGTAGATCTAAGCCTTAAGGGCCATTCATTTAAAACAAAATGAAAGAAAAGAATGAGGGGATTTTAGAAGAGGGAGGAGGAGAGGATAAGAGAGAAGGGGGGTGCTTTGAACCCACCTTGAAACTTCAAGTTCACCCTTCTTTCTTCATTACCTCTTCTTCTTCTATGCTTCTTAGGTTCTTAGTCAAGTATGAGAGTGAAGTTACTTTTTTGGAAGGTGGTATGAGAGAGTAGTAGAGTAGAAGAGAGGTGAATAGATTTTTTAAGAAGACTTGGTAACCATTTTTGGAAGGAGGGGAGGGGTATTTATTGGTGTTGGAAAGATGTTTAGGGGTATAATGGGTTTAAAGTTTGGAAGGAGGGATAATGGCATAGGTTTTAGGGGTGGAAGGTTTGAAATTTAGAATGAAAGTGAGGGCATTTGTGTAAATGATGGAAATCGGTGAGGTTTTGATCCAAATGAATTGGATCCTACCCAAATCCATTTGGGTAGAGTGTTTGGTAGGATGAGATGAGTGATGGTTGATGGGGGGAGTGGGGTGTAAGAGAGTTGTTTGGAGAATGAGTCTTAGGTTGGTTGAAGAGGTGAGGTGTTTAGATTTAGAAGAATGGATTGTGTAAGAGGTTAGTGGATTGATTTTTGGGAGGAGGAAGGGGATGATGCCATGTGACATATGTGATGAGAGAGTGTGGTGATGAGATTGGTTGATTGGTTGATGGTGGTTGTTTGATTAGAGAGAAGAGTATGGGTTGGTTAGTTGATGATGAGGGAAGTATGGGTTGAGGTGATTTTGTTGGAGTTTTTTAAGGGAGAATAATAGATTGAGATGTAAGAGATATGGGTGGTGATGTGAGTGGTTGATGATGTTAGAGAAAGGTGGTGGATTAGGGTATGGGTTGAGGTGTGGGTGGTTGGTGATGTTAGAGAATGGTGATAGGTTAGGTTAGGGTAGGGTATGGGTTGAGGTGATTTAGAAGAGATGGAGGTGGGTTAGATAAGTTGTTTAGAGAATAGTAATGGGGGTAGGTGATTAGATGAGGGAGGTGAAGGGTGGTGATGACATATGTCATCTTTTGATGTAGATAGGGTGATTGGTTGATGTGGGTAAGGGTTGATGGGTTAGGGTTGTGGGTTGGATAATGAACAGGGTATGGATAGTGGTTTATGGAGTTTTATATATTGGGCTTGGGCTTTTAGAGGGTTGTAGGTTATTTTGATTTGGATGGGGTTTGATTTGAATGGGATTTTTGAAGATGGGTTTATTCTATGGTTTAGGTAACATGGGATTGATTTTAGGTTGGGGTTAAGATGGGAAATTAATTTAGAAAAAGGGTTGAGGATTTGTGGGCTTTGGAGCTTTTAAGGTGTTTGAGGATTCGGAAGTGGAGTAGTGAGGGTAGATGGGATAGGCATCCCAAGGCTCACTTTTTTAATTTATCTATTTTTTTGGGATCTTTGCAATTATTGATTTGACCAAAAGTGCCACGTGTTGGCAAATTGGGCCTTTTAGGCCCGTTGAGTGATTTTATCGATTTTTTGAATGTAAGCGTGGAGCGGTGAAGGTTGGGACAACGTAGGATGAATCCGGTCCCTTAGACCATTGTAAGGTCTTAGGGGCCTTGGCTCGATAAAATTGCCACTTTTTAACTTTTTAGGCATTAGAGGCTCGTTGTCCTATTTTGTCGGAAAATCGTTATTTCGAGTGGAGCGGAGCATGTTGAGCTTTTTGGTGGACCTACTAACCCATTGAGAGGTGTTAAAGGCTTTGATTTTGGTGAAAATGCCGCGTTTCGATGATTTGGGCCGTTGAGGCCCGTGGGCAAGATTATTGGAAAAACACTATTTTTAAGTCCTTTTGAGTGAGGGCCCGTTCAAATTGGGGTGTCTACAGCTACCTTTCTTTGCAAGAATTGCGTGCAAAGAACTGCAAAGAATAGACTAAACCCCTATTTGTACGGGCCAGACGAAAATTTACAAAACACGACTTCGAATTACCGGTCGAATTGATGACTTTTGAAGCAAATGGTTACTCAACCTCGGGATCTGACAGAGTTACCTTATTGATTTCTTGGTCTTGATGGCGTGGAGTTCGTGTGAGATCTTGGATTTGATGAAGATTTGGTAGTTTTTGAAATTCTGGTATTTCTCGGTCGTGTTTTAGCAACTTGGACTTGATTGCAACTCGAAAGGGATTTTGAAATTTTCTAATTTTTCTTATTTTTGATTCTTATATATATATATTTTTGTTTTTGATGATTTTTATTTTTTATTTTTTCTTTTACTTATTTACTAATCCGTGCTTGAGGCACGGATGGCATTTGGTTCGATTTAACCCGTGTTTAAAACACGGGTAGCATTATTCTTATCTCATCCGTGCCTGGGGCACGGATCCAACCAAGCTTTCTTCATCAGTGTTGGTGATATGGATAGAACACATCCTATCTCAACTGTGTTGGTAGCACAGACCAGTATGAAATTTGAGCGATTAAAGCCTGCGAGCCTCTTCTTCTCCATTTCTTTTTTGGGCCTTTGGTAGATTGCCTTAGAAGGTTTGGAGTGCGCATGGCTCTTAGATGTTCGTGGGTTTGACTTGAAGCTTTGGGGAGTTCATTTGTGTTGCGATTTTTCCGTGAGTTCTCTCATTTCATTTCTTTATTTCTTTTTCTTCCTTGCTTATTTTGTATGAGAATATCACTTTTCCTTGGACACCAACACTTCTTTTTTGCCTTCTTTGTTGATTTATCCATGCAAATCTTTGAATACTTGAGATGAGCACTCTTATCCTTTTGAAACGTTATCATGCTCCGAAAATTGTCGTTCATTTTTGGTCATTGTTTCCTTGTCTTGCTTGCTTCATCTTGATTGATAGTGTATTATTTGATCGGACTTAAGCACGTGGACTGTCGGGGGTGATGAAGTTCTGGGAGTTAAGGTTATTTTGGAGGATAGTAAAAGGGGGGGATGGTGGTTTATTGAATAGGGATGGCTAATCGCCGGGGCTGGGGGTTTCGATGAGATGGGATTGACGAGAATTGATCGTCTTGGGTTGGCCTTAGTGAGGTTTGTCGGGGTGTTGTGATGTCGACTTACTCAAGGGGTTCGGTGTGGAATGGGATGGGGTTATTTAAGGATTGCTTTAAAGTCTAAGATGCTTTTAGGGCTTAAGGATGAAGTTGAATGGTTCGATGATGACTCGTGTGTTGTTTCGATGGGCATTTGGCCTGAGTTTTGGGGTTTGGTTTGGATAGGGATTGGGGTTGTTTGAGGTGGGGAGACATGTCGCTTTTACGCACTGTTTGGGCTAGGATTTTAGGGTTGTTTTCGGGTCATCAATAAGACTATTTAGGGTAGGAAGCGGGGTGGTTTAGGTACTGTTAGGGGTGAGAATGGGTGGTTTTAAGGGTTGAAATGGAGAAGCTGTTTTGGACAAGGATTGGGGGGTTAAACATGGATTGTTGGGAGTGGGCATTTAGGGATGATTTTGGAGACTGGATTAGGGATAGTTTGGAGTGAAGATGGGCTCATTTAGCGAATTGTTTAGGATCATTGAATGGATAATGATATAAGGTGGTCAGGATGCTGTTTTGGGTTGTTCGGATTAGACTGTTGATAATGGAGGGGCTTGGGTGGGTTGTTTTTTCTTTTTTTTTTTTTAGCATGTTTTTGATTTGGAACTTTCTGTTTATCATGCTTGTTATATTTTCTTTCTTAATTGTGAATGTTATGCCTTGGTTTTGGTATCCACACATCTTCTCTTTTTTGAATGGTATCTTTTTGGCTTGGCATGGGCATAGGTTTCGTTGGATATGAGGGGTTTGCTGGGTATGGCTAAGTTTGACTAAGTCTGACTTGGGTTGACTGGGTTTAGTGGATGGTTTGGGTTGATTGAATTTCCTTAGGTTGACTGGGCTAAATGAGTTAAACTGGTTTGACTGAGTTGGGTAGGTTTGACTCGGGCTAGACAGGTTTGACCTAGATTTGACTGGATTGGATGGGTTTGACTGGGTTTAATAGGTTTTGACTTGGATGGGCTAAGTTTGACTTAGTTGATTGGGTTTGACTCTAATTGGCTGGGGTTTGACTGAGTTGGGCAGGTTTGACTCAGATCTGGCTAGGTTTGGTAGGTTTGACTCAGGTAGGTTGGACTTAGATTCAGCTTAGATGGGGTAGGTGTGACTGGATTGACTCGGATCGGATAGGTTTGACTGAGTTACCTCGAGATAGGCAAATAGGACACTTTTCTTTGTTGGCTTAGCATTTTATTATTTTGTAGATGGGTAGGGAGAGAAGGAGCCGAGTAGTGCACCAGTCTTCAGACGAGGAGGAGGAGGCTAGACCTAGGACCCGGACCCGCTTTACTTTGGGGTCTGGTGTAGCCACTGAGTATGGCTGGCCGAGGCAGCCTTCTCGTAGGCCTGATTCAGCATCGGTGGCTGGTTCTTCATCTGGGAGTAGGGCAGATGAGGCCAGCACTTCCCAGAGTGGCCCAACTGAGGATCTTCCTAGTGGTAGTGGAGGTAGGAGAGGCAGACGTGGTAGTCGAGGCCGGGCAGATAGGGCCTTGGGAGCTGGTAGAGTTGGTAGAGAGGTTCCTAGGGTCGAGATACTGACGGAGGAGAGTGAGAGGATTCTGGATACCTCTTTGCTTCGTGGCCTAGGGCGGCATGTATCGATGCTTGTTCGTTTAAATATCCCTACCCCATATCCTTCAACGAGCTTCAGAGGGAGATGGAGCGCATTTCTTTCCACTGCTGCCCTATTTTTTGACGACATCGGGACACAGTTTGCCACAGTGGGTTTTGGAGCCTTCCTACAGATATCGGCTTTCAGAGCAGATCGTCCTCTATTTCTAGCCATGATAGAGAGGTGGTTTCCAGCGACCCATTCATTTCACATGCCGGAGGTTGAGATAAGCATTTAGCCTTTCGATTTCGTAGCGATTACGAGCATTGCTATAGATGGGGAGCCCTTGCCACTTGCCATGCTGTTCGTCCAGGAGGTGGGCGAGCTATTGGGCATCACCAAAGTCCCTGCCTCCATGGTGGGGAAGATGGGGAGGATCAGTACAGAGGTGTTGATGGGCTTGCTACTGATCGAGGGAGAGGACAGAGCTCCGTCCACTTATAGAGAGAGATCGACCTGCTTCGGTGACCGTGAGTTCGACATCATTTTCCGCATCTGCTTTCTTCTCCTCATTGGCAGTTACTTCTTTTTGGAGGATGATTTTTCAGTTTCTACTACGTTTTTCTCGGTCATGCACGACATTGATCACATCGGAGACTTTGACTGGGGGAGCCTCATATATGGTATTATTTTGGTTGGGCTTAATCGAGTGGTGGAGGGCCTCACTGCGCCTTGTGGAGCTGGCATCTTTACTCGATTCTTCTGGCACTTTATTGAGGTAAAAGATATTTTCTTTTGTTTCTTTTCAATCCATATCTCGTTCATCGTTTGACATTCTACACCTTCTTTTTCAGATTTTTGTTCATGTATATTTCCCCTTTTATCTGCCTACCCGTCATCATCCAGACGAGGGTTATCCGTTGGGCGCATTCTAGGCTACCAGAGACGCCAGGGCTATCAGGAGCAGTCCTAGGAGTGCTCGGGCCCACATCGATCGATGTCGTTTTCGAGACGTGAGTATTCGAACCTTTTCTTTTTATTTGATTCTAAAATTGCCTGTATCTATTGTCTGACTATCTCTTTTGCAGATCTTCTCGATTACGCTTCGAGACCTCCGTCGCACTGTCAGCGTAACACCAGACGACAGCGCTACCCCTAATTCATCGGCGAGTAGAAATATACATTTTATCTAAGGGAGCACTTGTTTTTCTAGCATGACGGGAGCCTTCGCATCCCTGTCGCTCCACCCGAGCCCATCTCGGGGGCTATGATGGTAGATAAGTATCTCGCCCAGTCGAGGGGTGTTGATGCTGCTGGACTGGTGAGGGGCGGTGACTACCAGGTCTAGTTCCGAAAGGCCTCTATTGGGTGCATCATGCTTGCTGTCACCGCCCGGGCCGTGATCACCGAGATCGGAGGGGTCCTTCTTCAAGAGCATGCGGTCACGGTACACATTCTATCACTGTCACTCTTCCTTATAATTTTCTGCGTCCCATTATATCCCTGTCTCACTTGAACGATGTTCTTGTTCTCAGGCAGATGATCTTCGTCGCCTTCGAGAGGGCTACGACGTGATCGAAGCTCAAGTAGTGAGGGCAGTGGAGATGGAGAATAGGTGGAGAGCCTCTAGGGCTGAGATGGAGGAGCAGGCCGCTCGGCTCGAGGAGTAGGAGGCTCGCATTGAGGCCTAGGCAGCTTGTATCCAGGAGATAGAACTGGGGCAGCCTTGCGGGAGTCTCGTTTCCAGGCTGAGATGGTATGTCGTTATTTGTTTCTTTTTCTCTTTCCTCTATAGACCGTAACATATTTTTCACCTGTTCTGATTGATCCTCTCAGGATTACTATCGACGCCGAGACGGAACGAACACATCGGCGCGTCCTCTGACACCTCCTAGGGTAAGTATCTGCATTTTAGTTGTTCATTTCTTTGCATATCATGTATATATCACTGCCTGTGTTTTAATCTACTCCGTTTCTTCATTTTCAGGCCACTCCTTCTACTGGACCCTCTGTCCTAGGTGTTGATCTCGCGGAGACTACAGAGCAGGATGCTACCCTGGATGCGGAGCTTTTTTTCACGGATTCGGAGGGACGACTGCGGATGCACGGTCTACCTTCTTCCTGGGTGTCTGGCTCGGGTGCAGTGGCTGGATCTTCTTCTAGAGCTATCCCAGAGACTCAGAGTGCCCGGGACGATGTTCCCCACTCGATTTGATCCCTTGTACCTTGTAAACAGACAAACATTTTATATTAGTTTTTGGACGTTGTATGTGGATATTTCAAACTCTTGTATATTTGTGTGCTTATGTTAATATTTCATTGTATTCGTCTTATTATGATCACATTTGCAACTGGTTCAGGCTCCAATGAGCTTTTTTGGGTGTGGTATCAATCATTAGGGCTTTTGAGCCCTCTTGAGTATTGGTGAGCTTCCGAGTGGGCAAAGGGTGCGATTAGAGTCAAGGACCCTACGAGTGTGTTATTTGAGTGGTGTGAGTCATTTGGGATCCACGGTGAATGAGGTGGTTGTAGAGGCCTGACCTGGCCCAATATGATCTTGGCGAGTTCCTACATGCCTGATATTTCGAGAGTTTCTGAGAGTTTTGTATGCATTTATCGGGCATGTAGGAATTTCTATCATTTCCATGTGATTTTAACATATCGAGCCCTGAGATAACTATTATGTAGTCTGGAATCATCAAGATCTCAAATGACTCAGGCCCCAAGGTTTAAAACGTTCTGGTCTGTGTTCTCAACACAGATAGCTTTTCCCAGGTTTTATCCGTTCTAGGAGCACGGATAGGGCATTTTGTATTTTATCCGTGTTTTAGGCACGGATGAGTTACATCTTGCTTTATTTGTGTTCCCAACACGGATAAGTTAGTTTTGATTCCATCCATTTTTCAGGAATGGATCAATTATCATTTGACCTTATCCGTGTTTCAAACACGGACCAGCACGATTTACCCCATATTTTAAGCCTGTTTTACCATTGTTTTTGCCCTAACTTCTCACTTTTTACGATTTTACTTCCCTCTTTCACATTTTGGACGATTTTTTACTCTCCTTCCTCAAAGCTTCTTTTCTTCAAGTTCCATGGAGGTGTTATCTACTCTTCCCAACTTGAAAAGGTATGGCATTGTGGATTCTTTTTTGAGTAGTTGGATAGATGGCATGGATAATGATGATAGAACCCAATGGTGTTTGAATAAGTTGGGGTTCACTCTCTCTTTGCCTAAAGTCCCATTGCAATGGAGCTTGATTAAGGCAATGTTGGGGTATTGGATCCTTGCGCTTAATCTCTTTCGGTTTGGGGTGCACGAAATGACTCCCACCATCGAGGAGTTTGAAGTGTTGTTGGAGTTTGAGATATCGGGCCCCGTTGTGATTCCACCATTGCGTGATGGATTCCAAGGTGAGGCTTCAGATTTTTTACAGATAAGCCGCAAGTTTTTGAAGATTCCGGATGGCGGATCGGTTTTGAAGACAATGTCTAAATCCTTCTTGAATAAACGCCTCACGGATCACTCGAAGTTGTTGATTCACTTTAACGCTCTACTCTGATGGTGGTGAGTCAACTCTTATTCCCAGGTGGCGGAGACATCATAGATCTTTCTCTCATTCCCGTGATTCAATAAGTCCGGGAGGGATACCGGTTGGCACCGATGCTTTTGAGCGAGATGTTCCAATCTTTCACGGCTTGTTCTTCCGGTCGTGATCGAGTTTTTTGAGGGTGTGCTCCACTCCTGCAGGTAAATTCTGAACTTAGCTTAGTTTTTAAATTTAAATTTGAACTTGCTAGTTTCCAAAGTTTAGAATGCCCCTGTTATTGTAGCTCTACTTTATGGATCATCTGGCTTCAACTGAAGTGGTTAATCGCCCATTTTGCGTTAACGCCGATCTTGTACTCATGATGTCGAGGCGAGTTACTCCCTTCATCTCGGGTGGCAAAGAAGAATGGCATTCTTTTATCGGCAACCTTGATGATGAAGAAGTGAGGTGGGTTGGGGCCTTCCAACCTCGAGGGTCTCCCGTGATAGCATTTGATGGTGTCCGTTTTCTCGTTTTGATTGATCTTCACGGGGCGACCCATTATGTACCACTTCGGGTTCTTCGTCAATTTGGCTATGACCAGGGTGTGCTCATCCCTGAGAATTTCAATGAGTTGGTTGGTCCGTTGTCGACTTCACTTTTGAGTCGACTCGTAAAAAAATGAGATCGGGTTGAGTCGACCCATCTTTGGAGCACACCAATTTCCAGCATACTTGCATTGGATTCGAGAACTTGTTTCTGGGAGGCCTTCAGTGTCGATAGTTCCCCGAACACGCCTTGGTGCTTCATCCTTCTTTGATTATCGAGATCGAGTTGAGGAGTCTCAGACTGATCATCGTCGAATTCAGGCTATCTGGCTTAAATCCGAGAACAAGATGCAGAAAGAGATCGCTCGGCTGTCATCTGCCCTTGCCCAGTTTGGGTCTAGTAATAGTGGTGAAGTGGTTAGGCTTCGAGCTGAGGTTGCTGAATTGAGGGATCGACTTGTCCAGTGTCCTCATTTTGAGGACTTTACAGCATATTTGGTGAGTCGCGATGCTTCTGATGCTGAAAAGGTGATGATGAGCCAGGCTGTTCGGATTCGTGCTTTGGAGGAATGCCTTGACTCTTTTTTCATTTCTCACCATGATATTTGACTGATTGCGCTGTATCCCCACTTTTGTATTTTCTTTTCATTATCTCAATGTATGCAAAATGTTGAAAGAGTAATGCAAAGAAAATAGGTTTTGTATTTACTTGGCCTCAGGTATATCTATTGTTCCTGAAGACACGAAGTTTGAATAAGTCCTAGATTTGTCATCATCGGCCAAAATAGTAGTTTTGAAATATAATCTTGTGAAATGTCTTTATCAAACGAGTACGATAAATTCAGAGTTTGTAAAATCTTTGGTTATGACAATTTTGGTACTTTTACCAAACACAGGGGATGCAAGTGTCAATTATCTTTGGGTTCCTTTAGAGTTATCCCCAGTGTCCTAGTATCGGAAGATTGTTATTCGTTTGGACCACGGGTTTTCTTGGAAGGATTTCGCCGTTCACAGTTTATCTTCTTGCGGGCCAGGAGTTTTTTGTTTTATTATTTTTTTTATTTTTTTTTTGTTTTTGTTTTTTTTTGTTTGTTTGTTTACCCTTATTGCCCCTGGTGCCAGTTACGATTTTCACCAGACCCGATTTCCACATTTTTGGGCATCGACGTCCTTTTTGGGATTTTCATCGTGTCGGTGGCTTTGATCTTGCCATAGTCTGATTCTTTTACTCATAGCGCCCTTTCGAATTTTCATTATGCCCTTTCAGATTATGTTTGTATTTTTGGATCTTTTTACATTTTAGTTCTATTCGGAGTCTCTATGTCTCTGTGGCATGGTGACTCAAGTTGAGCTGCGAGATCGACGACTCTACTCTTGTAGTGGCACTCTTTCTTGAGTAATCGATCTAGATTCCCCTCTCGAGTTTGCTAACGACTATTCGTGGCTCGACAACTCAAGTTGGGCCACGAGATCGGCTACTCTACACTTCGAGTACTCTTTTTTTTTTGAATATCCGACCTGGATTCCCCTCTCGAGTCTTTCAACGACTAATAAGACTTTAAGGTCCGGACCAAGTTGCAAGATCATTGGTATTGTCACTGTCATTATGTTGCCCTAGGACCTTCCCTGATCAAAAAGGACTTTTGTTGGGACGAAACGTTGGCTTAGGCTTATGGTAGTAGCAGGATAAAAAAGGTTAAGGTCTGGGTTTATCTAGAATGGATCAGACATGGGATTCGTCTATTTTTGTTTTGAAAAGGTGACTATGTCTCCTCCCAGCGTCTCTCGAATTTGTTTAGGCTGGATATTAGGGTCGAGCTCAGATCAAGTGTCCGGGTTTTTGACTTTTTTGATTTTTTTGTATTTTTAGCCGTTCATAGTTTATCCTCATGCGAGCCAGGAGTAATTTGATACTTTTGATTTTCTCTTTGATTTTCTTTTCTTTTGTCTCTCCCACCCCCCTTTTTTTTTGGTTTTTTTATTTTTTTATTTTTTTTGTTTTTTTTTTTCATTTTTTTTTTTAACTGTTGATTTACCCCAGTCTTAGGTTATGAATGAACGTGATGGCTCAAAAGGGCTGACTAGGGTTGGATAGTTTGTTTGGGATAGCAAAGATGGCTTTTCATCCTCTCAGGGTCAGTTTTTTAGGCGTAGTATTTCTTAACAGTGTCAACATTCATCGGTTGCGGGAAGACTTGTCCGTCCATTTTCGTAAGGATCAGAGCTCCTCCCGTCATCACCTTCTTCACGATAAATGGTCCTTCATAATTTGGTCGAAACTTTCCTCTAGCGTCTTCTTGAATTGCCAAAATTTTCTTCAGAACAAGTCTCCTAGTGAGAAATCTCTAGGTTTGACTTTCTTATTATAGGCACGAGTCATTCGTCGCTGATAGATCTGTCCGTGGCAGATGGCTGCGAGGCGCTTTTCTTCAATCAAGTTTAGTTGATCAAACCAAGCTTGAATTCATTCTACTTCATCTAACTCTACTTCTTTTAAGATTCAGAGGGAAGGGATCTCGACCTTGAAAGCGCCATCGATCCGCGGGGTGCGCGGATCCGCTTTTGACCCTTGAGGTTTGGAAGTCGCCACCTAGTTATTGTGGTCTAGGAACCAAACTGACTCTAACATGGATAAAAAGAACTAATCTACCACAATAAATCTGAATTCGGGGATCATGTTACGGGGTTGGAAGGTGTTAGGCACCAACCCCGCCCGGCCAAAGTCGGTCTCTACTAACTTTCCAAATATATCACATTGCTAAAAACCTAGATAAAAATAAAAAAATTACATACGTTTTCGATAGCAAGGATTTTGTTCCCTCAGATCTGACAAAAAGAGCTCCTTGTACTGTACTCCCTTGCTTCGTTCTGTCTCCGGATTTGACTTCGGATCTCCTAGATCAAGGTATCTCCTTGTTTTTGGATCTGAACTCTTCAAGTTTGTTACGGATTTGAGGGTGTTTTTGGAGGGATTTTAGGTGTTTTCTAAACTAAAATTGAAGGAGGGATGTTAAGTAAGGAGTTGGGGCTCCAAAACTAGGGTTTATGGGGGGCTAGGGGAGCTTCTAGACCTACTTCTCTTAGGGTTTATGATTTGATACGAAAATAGGGTGTGAGCACCTCTATTTATAGAATTTTTTTAAGGTTGATTTGGATAGAGTTAGTGTTTAATTAGAGATCTTTTAATTAGAGTTGTGTTTTAGTTAAAATTGTTTTAGGTAGAATTGTGTTTTAATTAGAATTGTTTTAGGTAAAATTGTTTTTAAGTTAGAACTCTATTAGATAGAGTTATTATCTAATTAGAATTCTATTATGACTTTTGGTCTTATTTGATTGACTTTTAATGTTTTGACTTTAGTCTTAATTGATTGACTTTTGGTCTTATTTGATTGACTTTTGGTCTTATTTGATTGACTTTTAATATTTTGACTTTAGTCTTAATTGATTGACTTTTAATATTTTGACTTCAGTCTTGCTTAATTGACTTTAATTTTGACTTTAGTCTCACTTGATTGACTTTAATACTTTGACTACAGTCTTGCTTGATTGACTTTAAATTTTGGAGAACCCCCTTCCATTATTTCTTTAATTCTTTGGACCCCCAAATTGAGGGGTCCTTAAAGAAATATCCCACGAACCCTCAACAATTTTACCCGAAAGTCCGATTGATCGATTTTTTAATTCAAAATTTTAAATTAATTTCATCAATGTTTCACTTTAATTATTTAATATTTTATTTTTAATTTCGAATTTTTTAATTATGAAAATTATGAAATTATCGTTTTACCCCCGGAGAGGACTTTTCACGTTTCAAGTCGGTTTTTAATGTTCTAGGATGTTTTAGAATCGGTTTTTTCGTAAGGAATTCAATGAGAATGTTGGTTTGTGTCATTTATGAAAATTTTTATGTGAAATGATTGTGAACTTTATGAGGGGCATTTTCGTAATTTTGTCAAATTCTGTTAAAATTGGTGAAATGATTTATTTGGTTCCGATTTGTTATTTTATGTGTTCGAGAGAGTTTTCCTAAGCGTAACGTAGGCTCTAGGGTTGTTTTGAGGTTAGGGGTAATTTGGTAATTTGGTAATTTTTTAGTGATTTTTATCGTGAAGTTTCTTTTTGGTATACAAGATGATGATTTCTATGTTTCTGGGGTCGTATTTTCCTAGCGTAGCGTGGTTTCTAAGGTTTTGTCAATTCGAGATACCTCATCCGGATTTCTGAAACACATCTGGTAACAAAATAAAGCAATGGAATACACATCCATCATTGGGAATCATTGCAATCGGATTGACGAGTTGATTAATCAGGCGAGTGCAAAAATTGGGTGTCTACAGATGCCCCTCTTTGGCAGAGGGTTGAAGCAAACTAGATAGCAAATCTATTTTGGTAGATAGTGCGATATCTGAATGCCAAACCTAGTGACAGTTCATTT
This sequence comes from Akebia trifoliata, assembly GCF_017979445.1. Lineage (NCBI taxonomy): Eukaryota > Viridiplantae > Streptophyta > Magnoliopsida > Ranunculales > Lardizabalaceae > Akebia > Akebia trifoliata. The sequence goes on along the minus strand of NC_141384.1, from coordinate 18,535,215 downwards.
TGCAGCCTGATTTAGCAATTCGTCGGGGTGTTCGGATCCTTGAGGGTAAAGCTCTCCCCGAATTAAAAGATTGTCAGGTCCTTGAACGAGAGCTCTCACTGACAGTGTCAGATCCTTGAATTTTAGAGAATTCTCCCTGACTAAAAAGTGCAGGTGTGTGCACTGTGTGAAATTGAGTAAAATCTGAGTAAAACAAAACTCGAGAAAATTTGAATGATATTTGAGACAAATTTGAGCAAAAGTTGGGAGAAAGTTAAATGTCCTACTTTACCTACTCTAGGTGAAAGAGTAATAAATTTATATTTTTTTGAGAGTCTTAATCTACCTACTCAGAGTGAAAGAGTAATGCAAAAAAAAAATTTTGGGAAGTTCTACTCTACCTACCTGGAGTGAAAGAGTAATGAACTATTTTTTTTTTTTTTTTTTTTGGAAGTTCTACTCTACCTACTCGGAGTGAAAGAGTAATGAACTAAGCTTTTTAGAAGTCCTACTCTACCTGCCCAGGGTGAAAGAATAATGAACTAATTTTTTAGGAGTCCTACTCTACCTGCCCAGGGTGAAAGAGTAATGAACTAATTTTTTTTTTTGGAAAGTTCTACTCTACTCTACCTACTCGGAGTGAAAGAGTAATGAACTAATTTTTTTTTTTTGGGAAGTTCTACTCTTCCTACCCGGAGTGAAAGAGTAATGAACTAAGCTTTTTAAAAGTCCTACTCTACTTACCTAGGGTGAAAGAGTAATGAACTAATTTTTTTGGGAAGTTCTACTCTACCTACTCGGAGTGAAAGAGTAATGAACTAATTGTTTTGGGAATCCTACTCTACCTGCCCAGGGTGAAAGAGTAATGAATTAATTATTTTGGGAAGTTCTACTCTACCTACTCGGAGTGAAAGAGTAATGAACTAATTATTTTGGGAGTCCTACTCTACCTGCCCAGGGTGAAAGAGTAATGAACTAATTTTTTTTTGGAAGTTCTACTCTACCTACTCGGAGTGAAAGAGTAATGAACTAATTTTTTTTTTGAAGTTCTACTCTACCTACTCGAAGTGAAAGAGTAATGAACTAATTTTTTCTGGGAAATTCTACTCTACCTACTCGGAGTGAAAGAGTAATGAACTAATTTTTTTTTTTTTTGGAAGTTCTACTCTACCTACTCGGAGCGAAAGAGTAATGAACTAATTCTTTTTGGGAACGAACAGGAGATTAACCTCGCATTTGAAATTTTTTTTTTAATAAAAAGTTGATTTTATGAAGGTCCGGTAAACATTTTAACTCTCTTTGAATCTGAGGAGTTTTCAAAATTGCTATCAAGAGGGTAACCTTTAATTCAAAGTTAACCTTATCCTTTGGGGTTGAAATTGACCAGGCATCAGAACAAAAATGCCCCTAGTTTGACAAGGAACATTGCACTGGGGATAATCGAATATAATTTGAAAATAAATGCCCCTAGTGTAAGGGGGGAAACTGTACTCTTTAGAAAAAGGAAGTGCCCTTGTTATGAAAGTTTGAAATCCTTGATTACCGCAAGCGCAATAAAGGTTTAACTTTTAATTTTGACTTTTTATATTGAAGATTTTGAGTCAGGCTCAAAGAAATTGGAACAAAATATTTCTTTCTGAAATTCATCATAGAATTTGTTCTTTCTCCCCGTCGGTTCACTTAGGGACATGAAACTCTTCAGATCAATCATAGACGAGATACTTGTATCCACTGAGTCTATATTTGGTTCAAACTGGGTATTGAAACTTGATCATTCGGACTTCTGATATTTCGGCTCGGGCTACCTTTTTAACTTCTCAACTCAACGGAGATTTTCTTTTATTTTTTGATAGCTCTAAGTTTTGCCTAGATCGCCTTTTCAGGTTTTCAATCTAGCGAGCATGCTCTAGCTTTTGCCTAGATCGCCTTTTTAGGTTTTCGATCTAGCGAGCTTACAATTTTTTCTTTTTTCCTTGCTTTGATTGTTGCCAAGGTCATCCTTTCAGATCTTCAACCTTGCGAGCTTACCTCAATTTTTGCCTAAGCCGCCCTTTTTGGGTTTTCAACTTAGCAGATTTTTTTCTTCTTCTTCCCTTCTTAACTTCTGAAGTTGCTGTCTGATCATGCTTTGTTATCTTCCTTGACTTCTCGCACGGTACTTAGGAGGACTTTCATTGGTAAGCTTAGGACTAGGTATAAAAAGAAAGGGATTTTGAGGCTCAAAAACCCAAATGCCCCTTGTGTGACATTTCCTTTTAAATTATTTTCTTTTTCCTTGAATTTTCTTTCCCACTTTGACAATTTTTTTCTTTTGAATTTTTTTTTTTAGATTTTTTCTTTGTCGAGGAATCTATATTTTTTTTTTTTGATGTGGTCGGGCCTGAAGTAACTTCTCAGGTTGCCTACGTACCCCAGAATTTTGGGATCAGACCAAAACGTAGTTCGAATATTTTTCCCTCCCTTAGGTTAGGTGATCGGGCTAAGAAAGAAGAAGGCATAATTTTTTTCTTTTTGAAAAGGCTGCGAAAGGGTTGAGAAAGAATATATTGAACTGGGTAATAGAGAATTGATTCGGCCAAAGATGGCCTCCTTAAATGTAGTACCGTTTGATTTGGTCAAGGTTGGTTGATTCTGGTAATTCAATTCCATCATGATCTTGAAGTCTAACATTTTTTTTTTCCAGATAATATTTCCTTGATGATTGAATCTCTCCAATTGAGTTCAAACTTTCTATGATCGAGAAGAATACTCAAAAAAAATTTTGGGTAGTCTGATGCTTAGATCTTTGACTTTCTTGTCAAACATGCAAGTGACTCCTCTCCATTGACTGACCCAATCTGTTTCTAACAATTAACTTCTATCAAGACCTTGAGATACAGGATTTTCCCTTTTAACCGGTAAGATTGCTTCCATATCATACTAGAGTGACTCTAGTAGAAGACTGTATTGAAGTGTAATATGTCCATAATGCGAATGGTAACTTTTCTGGCCAATCCCGGTGTGATATGTGATTGACACATTTTACGATGATTATCTTGAGATTTTTACTGCTTCAACCGTTCCATTGATCTGAGGATGGTAGGGGGATGATTTGTGCTTCCGGATCTTCAACTTTAAACATAGAGTAATGATTTATGCTTTGAAGTACGACCCATTATCAGAGATCAGTTCAAAAGGTACCCCTATATCGACTGATAATATGTGACTTGAAACTCAAGATGTAGTAAGGATAGTGCTGATACATTTTATAACATCTTCTTTGATTCCATCGATATAGACGAGTATCTATTCCATGTTGAACAACACCCAAGCTTGTACCTAACATACCCTCATATGATCACACGAACAAGTCTTTGGAAATTTCTGAGTAAATTCATTATCTCCTCGTGTTCCTTTAGGGATAAGATGGTTTCTATTTGAATCTCTTTAGGAATTATTTTTTGTTTCAAGGTCAAAGACCTTTCCTTTCTCGATTAAAGGTTGAGCCCGACTCTTATCTTTTTGTTCAGAAACGAAATCTATCAAATTATTAGTTAATTCGTTAATGCGCTCGAGGTATTCAAAAATTTCCTTTATCCGATTAATTTCAGATGAGGCAACAGACACCTCTATAGACTCGATGAACTAACTTGACTCAATAGGAAATAGTAGACTCAATCTAAGGAAGACATGACCTTGTTGAAAAAAAAGGACTCGAGCTAACCCAAATGACTCATGAAAACTCAAGACAAGTACCCACACGAGTTTGATTAAGACTGAGGACTGAGATATTGCTTATAACCGGTAGGATTGAAACACTATGATCTTCAAAGAACAACTGGATGATGTTGAGAAAATTTGAGGTCATTTCTGACTGTTGACTTGATATTGACGTTTACTCTAACTGACCGGATTTACAGTCCTAGCTAGACGATGGACGATTGAGCTTACATACAATGATAATCCTATATGACCCCATCAAATGTAGATTTAGTCAATTTCGGTATTAACCCCTTGATAATATTTTTAAGAATCCTGAGATTTTATTGAATATATCATTTGTAAATCATTTTTCCTTCATTCTCTTTTCTTCTAGAAAACATTTTTTTTTGAAAAATCTTGTTCTTATGGAAAACACTTTTTCTGGAAAATATATATATATTTTTTAGAGAACATTTCTTCTAAAAAATACTTTCCTTTTGTAAACCATTTCTCTTCTTTAAAAATGGGTTGAAACCCGAATTTAGAAAAGAATTTGATTTCCATTTTGATCTAAATGGCCCGACCCATCATGATTATTGGATCGAGATGGACTGGGTCATTATAAATTATTGCAAAAAATGGATTCTTTATTGGGTCGGTGCACCCATTTTAATTTTCAAAAAGAAAATTTTTTATCCTTGAGGACAACCATACATTCTTGATCTCATCATTCACATCACTCACATACATTCATCAATCACATGCATTCATTCAATAAACAACCCGGGAACACCCACGATAAGTTCGAGTCGTGACCTACTGGGAAGGTTTCTAGACTCTAAGCTTACTACGTGCAATGCATTTTTATCTGGCCACCCTTGCCCAAGCACACCTATATACCTTTCGATACGTGGTGACTTGGTTTGATATACCGTATAGGTGATAATCTAAAACCTCAATTCACTTCTCTGAAGCCAAAAACAACCAGTTTGATCTCCAGTTGAGAGGTGGCGCACAATGCTGAGCAAGGGCCCACTTAAATACCTCTCGTCTATAATAGACGTAATCTATCCCCCTCGTACAGTAGGGTACAGCAGGGCAAGATCTTGCTTAGGCACCGATTTTGACCAAGAAGTGCAATTGATATACTTAGACTATCTTTTATACCTACGGGTACGAGTCAAGAGTTGTAGCTTTCATAAATTGTTTGGCATCCCACGAGGGGACCGACCACGTACTAGTACTACGTTAGCAATCGGGACATGTGACTGTGTGGCTTACAATAGGTCAAAGGCTCAGGTCGCTCCAGCCTGGGTGCACCAACATACTTCTCAGAATCACCTAATCAGATGGTATTGATGCCCCCAGTTTGATATACCCTAAGGTACGTGACTGGAGTTGTGGGTTTCATGAATGACGTCGCATCTCCGAAGAGACCGGGCCACGCACTAGTGCCACGTTGGCTAAATGGGACGTGTAAGTGAGTAAAACAGTAAACGTGCATGTGGTGTGTGCAAAACAGGGTGGGGTGTGCCCGGGACCTTTTTCAAACAAATGGGCCCATGGATCCAATCAAACCAATCATACATTTAATCAAAACCAAAATCATTCAAATCATATGAATATTCAATTAAGATCACATTATTCCCATCACATAAGCACATTAACATTACGATCAACATCAATCATGTATTTCAAGCAAGATCATGGTAAATTAATCAATAAATATGGCATATGATAATGATCAAACAAACATTGCAATAGGCATAATTTTTATAATTTTTAAGGTCCAATCAATGATCACTTTTGGGTGATCCAAAATAAATCGAGATTCCAATAGGTGTTACATTGATGATAGAATGACAATGGTTGAGATGAGCTCACTCTCAAGAACATTAATTGTGCCAACATTAGATAAATTCAGATTTTCTGTGAATTAGAAAATACAATCTGAACTTGCATCGATGATATCTAAGGCTCCCGATAACGAAATCGAGTGAACTCAAGTTCTAAATTAATCTACTCGATGAGATCTACATTTTATTAATAGGTGTCCAGACTTAGTTCTCACCAGAATGTTCTGTAAAAACGTTTTAACGTTGCTGTCCCAACTTTCATTCAGAAATAATTCCAGATTTACAGATTGAACTTGCATCGATGATATCTAAGGCTTCCGATAACGAAATTGAGTGAACTCAGATTCTAAATTAATCTACTCGACGAGATCTATGTTTTATTAATAGGCTCCCAGACTTAATTCTCACTAGAATATTCTCTAAAAAAAGTTTTAACATTGCTGTCCCAACTTTCATTCAGAAATAATTCCAGATTTACAGATTGAACTTGCATCGATGATATCTAAGGCTTCCGATAACGAAATTGAGTGAACTCAGATTCTAAATTAATCTACTCGACGAGATCTATGTTTTATTAATAGGCTCCCAGACTTAATTCTCACTAGAATATTCTCTAAAAATGTTTTAATATTTCTGTCCAACCTTCATCATTCCATCATTTTCATAGGTCAATTTGAATCTTTCATTATTTAGGGGTCATCAAAAAGTGATCCTTAATTGGAAAAAAAAATGCAATACCCAAAATCATCTACAATCAAGACAAAAATATAAATAGAAAAAATAAATAAAATAAATCCAACTAAATAATAAAAAAATCTAGGTCATCTTGGCAATGCTCCCATACTTGGGGTTTTTCAAGTTTGATCCTCAATAGTCCCCAGTGGAGTCGCCACTGAAAGCGCCCTCGATCCGCGGGGTGCGCGGATCCGCTTTTGACTCTTGAGGTTTGGGAGTCGCCACCTAGTTATTGTGGTCTAGGAACCAAACTGACTCTAACATGGATAAAAAGAACTAATCTACCACAAAAAATCTGAATTCGGGGATCATGTTACGGGGTTGGAAGGTGTTAGGCACCAACCCCGCCCGGCCAAAGCCGGTCTCTACTAACTTCCCAAATATATCACATTGCTAAAAACCTAGATAAAAATAAAAAAATTACATACCTTTCCGATAGCAAGGATTTTGTTCCCTCAGATCTGACAAAAAGAGCTCCTTGTACTGTACTCCCTTGCTTCGTTCTGTCTCCGGATTTGACTTCGGATCTCCTAGATCAAGGTATCTCCTTGTTTTTGGATCTGAACTCTTCAAGTTTGTTGCGGATTTGAGGGTGTTTTTGGAGGGATTTTAGGTGTTTTCTAGACTAAAATTGAAGGAGGGATGTTAGGTAAGGAGTTGGGGCTCCAAAACTAGGGTTTATGGGGGGCTAGGGGAGCTTCTAGACCTACTTCTCTTAGGGTTTATGATTTGATACGAAAATAGGGTGTGAGCACCTCTATTTATAGAATTTTTTTAAGGTTGATTTGGATAGAGTTAGTGTTTAATTAGAGATCTTTTAATTAGAGTTGTGTTTTTGTTAAAATTAGTTTAGGTAGAATTGTGTTTTAATTAGAATTGTTTTAGGTAGAATTGTTTTTAAGTTAGAACTCTATTAGATAGAGTTATTATTTAATTAGAATTCTATTATGACTTTTGGTCTTATTTGATTGACTTTTAATGTTTTGACTTTAGTCTTAATTGATTGACTTTTGGTCTTATTTGATTGACTTTTAATGTTTTGACTTTAGTCTTAATTGATTGACTTTTAATATTTTGACTTCAGTCTTGCTTAATTGACTTTAATTTTAACTTTAGTCTTACTTGATTGACTTTAATACTTTGACTACAGTCTTGCTTGATTGACTTTAAATTTTGGAGAACCCCCTTCCATTATTTCTTTAATTCTTTGGACCCCCAAATTGAGGGGTCCTTAAAGAAATATCCCACGAACCCTCAACAATTTTACCCGAAAGTCCGATTGATCGATTTTTTTATTCAAAATTTTAAATTAATTTCATCAATGTTTCACTTTAATTATTTAATATTTTATTTATTAATTTCGAATTTTTTAATTATGAAAATTGTGAATTACCGTTTACCCCCGGAGAGGACTTTTCACGTTTCAAGTCGGTTTTTAATGTTCTAGGATGTTTTAGAATCGGTTTTTCGTAAGGAATTCAATGAGAATGTTGGTTGTGTCATTTATGAAAATTTTATGTGAAATGATTGTGAACTTTATGAGGGGCATTTTCGTAATTTTGTCAAATTCTGTTAAAATTGGTGAAATGATTTATTTGGTTCCGATTTGTTATTTTATGTGTTCGAGAGAGTTTTTCTAAGCGTAACGTAGGCTCTAGGGTTGTTTTGAGGTTAGGGGTATTTTGGTAATTTGGTAATTTTTTAGTGATTTTTATCGTGAAGTTTCTTTTTGGTCTGCAAGATGATGATTTCTATGTTTCTGGGGTCGTATTTTCCTAGCGTAGCGTGGTTTCTAAGGTTTTGTCAATTCGAGATACCTCATCCGGATTTCTGAAACACATCTGGTAACAAAATAAAGCAATGGAATACACATCCATCATTGGGAATCATTGCAATCGGATTGACGAGTTGATTAATCAGGCGAGTGCAAAAATTGGGTGTCTACAGACCTCTACAGGTAGGACTACTTCCATTCCATAGACCAGTGAATACGGAGTTGTCCCAATCGAATCCTGAACGAGGTTCGATAGGCATGAAGTGCGAAAGGCAACATGTCGCGTCAATCTTTGTATGTAACCGCCATCTTCTCGATTAATTTCTTGATATTCTTGTTGGCTGCCTCAATTGCTCCGTTCATCTTGGGTCTGTAAGGTACAGAGTTGTGATAATTGATCAGGAAATCTTCGCACATCTTGATCATGTCTTTGTTCTTGAAGTTCTTAGCTTTATCAGTTACTAGTCTACTGGGAAGCCCATATCTGTAGACAATGTTGTTCTTGCAAACTTTAGGACATTACTTTTCGTGACGTTGAAAACGCCCTCGATCCGCGGGGTGCGTGGATCTGCTTTTGACCCTTGAGGTTTGGGAGTTGCCACCAAGTTATTATGGTCTAGGAACCAAACTGACTCTAAAACGGATAATGAACTAATCTACTATAGAAAATCTGAATCCGGGGATCATGTTACGGGGTTGGAAGGTGTTAGGCACCAACCCCGCCCAGCCATTGCCGGTCTCTACTTATCCCAAATAAATCTACATCGCTAATGACAAACCTAGATTAAAAAATAATGAAAAATCTTACCTTCGATCTACAAAAGTGATATTCCCTCAGATCTGGTGAAAACGACTCCTTGTACCGTATTCCTTACTTCGTTCTATCTCCGGATCTGATTTCTGATCTCCGAGGTAAGGTATCTCCTTCTTGGATCTGGGTGCTTCGAATTTGTTGTGGATTTTTGGGATGTTTTTGAGAGGTTTTTGGATGTTTTTTAGGCTAAAATCGGAGTAGGGGTGTTAGGGAAGGAGTTGGGGCTCCAAAATTAGGGTTTTGGGGAGGTTGTGGAGGCATCTTCACCTACTTTTTCTAGGGTTTTTTCTTTGATACGAAAATAAGGTGTGGAGGCTCCTATTTATAAAGTTTTTAGAAGCATTAGGATTTGATTAGGGTTTCAATTAGGGTTTTGACTTAGTCTTTAGGGTTTTGACTTTAGTCTTATGAGATTGACTTGATTAGTTTAGATTAGGGTTTTGATTTAGGGTTTTGACTTTAGTCTTATGAGATTGACTTGATTAGTTTAGATTAGGGTTTTGATTTAGGGTTTTGACCTTAGTCTTATGAGATTGACTCGATTAGTTTAGATTAGGGTTTTGATTTAAGGTTTTGACTTTAGTCTTATGAGATTGACTGTAATACTTGACTCTAGTCTTACTTAATTAACTTTAATTTTGACTTTAGTCTTATTTGATTGACTTTAATATCTTGAGTTTAGTCTTTCTTGATTGACTTTAAATTTTTGGAGAACCCCCCTCTATTATATCTTTGATTCTTTGGACCCCCAAATGGAGGGGTCCTTAAAGAAATATCTTGCGAACCATCAACAATTTTTCTTGAAAGCCTGATTGATCAATTTTTTGGTTTAAATTTTATAATTAATTTTATTAATGTTTCACTTTATATTATTTAATGATTTATTTATTAATTTTCAAATTTTTAATTATTAAAATTGTGAAATTACCATTTTGCCCTCGGAGAGGATTTTTTACGTTTTAAGTCGTTTTTCAATGTTCCAGGATGTTTTGGAATCAGTTTTTCGTAAGGAATTCAATGGGAATGTTGGTTTTTGTCATTTATGAAGTTTTTTGTATGAAATGGTCGTGAACTTTATGAGGGGTATTTTCGTAATTTTATCAAATTTTGTGAAAATTGGCGAAGTGGTTTCCTTGGTTTCGATTTGTTATTTTATGTGTTTGAGTGGGTTTTCCTAAGCGTAATGCAGGCTCTAGGGTTGTTTTGATGTTAGGGGTATTTTCGTAATTTAGTGATTTTTATCGTGATACTTCTTTTTGGTTTGCAAGATGATGATTTCTATATTTCTGGGGTAGTATTTTCCTAGCGCAGCGTGGTTTCTAAGTTTTGTCAGTTCGAGATACCTCATCCGGATTTCTGAAACATATCTGGTAACAAAATAAAGCATTAGAATAGACATCCATTATTGGGAACCTTTGTGATCGGGTCGACGACTTAATTAATCAGGTGGATGCAAAAATGGGGTTTCTACAGATGCCCCTCTTTGGTAGAGGGTTGAAGCAAACTAGATAGCAAATCTATTTTGGTAGATAGTGCGATATCTGAATGCCAAAGCTAGTGACAGTTCATTTTGCAGCCTGATTTAGCGATTCGTCGGGATATTCGGATCCTTGAGCGTAAAACTCTCCCCGAACTAGAAAAATGTCAGGTCCTTGAGCGCGATCTCTCACTGGCAGTGTCAGATCCTTGAATTTTTAGAAAATTCTCCTTGACTGATGTAACAACTGTGCAAGTGTGTGGGCTCAAAATCTGAGATAGATTTCAAAGAGTTTGAGTTGGAAATGAGTCAAATATAAGCATGAAGTAAATATAAACTGAGCATAATTCCAAGAAAACCCTCGGCGGCATCAGAGTATAATTCCAAGAAAACCCTTGGCGGCATCTGAGCATAATTCCAAGAAAACCCTTGGCGGCATCTGAGCATAGTTCCGAGAAAACCCTCGGCGGCATCTGAGCATAATTCCAATAAAACCCTTGGCGGCATCTGAGCATAGTTCCAAGAAAACCCTTGGCGACATCTGAGCATAGTTCCGAGAAAACCCTCGGCGGCATCTGAGCATAATTCCAAGAAAACCCTTGGCGGCATCTGAGCATAGTTCCGAGAAAACCCTCGGCGGCATCTGAGCATAATTCCAAGAAAACCCTCGGCGGCATCTGAGCATAGTTCCAAGAAAACCCTTGGCGGCATCTGAGCATAGTTCCGAGAAAACCCCCGGCGGCATCTGAGCATAATTCCCAGAAAACCCTTGGCGGCATCTGAGCATAGTTCCAAGAAAACCCTTGGCGGCATCTGAGCATAATTCCGAGAAAACCCTCGGCGGCATCTGAGCATAGTTCCGAGAAAACCCTCGGCGGCATCTGAGCATAATTCCAAGAAAACCCTTGGCGGCATCTGAGCATAGTTCCGAGAAAACCCTCGGCGGCATCTGAGCATAATTCCAAGAAAACCCTTGGCGGCATCTGAGCATAGTTCCGAGAAAACCCTCGGCGGCATCTGAGCATAATTCCGAGAAAACCCTCGGCGGCATCTGAGCATAGTTCCAAGAAAACCATTGGCGGCATCTGAGTATAATTTCAAGAAAACCCTTGGCGGCATCTGGCTGAGTAAAACTGAGAATAAAGGAATAAATCTAGGAAATAATGATTGAAAATGAAATCTGGAAAAGAGGGGTTGGATCCGGGAATGAATAGATCTAGGACAGAATAGATGCCCTATCTCCTATGTGAGATCTAAAATGCATGTGTTTGAACCTCAAGGTTTTATCCAAAATTTTTATAAATTCAAAACCTGAGTTTGAATCTCAAGAGTTTTTCGAAAAACTGCTATCAAGAGGGTAATTTTAAGTTTGGAGTTCTCATTATCTTTTAGGATTAACACTGCTCAAAAACAAAATGTCCCTAGTTTGACAGTAAACATGGCATTGAACACATCATTAAAAAATGCCCCTAGTATAAGGGGGAATTACATATTTAGAGGAAAAAGAAAAATGCCCCTTGTATGAAGGTTTGAAATATTTGATTACCACAAGCACAATAAAGATCCAATTTTTAATTTTGATTAATTTTATTGAAGATTTTGAGTCAGGCTCAAGAAAACAAAATATTTCCTTTTGAGACTCATCATAGAATTCACCCTTCTCTCCATTGGTTCACTTGGGAAAGTAAGAATTTTTAGATCGATCATAGACAAGATACTTGTGGCTTCTGAATCTATGCCTGGTTTAAGCTGAGTATTGAATTTGATGATTCGGACTTCTGATGTTTCAGCTCGGGCCGCTTTCAGCTTGGGATTTTCTTTTGTTTTTCTTTATTGCTCTAACTTTTGCCTAGATCTCCTTTTCAGGTTTTCAATCTAGCGAGCTTGCTCTAGCTTTTTCCTAGATCGCCTGTTCAGGTTTTCGATCTAACAAGCTTTTTCTTTTTTCTTGGCTCTGATTGTTACCAAAGTTGTCCTTTCAGATTTTCAACTTTGCGAGCTTGCCTTAATTTTTGCCTAAGTTGCCCTTTTCGGGTTTTCAACTTAGCAGGCTTCATCATTTTTTTTTTTTTTTTTCTCTGACCTTCTAGAATTACTGTCTGATCATGTTTTACTACCCTCCTTGACCTTTTCACACGGTACTTAGGAGGACTTTTATAGGTAGGCTTGGGACTAGGCATAAAATGAAAGGGATTTTGAGGCTCAAAAACCCAAATGCCCCTTGTGTGACATTTCATTTAAACTTTTTCTTGAATTTTCTTCCCCATTCTTTTTTTCTTTTTAGATTTTTTCTTCGTCGGGGAATCTATTTTTTTATTTTGGTGTGGTCGAGCATGAAGTAACTTCTCAGGTTGCCTACGTACCCCAAATTTTTTGGGATCAGACCAAAACGTAGTTCGGATTTTTCCCTCCCCTAGGTTAGGTGATCGGGCTGAGAAAGAAAAAGGCATCATTTTTTTTTGAACAGGCTGCAAAGGGGTTGAGAAAGGAGGTAAAGAATTAGGTAATAGGAAAATTGATTCGGCCAAAAATGGCCTCCTTAAATGTAGTACCGTTTGATCTGGTCAAGGTTGGTTGACTTTGGTAATTCGATGCGATCATGATCTTGAAGTTTGACAGCTTTTCCTGGTAATATTTCCTTGATGATGAACGGACCTCTCCAATTTGGTTTGAACTTCCCTCTAGGAAAAAATAGGTGTCCGATTTTCTTTAAATAATCCTCGACTTGCAAGTGAGGGGCCTTGATCTTTTTGTCAAACGCACGAGTGATTCTTCTTTGATAAGCTTGCAAGTGGTACAAAGCTCTTAGTCATTTCTCTCCGATCAAGTTTAATTCTTTATGCCACTGACTAGCCCAATCTGTTTCTAACAATTGACTTTTCTTGAAGGCTTTGAGATATGGGATTTCCATTTCAATGGGTAAGATTGCTTCTATATCATACACTAGAAAGTAGGGAATAGCTCCAGCAGAAGATGGCATTGAAGCATGATGTGCCCCTAGTGTGAATGGTAACGTCTCAAATTAATCCTGGTGTGATTGACACATTTCCTTGATGATTGTTTTGAGATATTTTATTGGCTGCTTCAACCTTTCCATTAATCTGAGGGCGGTAGAGAGATACTGTGATGTCGAATCTCGAGCTTTGAACATAGAGTGATAACTTAAGCTTTGATGTACGACCCATTATTAGAGATCAATACTACTTCAACTATTTCATTAATCTGAGAATGATAATCTATGCTGGGAGCTCTACCATGTTGAGAAGTTTAGCACTGATACATTTTGTAATATCTTCTTTAATCTCATTTTATCAAGTCCATATATAATCCGTGTAAGAAAATACCCAAACTTGTACCTAACATATCCTCATAGGCCCAAGCGAACAAGTCTTTTGAAATTTCTGAGAAAATTCATTATCCTCTTGTGTTCCTCTAGGGATAGGATGATTTCTATTTGAATCTCTTTAGGATTTAATTTATGTTCCACGGTCAATGACCTTTGCCTTCCTGAGCCCAACTTTCATCTTCTTGTTCAGGAGAAAAATATATCCTTGAAGCTAGATTATTAGTTAATTCGTTAATGCGCTCAGGGTATTCAAAAATTTTCTTTATCCAATCAAATTCAGAAGGGGCGACAAACACATCTGTAGACTCGACGAACTAACTTGACTCAACAGGAAAGAGTAAACTCAATCTAAGGAAGACATGACCTTGCTGGAAAAAAAGGACTCGAGCTAACCCAAATGAATCATGAAAACTCAAGACAAGTACCCACACGAGTTTGATTAGGACTGAGGACTGAGATATTGCTTACAACCGATAGGATTGAAACACTATGATCTTCAAAGAACAACTGGATGATGTTGAGAAATTTTGAAGTCATTTCTGACTGTTGACTTGATATTGACGTTTACTCTAACTGACCGGATTTACAACCCTAGCTAGACGATGGACGATTGAGCTTACATACAATGATAACCCTTAAAACCTCTTTGAAGGTGAATTTAACTCAGTGTCACCCCCTTGATAACATTTTAAATGAACCCTGAGATTTTATTGAATTTTGTGCACCAATCCATTAAACAATTCATCCATTCAATGATTATTTAGAAGGAAAATAATTTTATTGCACTCTTGAAAATAATGTTTTTATTGAATAACAATTTTCACAATTCTGATTATTTTTTGCAATCATGATAAGGTCCATGCAAAAAATAAATTTTTGGTAGAAAACATATTTCAAAAATTTTCCATTCAAAAATAGATCTTTTGTAAATCATTTTTCCTTCATTTTCTTTTCTTTTGGAAAATGTTTTTTCTTGGAAAATATTTTTTCAAAGAACACTTCTTTTGGAAAACATTCTTCTCTGGAAAATATTTTCTTTCTATAGACTATTTTTCTTTGAGAATTCAATTTCCATTTTGATTTAAATGGCTCGGTCCACCATGATTATTGGATCGGGATGGACTGGGTCATTATTGTAAAAGCATGGATTCTTTATTGGATCGGTGCACCCACTTTAATTTTCAAAAACACCATTTTTGATCCTTAAGAACAATCATTCACTCTAACCTCATCATCCACATCATTCGCAACAATCACAAGGTCTCATAAGATTCCATTCACTGAACAACCCGGGAACACCCACAATAAGTTCGAGTCGTGACCTACAGGAAAGGTTTCTAGACTCTAAGCTTACTACGTGCAATGCATTTTTATCTGGCCACCCTTGCCCAAGCACACCTATATACCTTTCGATACGTAGTGACTTGGTTTGATATACCGTATAGGTGATAATCTAAAACCTCAACTTACTTCTCTGAAGTCAAAAATAACCAGTTTGATCTCCAATTGAGAGGTGGCGCACAATGCTGAGCAAGGGCCCACTTAAATACCTCTCGTCTAGAATAGACGTAGTCTATCCCCCTCGTACAATAGGGTACAGCGGGGCAAGATCTTGTTTAGGCACCGGTTTTGACCAAGAAGTGCAATTGATATACTTAGATTATCTTTTATACCTATGGGTACGAGTCAAGAGTTGTAGCTTTCATAAATGGTTTGGCATCCCACGAGGGGACCGACCACGTATTAGTACTACGTTGGCAATCGGGACATGTGACTGTGTGGCTTACAATAGGTCAAAGGCTCAGGTCGCTCCAGCCTAGGTGCATCAATATATTTCTCAGAATCACCTGATCAGACGGTATTGATGCCCCAGTTCGATATACCCTAAGGTACGTGACTGGAGTTGTGGTTTTCATGAATGACGTCGCATCTCCGAAGAGATCGGGCCACGCACTAGTGCCACGTTGGCTATGTGGGACGTGTAAGTGCTCAAAACAGTAAACGTGCATGTGGTGTGTGCAAAACAAGGTGGGGTGTGCCCGGGGCCTTTTTCAAACAAATGGGCCCATAAGCTTTGATCAAAGCACAACATATATTCAAGCATCAATGACATCAAGTATCCAAAAATCAATGGTTCATACCAATCAAATTATCAAAGATTGAATAAATGCATATGACAAGAGCAAGCATAACACATTAAATCAATAGCATCAAACGACAAAGGAAGAACTGATCATGATCAAATATGCATATATCATGGTAAATGATGCATTAAGAAAATGTGTCATGTCAAATGAGAGTAGAATAGTTCAATTGAGTTGAACAGCATGACCCAACTTCCAAATATCGACAAAAATGTGATATGGTAAAATTTTACTTGAAAAATTATCACATGAAAATATGGAGAAATTCTATGAATGCACTATGGATTCAATTGAGTCAATGCTTTGCTTTAACAATTTCACATAATTTGTTGACCTTTCTCTTTTTTTTTTTTTTTTTTTTTTTTTGAAGAAAAAAAAAATTATAAAAGTAAAAAAAACTAAAGAAACCTATTATCAACTATTACTAAACAAATTGAATTTTTTTTTTTTTTTTTTTTGAATATTGATTTTAAGTACTCGGAGAAGAGAAAATCTATATTCAACGAAATATATTATTCAAACCGTTATAGCTTTCAACTAACCTTTGATGAAAATGTGGAATAGATGAACCATATATATCCAAAAGCCTATAATCAATTTGCATATAAATGCTACTAAATCAACTGAAGCCTTCAGAAAACTTTCCATACCAAATGGGTTCTCTACTGATCTTGTTAATGGATATCCTTGAGTAATTGAATTTGGCTCCCTTGACTCTTAAAATCTTTCCGATTCCTCCGTAGAAATCTCATTGTGAAACCGTATATGAGGTAAAAAACTTGAAGTTGAGTGTCAACGATAATGCCACATAAAAAGCTAACAAAATTTCGGTCGATGTAACCACAAAAATTGTCAAGCATCCAGATCTTGATCATCCATCTCCTCGAGGATAACATATTTTGTGACTATATTGGAAGTTGATGACACTATTTTTTCATTTTCACTTGCTTGGGATGTAGCTTTTGGTATTTGTACCAGTTGAATAAACTGACACCAAACATGATTATGACAAGTCCAATCCCTTTCAGCCAGGTAAATTGATCATGGAAATAGAAGACTACAACCGAAATGGTAACAGCCCCTTTGACTACTCCTGCAATTGTTACTGTTACCGTACTGGTCGCTTTGACAAGAATGTACTAAATTAAAACCATAAAAAAGGCTAGGGTTCCACCAATAAACATTAACAAGGAACCTCGAAGGACATGCCATGAATTATTAAAATAATCATTCTTTCTGAATTCATTCCACGGATCCACAGGAAGAAAGAGTAGAGCAGTGGCCACTGCCATCACTAGAGTCACATAACTCATCAAAGTAAGGGGATTCTTTAAACCGTATTCTTCTTTCTTTAAAAGAATCTGAGTCATGCACCAGTGAAACCCAGACATAACAGCAGCGAACATAACAAAAATGAAACCTCAAAATGCAAATTCTGTTTCTTTTGCAACAGTTAATAAAATTCCAGCAGTGATGATGAATATGATTCCCATAAGTTTAATGCTTGGATTCTCCAATTTGAATGCAAAAGCAAATACAAATAGAAATATATGAGCGGCAGATTTCTTCATAGCGGCAAATGTAACAGAAATGAAAACAAGGGAGGACGTAGCTGTGTTGTGGACGTGGGAAAGAGGAGACATGAGAGAGAAAGCAGGGGTGTTGAAATGGCTATTAATAGAGATGAAGAGAAGATCTACGATGTGAGGACGATGAAGGCAGAGAAAACTGAGTGCAACAGGAGCTGCAATGGAGTGACGTGAAGGAGCTGGCAGCAAGGGTGCTGTGTTGTAGGTTCTGTAATGGATGTGGGTTCAGCAAGGACGTGAGGAAGAAGGAAGAGATCAACATGGATTTGGATTCGATCTTGCCTCCCAAAGCTCAAACTTTTAACGATTTGAGCTGGTTAAACTCAACATTTCCTTCGACAGCGAGAAGTGAAATCGAAAATCATTTGAGTTAAATTCGATTTCAAAAGGAGAGGATGATTTAAATAATGAGAAAACGAAAGATTTCAAATCAGTTTGGACTGATTTCCAACTGATCAACAGAGAGGCTGAATCGGTCTCTGTTGAAGGAAGACGATAGAACCTCTTGAGAAGATGATGTGGGGGGAGTAAAAAATAGATTTTACTTGTTACACACCACCCACAAAAGCACATCGTTGCTGTTAATGGGTGTGAAAAAATTAAAATAAAAAATTACTCGGGGCACCCCGAAAACTTCAGCACCTTGTGCTGTTGACAGAATTTTTTTTTATTTTCTTCCTATTTTCTTCCTTGCTGTTCATAGGGCAGCACGCCTAACCATAAAAAAGTCATTTTTTTTGTTTTTGTTTTTTTTGAAAAATTAAAATTAAAAACCAAAAATTAAATAAAAAATAAAAATGTTGTTGAGGAATACATCGCACATCGGCCATCAAATAAAAAAAACGTTAACGTTCCAAACAACAATTATTTTTAATCGAAATATAATTACATGTGTAAAAAAAATCATGGTCCAAAAACCATTATCTCATCCTCAATAAAACTATTCCTTTGAAATCTCGCATTATTTAGGATCATTCCGAATGACTTTCGATTGAACCATAAAAAAATGATATACCAGATTAGGATATTTAAAATTGAATCACTTGATTTATAATTAAGCCAAAAGAATAAAGAAAAACATAAATAAATAAAACACATTAACAAATAATCAACTAACTAAAAATCAAATAAAAAGGTCCTACTACCGACGTATCCCATACTTGGGGCTTTTCAAGTTTGATCCTCAAGATCCCCAATGGAGTCGCCACTGAAAGCGCCCTCGATCCGCGGGGTGCGCAGATCTGCTTTTGACCCTTGAGGTTTGGGAGTCGCCACCTAGTTATTATGGTCTAGGAACCAAACTGACTCTAAAACGGATAATGAACTAATCTACTATAGAAAATCTGAATCCGGGGATCATGTTACGGGGTTGGAAGGTGTTAGGCACCAACCCCGCCCGGCCATTGCCGGTCTCTACTTATCCCAAATAAATCTACATCGCTAATGACAAACCTAGATTAAAAAATAATGAAAAATCTTACCTTCGATCTGCAAAAGTGATATTCCCTCAGATCTGGTGAAAACGGCTCCTTGTACCGTATTCCTCACTTCGTTCTATCTCCGGATCTGATTTCTAATCTCCGAGGTAAGGTATCTCTTTCTTGGATCTGGGTGCTTCGAATTTGTTGTGGATTTTTGGGATGTTTTTGAGAGGTTTTTGGGTGTTTTTTAGGCTAAAATCGGAGTAGGGGTGTTAGGGAAGGAGTTGGGGCTCCAAAATTAGGGTTTTGGGGAGGTTGTGGAGGTTTCTTCACCTACTTTTTCTAGGGTTTTTTCTTTGATACGAAAATAAGGTGTGGAGGCTCCTATTTATAAAGTTTTTAGAAGCATTAGGATTTGATTAGGGTTTCAATTAGGGTTTTAACTTAGTCTTTAGGGTTTTAATTTAGGGTTTTGACTTTAGTCTTATGAGATTGACTTGATTAGTTTAGATTAGGGTTTTGATTTAGGGTTTTGACCTTAGTCTTATGAGATTGACTCGATTAGTTTAGATTAGGGTTTTGATTTAAGGTTTTGACTTTAGTCTTATGAGATTGACTGTAATACTTGACTCTAGTCTTACTTAATTGACTTTAATTTTGACTTTAGTCTTATTTGATTGACTTTAATATCTTGACTTTAGTCTTGCTTGATTGACTTTAAATTTTTGGAGAACCCCCTCTATTATATCTTTGATTCTTTGGACCCCCAAATGGAGGGGTCCTTAAAGAAATATCTTGCGAACCATCAACAATTTTTCTTGAAAGTCTGATTGATCAATTTTTTGGTTTAAATTTTATAATTAATTTTATTAATATTTCACTTTACATTATTTAATGATTTATTTATTAATTTCGAATTTTTAATTATTAAAATTGTGAAATTACCATTTTGCCCTCGGAGAGGATTTTTTACGTTTTAAGTCGTTTTTCAATGTTCCAGGATGTTTTGGAATCGGTTTTTTGTAAGGAATTCAATGGGAATGTTGGTTTTTGTCATTTATGAAGTTTTTTGTATGAAATGGTCGTGAACTTTATGAGGGATATTTTCGTAATTTTGTCAAATTTTGTGAAAATTGGCGAAATGGCTTACTTGGTTTCAATTTGTTGTTTTATGTGTTTGAGTGGGTTTTCCTAAGCGTAATGCAGGCTCTAGGGTTGTTTTGATGTTAGGGGTATTTTTGTAATGTAGTGGTTTTTATTGTGATACTTCTTTTTGGTTTGCAAGATGATGATTTCTATGTTTCTGGGGTCGTAATTTCCTAGCGTAGCGTGATTTCTAAGTTTTGTCAGGTCGAGATACCTCATCCGAATTTCTGAAACATATCTGGTAACAAAATAAAGCATTAGAATAGACATCCATCATTGGGAACCTTTGTGATCGGGTCGACGACTTGATTAATCAGGCGGATGCAAAAATGGGGTGTCTACAGACATTGGCGTATGAAGCAGATTCTACCCACTTGGTGAAGTAGTCGATAGTCACTAGAATGAAACGATGCCCATTTGCTGCTTTAAGTGAGATTGGCCCAATGACGTCCATTCCCCAGAGTGAGAAGGGCCAAGGAGTGGTCATATTATGTAGCTCTGAAGGCGGAGTATTGATCTTGTTGGCGTAGATCTGGCATAGATGGCATTTGCGAACATGTTGATAGCAGTCGCTTTTCATTGTTGTCCAGTAATATCCCATCCGCATAATCTTCTTTGCTAGCATGTGAGCATTCATGTGAGGTCCACAGACTCCACCATGTACGGTTTCGATTAGTCGTTTCACTTCTGTTTCTGCCACGTATCGGAGCAAGACCTCGTGCTGTGACTTCTTATACAGAATACTGTTGCTTAAAAAGAATTGCCCTGCCAGTTTCTGAATAGTCCTTCGGTCATTAGACGTTCATCTGATGGGAGGGTTCGATCTTCAAGATATGCCTTGATGTCCGAGTACCATGGTTTTTCTTCAGATTCTTCGACTTTGACGGGTAGACAATAGGCTGGCTCGTCTTGAATTCCAATCTCAATTGGGTCGATGACCAGATCTTCTGAAATACTAATCATGGAAGCGAGTGTAGCCAATGCATCGACGAACTAGTTCTTAACTCTTGGCATGTATGTGAATGAGATTCGGTCGAAGTGTGAGCTTAGTTCCTCTAGATACTCGTGGTAAGGGACCAGTCTCTGTTCCCGAGTCTTCCATTCTCCAGTCGTCTGATAGACTACTAGGCTTGAATCTCGAAAACATCAATCTCATCTACCTCGAGATCTAGTGCTGCTTTTAACCCTGCTATGCATGCTTCGTATTCAGCCTCGTTGTTAGAGCATTGGAACTTCAACCTGATTGCTATCAGTACATGAGACCCATCTGGTTTAATCAAGACTATCCCTAATCTATTTTCTTTCTGATTGACTGTTCCGTCGAAGTACATCTTCCAGCCTAGTTCTTCGTCATCATCATCGTTTTCAATCTCAGTAAATAATATAGCTTCATCCGAGAAGTTTTTCTTTAACGGCACGTAGTCAGGCAATGGGTGCTCGGCGAGGTGATCCGCGATGGCTTGCCTTTGATGGCTTTTTGAGTGACATAAGTGATGTCAAACTCAGATAATAATAACTGCCATTTTGCTGTGCGGCCCGTTAGCGCTAATTTTTCGAATAGGTACTTCAGGGGATCCATCCTAACGATAAGCATAGTCGAGTAGCTGAGCAAATAATGACGCAATCATTGAGATGCCCAGACTAATGCACAGCAAGTCTTCTCAAGCGTTGAATATTTCACTTCGTAATCGGTAATTTTTTTGCTGAGATAGTAGATGGCCTGTTCCTTCTGTCCTGATTCATTATGTTGCCCTAACACACATCCCATCGACGTTTCTTGTACTGAGATATACATCAGCAGAGGTCGCCCTGGCGTAGGAGGGACTAAGACTGGTGGATTGAGCAGATATTACTTGATCTTATCGAATGCTTCCTGAAAATCTTTGTTCCATTTCTTCGGTGTATCTTTCCTCATTAGCTTGAAGACTGGCTCACAGATAGGCGTTAGTTGAGCTATAAATCGACTGATGTATTGTATTCTCCCCAAAAAGCCCCGAACGTCTTTTTCTGTGACAGGTACTTTCATCTCAAGGATATATGTAGTCTTTGCCGGATCTATCTCGATACCTCTTCTGTTGACTATAAAACCCAGTAGCTTGCCTGACGTTACCCCGAATACGTATTTGATCGGATTGAGCCTTAAACTATACTTCTTGAGCCTATCGAACAACTTCTTGAGATTTACCAGATGATCTTCTTCTACACTGGATTTAGCGATCATGTCGTCTACGTAGACCTCCATTTCTTTGTGGATCATATTGTGGAATAAGGCGGTCATTCCCGTTGGTAAGTCGCCCCTGCATTCTTCAGTCCAAATGGCATGACTTTGTAGTGGAAAGTACCCCATGGTGTGATGAATGCAGTCTTTTCTTGGTCTTTTTCCGTCATTTTTATCTGATTATAGCCTAAGAAGCCATCCATGAATGAGAACATGTCGTGCCCTGCTGTACTATCGACTAGAGTGTCGATGTGTGGAAGTGGAAAATCATCTTTAGGACTGGCTTTGTTCAAGTCTCGATAGTCAACACACATGCGTACTTTTCCATCTTTCTTAGGTATTGGTACAACGTTAGCTAGCCATTCGGGGTATGTAGAAACTGTAAGAAACCCTGCTTCGAACTGCTTCATGACCTCATCTTTGACTTTAGGTCCATTCTGGTTTTAGCTTTCTCAGTTTCTGTTTGATTGGCTTGCTTCCGGTGGCGATTGGTAGCTTGTGAACAACGAGATCTGTACCTAACCCCGGTATATCTCTATATGACCATGCGAAGACGTCCTGATACTTTCGTAATAGTCCGAGCATTTCTTCTTTCTGTTGCTACGTTAACAAGGCTCTGATCTTGACAATTCGTGGGTCCTCTTTGGTACCAAGATTGATTGAGTCTGTATCCTCGATGTTTGGCTGAACACCTCTCTCGTAATGTTCTACCAAATCTTTGATTTCTTTGAGCGGGTACTCCATTTCGTCCTCAGACTTTTCTTCTATCCCCATGAGGTCGAAGTCGAGTTCAAGATCGAAATCATACTCATCCCTTTCAAGTTCTATTTTATCTAGGTACTCATTTGATATAGACAAATCCCTTGAAAATTCCTTTTTTTGTTATTTTTTAAAAATATTTATTTTTTTGTAATTTTGAAAGCTTTTTGATTTTTGAGAAATTTTTGATTTTTTTACTTTTTGAGAAATATTTGTTTTTTTGTGATTTTCTGGATACTTGAAATAAGAAGAACAATCATGCAAATTTGTTAATAAAGATAAGGAGCCCTCAAAACAGTGTTTACCCGAGGACGAGAGCTCGTTATGATCCTCGGGCAAATTGATATCGCCTAACCGGGTTTTTTTTTGGAGGCTATGGTAGCCTCAAGGGTCAATGGGAATTCCTCCCAGTTGTGCAATGTCTCCCCTTCTTTGAGGGGGCGGATGATATGAGCAAGTGATTCGTTGGATGATTTGGTTGATGGTCTGAGATGACCATGATCTCCGATGGTTTGTTATCCGATTGGGGCATAGTCCCTCCCAAGCTTGGTGGGATAATGACTGATGCCCAGTCAATGCCCGTGGAGAAGGGTGATTCTTTCTCGTGGCTTGTAGTGATTTCTAGAGCGGTCTTTGATGGACTTTCATCGGAATCCCCATTGAATAGAACATCAATGCCTTCTACGAAGGATGATTGGGACTCGACGACTGGGTCTTCTTAAATGTGCACAGGTTTGGATTTTACCACTTTTGGCCTTTTGGTTGGTTTCATTGGCAGTGATTCCGATAAGCTGTCGGGTCTAGTATGTGATTTTGGGAAGCTGATGTTGATATATGGAACTCTGCCTAGATTCCAGACATTTGGTTCACAGTTTTGCCTTCTTGCTAGTCGAAGCTCCTTCTTCTTTTCATTCATTTCTGTAACATCCCTTTTTGTGGGCCTAAACCCTAAACCAAAATAAGGAGTATGCTTTCTTGCTTCGATCGGTGTAGCTCTTCCTCTTCCTTCCGGTCCCAACCCTTGCTTGGGTCGATAACCTGTCCTTTTCATAACTCGACCAATCATCAGATTTGTTCTTGATAGCTTTGCCCTTACCTTCTCTTTCCCCTTCTCGATGTGATTGACAGCAGCGAATTTGTATGAATGGTAGAGTGCCTTGTCCTTTGTCATATCTATATCAATAAATGGCACGTCCGGAGCTCTGCCAGCTAGGATAAGATTTTCTACCAGCACAGATATTATCCTTTGCTCCATAATGATTTTGACTCTCTAGTGCAATGAAGACGGTACAGCCCCTGCTATATGGATCCATGGTCTGCCCAGCAGCAGGTTGAAGGTCGTTGGTATTTCCATGACTTCGAATGTTACCTCGAATGTGCAAGGACCTATTGTGATCAGTAGGTCCACTTCGTCTAGCGAATCTCTTCTTGAGCTGTCGAAGTCTCGGACAACCTTGTTGTTTGGCTTAACGTGTGACCAGTCGGCGTTGAGTTTCCGGAAGGTCTCAAGCAGATAAACGTTAAGCACTGAGCCATTATCAATTAGCACCCTGGCAACCATCATGCCCTTGCATATGACTGTAATATTTAGTGGCTCGACGTGCCCTTCCTTCAGGCATAAATTCATTCTCTGTGAAAATAATAGGATTGGGGGCTATGATCTGGCAGACCGTTTGCTCCAACTGCGCTGGCGAGGTGGTTGCAGGTACATGCGATTTCCCCAGAACTCTCAGTAATGCCTCTTGATGCTCTTCCAATTTTTGCATTAGCCCCAAAATACTGATTTGAGTTGACTGTTTATTTAGCTGGTCCACAATATTATGCTCACTCTTTCGAACGAGCTTAATGAAGTCTGCAACCTCTTTGTCTATTATTTTCGCCTTCTCTTCCGTCTTATCATCTTTATACAGCTTATCCTTTCCCTTTACTTTTCTTTTCTCTTCGTCTGTCACCTCTTTTACTGTCTCTTTTGTTTCTTCTCTGATGTTCACCTCATTTTCTGACGATTTCTAGCACTTCCCTGCCCTTGTTATACTGTCGATGTCAGCCACCGTTGCTTCCTTCATGGTTTCAATCCCGGTGGTTATAGTGATAATGGTCTCATAGCTCCAAGGAACTGCCTGGTCAGAGCTACAGGGGAATGGTTTAGACGAGCGTATGGTTATGGGGGGTGGATCGAGTTTCATATTGAGGATGAAAGGTGACGATTTGGATGTAGTGGTGGTGGGATGAGCTATATGAGGATTGTATGGAATGACGAGTGGTGGACGTGAGGAGGAGGTGTATGGTATATGAAGGGGGGTCGGGTTGATCCTTGAGGAGTTGGCAGTATGTATGGTATAATAAGAGGAGGTCGGGTTGAATTTTGATGGTTCGGTGATCCATAAGGTATAACTAGAGGTGGTCGGGTAGTAGTATTTTGATGAGTGGGGTGGATGGTGAGGTCGGCCAATCTGAGTGGTGGTAGTGAATTTTGTGATGAATTTGTATAATGGTTGACTGTGTTAACCGCGGATGCCTGCAATTTCTTGGTTAAGTGGACCCTGATTTTTATCCCAATAGATGCTATCAAATCTAAGGGATTGAAGTCAAGTTCTCTGCAAACAACGTTTACCCTATGCCCGCTCCCCTCTCCATTGTGAGTTGGTAAGGGGTTTTGATTGATATTTTGTTGTTGGGGTGGGTTGGCAAGCCCATCTAGGATGAGAACCTTTTTATCAATCAGGTTCTGTACTTGATGCTTAAGCTGCCAGCATTGGTCTGTAGAGTACCCTAGTGTACCCATGTGGAATTCGCAGAACAAATTGAGGTTGTATCTTGGCCCTTTGACAGCTTCAGGATTTGGCGGATGTTTTGCCAGATACTTGCCCCTGAGTAGGATTGGCAATAATTCCGATAATGTCATAGGTAACATGGTGAATACTCTGTTTACTCTGTTGGGTCGTGCCTGCTGTGCAACTGGTGGGGGATTTGCCCTGAATTGGGTTTGAGGTGGAGGGTTCCATGTTGGCGGTGCTGGTACCCATGAAGTTGACGGTGTTTATGGTCTCGGTGTTGGTGAAGGGATGAAGAGGGGTCGATTCGATTATACGTTATTGACCTGAGTTTCTTCCCTCTTCTTTCCTGGAGGCACTGGCTTTCTCTGAGAAGGGATTCCTATTGTTGTCCCTAGACTCGTGAAATCAAATATCAAATCGGTTCGGATCCCATCCTCGACTCAATCCGCCACTTGTACTAGGTTTGAGAATGTGCCTGTGGTGTGTCCCACCAGATGAGTATAGAAGGCGTGCCCTAGTGTTGAGATAAACGTAGTATTCATCTCTTGCTCTGTCATTGCAGGCCTTACTTGTGAGGCGGACTCTCGCCATCTCTGTGCATACTCTTTCACCGTTTCCCGTTGCTTTCTTGTCATCTTGACCATGTCGTTTCGATCTAGTCCCACATCAGTATTGAACTGGTAATTTTGCCAGAACATTTCGGCTAAGTCCTGCCAGTTCTTAATGAGTGAGTGATCCAGTCCAGAAAACCATTTAAGCTCCTTTGAAACAATCGCACCAATAACCTGTCATCCTCGCCATATTGACACATGGATCCACAATACAACTTCAGATGCGACAACGAACACCCTACTCCGTTATATTTTTCAAACTCCAGACACTTGAACTTGGCCAGTAATTGAGCATTGGGGTAGAAGCACAGATCCTTGAATTGGGTTCTGCTCATAGTGTTGAGGCTGTTCATCCTCCTCATCTCTTCCTGCAGAGATTCGATTTGCTGAGTCAATTTTTCATCTGTTGCACTTTTGACTTCCGTAGCCCTGTACTCACATTCATCGTCGGGAATGACCATAGGGGGTGGTCGATTCGGTGGAATATAGAGCGGAGGCCCCTGATATTCAGGCCTTGTAGGTGGCATTGTGGTCTGTGGTACCTGTGGAGGTTGCTCGGGTAACTCTTGATTCGACCCGGATGCGTGCTGCTGTATCATTTGAGCTTGTAGTATGCTAGCGTTAGCTAACACAGTACTTACTATCTTTTCTTACCTCTCAATTATCTTTAGTAGTGCTGTGATTTGTGGATCGATACCAGACATTTCGGTTACTGGGGGTTGTGCTGGTTCAGACGAACTCATGGTGACTGTAGATGATCTTAAAAAATATGGAGGCACTTCTGGCTGGTTGTATTTCTTTCTCTTGGCCACCTGTGGGTACAAAAATTCAAATATTACTATCTTATTTACAAAAAATTAAGATGCATGACGTTTTATTAGATCAGGTAAAGGTGTTTATTATGAGTTTTAACGAAAAAATAATTTCTCGACGCGGAGCTGGCATCAATAAGGAGTTGGTAAAATATTTTACAAAAGAATTACATCGACACGGAGCTGGCATCGACACGGAGTCGGTAAAATGTTTTGAAAATAGAATTAACTCAGCGCGGAGCTGGTATCGACACGGAGTCGGCATCAACACGGAGTTGGCATCAGCATGAAGTTGGTATCAACACGGAGTCGAAAAAATATTTTGAAAAGTAATTTCATCAGCACGGAGCTGGCACTGACACGGAGTCGAGAAAATATTTTGAAAAAGTAATTTCATCAGCACGGAGCTGGCATCGACACGGAGTCAGGAAAATATTTTGAAAAAGTAATTTCTGAGATAAATCGAGTTAGAATAACTCATGTTTTTGGTAGCCTCTAATTCAATTCTCTGAAATCACCGTCGGCTAGGCAGATCTCCAGGGAAGAGGCGGCGCACAATGGCACTCTTAAATCACCTTGTTCCCTGAATAGACACAGTCTATCCCCCTCGTATCAATAAGGTAAGATCTTTCTAGGCACCGTCTTTGATCAAGGACTGCAATTGGTGCTTTTTGAAATCTAGTTTTTTTTTTTTTTTTGAAAAAGATTGAATTCCCTTGGATTGATTGATTGGTTGTTGTCTTTGTTAAATCATGGACATGGTTTGAAATCTGATATGGATCCGGTTTGTAGTGGATCTAGGTCGCGGACCTAGTTGAAAATGGATCTGGGTTGTAAACCCAGTTGAAATGGGTTGGATTTGGGTTGTGGACCTAGTCGGATTGGATCTGGGTCGGTGACCCAGTTGGAAACGGATCTAGGTCGTGAACCCAATTGGGAATGGATCTGGGTCGTGGACCCAGTTGGAAATGGATCTAGGTCGTGGACCCCGTTGAAACAGATTTGGGTCGTGGACCCAATTGAACATGGATCTTGATCGTGGACCCAGTTGGATTGGATCTCGGTCGTGGACCTAGTTGGGTTGGATCTGGGTTGTAAACCCAGTTGAAAAGAGTTGGATCTGGGTCGTAACCCAGTTGGATTGGATTTGGGTCGTAACCAAGTTGAGAATGGATCTAGGTCGTAACCCAGTTGGAAATGGATCTGGGTCGCAACCCAGTTGGGTTGGATCTGGGTCGTGGACCCGGATTAAATGGATGTGAGTGGGGACCCTGTTCACAAAATCGTTTTGAGTCAAAAAATCCACAAATTCTACCCCTCCCTTATTTTTGTTTTGTTTTATATATTTTTTTTGTTTGAAAACATTGATTAACAAAATCCACCTTACTTAATTTGTCCCAGAACTTAGGATTTTCCTAAGGGTACCCTCATCGTTTGATCAATAGTGAGTGGGCCTCTTCAAAATGGACTGTCGAGTTCACTCTGTATGGTCGAGTTCACTCTGGTCCGTGTTCATGACACGGATGTACTTTTTATTCTGTTATCCGTGTTTTGGGCACGGATGAGACATTTACTGTTTCAACCGTGCTCAAAACACGGGTAAAGTAGTCATTGTTTCAACCGTGTTCCTAACACGGATGAGGCATGCTTTGACTCAATCGTGATCCCAACACGGATGATGCTCATTTTTGTCCATCCGTGTCATGGACACGGACCAGAAAAAAATCCAGTTTCTGGAAATTCATAGAACTGTTTTCTCTGCCCATGTTCTTCATATCTCCCTGTTTTAAGCCCTTTGCTCACTGTTTTTCTTTTTGTTTTGAATGATGCTATATGCATTACTCCCTTTTACCTAAGGGAGGATAAGAATAGATCGGAACATCTACCTAATAAAGTAGGGGTGCCCCATTGGGCTTACAACTTGGGCTTCGAGACCCGACAACAACTTGTACAATTACAACCTTGCTTGGGGGCCGATGTAACTTTGAAGATTCGTGTCCTAGCATTGACTAATCGGGCATATGCATGCGGCTAGTAGGTGGTTTCACGGTTACCCGATCTTCAAACCTCGATACATACCAAAGTACACACGTCGTTGGTTGGTGATCGGATTTGATGTGTTCGTTCCCGACACTTGAAATAACGATCTCAAGCCGTGGAACTACTAAGCATCGGGGTTAAGTATATTGAGGGTGAGGTGGCTTGGAAGTGGGGCTATGCTCGCAAGTGCACACGTGCAACAACATTTTTTATTTTTTTTTCATTCATCGGCCCCCTTACAAGTACATAGTGAAGCAAAACAAGAAGGTAAGTAAATATTACATCATGTACATGGGAATGACAAAAAATGAAAAAAAAAACACACAAACAACAACCAACAAAAAACATTAGTAAAACAAAAATCTATTTTTTTCTTTTTTCAAAATGACCGAGTTTGTTACGAGGGATGAACCAAAGATCCCCAGCGGAGTCGCCAGCTGTAGACACGTCGATTTCGTCATTATGACGGCCACATCTACGATGGTTTGGAGTCGCCACCATTCAAGTTGTAAGTGGGTGTGAATTGTCACTCGATGTACATTTTTGAAAAATTATCATTTTTGACATTTTTAATGACTCATGATGGATAAGGTGCTAATCAATCCTAGGGATTCGGGGTAAGCGGCTCGGTTGGAGAAAAGGGAAGGTGTTAGGCACCCTTTTCTCCCCGCTAAGTGATGGTAACCTCTACGCAACTCGATCATTTTGATTTTAAAAAAAAATTGAAAATAATGCGCCACGTGTGTGCATTTGTACCCTAAGTAGGAATTTATTTTTGGCTTGATCATAGGATCATCTCATTGATGGAGATGATCCTTGTAGATCTAAGCCTTAATGGTCATTCATTTAAAATAATATGAAAGAAAAGAATGAGGGGATTTTAGAAGAGGGAGGATGAGAGGATAGAGAGAGGGGGGTGCTTTGAACCCACCTTGAAGCTTCAAGTTCACCCTTCTTTCTTCATTACTTCTTCTTCTTCTATGCTTCTTAGATCCTTAGTGAAGTATGAGAGTGAAGTTACTTTTTTGGAAGGTGGTATGAGAAAATAGTAGAGTAGATTTTTTAAGAAGACTTGGTAACCATTTTTGGAAGGAGAGGAGGGGTATTTATAGGTGTTGGGAGAATGTTTGGGGGTATAATGGGTTTAAAGTTTGGAAGGAGGGATAATGGCATATGTTTTAGGGATGGAAGGTTTGAAATTTAGAATGAAAGTGAGGGCATTTGTGTAAAGGATGGAAATGGGTGAGGTTTTGATCCAAATGGTTTGGATCCTACCCAAATCCATTTGGGTAGAGTGTTTGGTAGGATAAGATGAATGATGGTTGATGGGGGAGTGGGGTGTAAGAGGGTTGTTTGGAGAATGAGTGTTAGGTTGGTTGAAGAGGTGAGGTGTTTAGATTTAGGAGAATAGGTTGTGTAAGAGGTTGGTGGATTGATTTTTGGGAGGAGGAAGGGGATGATGCCAAGTAGCATATGTGATGATGAGATTGGTTGATTGGTTGATGGTGGTTGTTTGATTAGAGAGAAGAGTATGGGTTGGTTAGTTGATGATGAGGGAAGTATGGGTTGAGGTGATTTTGTTGGAGTGTTTTAAAGGAGAATGATGGATTGAGATGTAAGAGATATGGGTGGTGATGTGGGTGGTTGATGATGTTAAAGAAAGGTGGTGGATTAGGGTATGGGTTGAGGTGTGGGTGGTTGGTGATGTTAGAGAATGGTGATAGGTTAGGTTAGGATAGGGCATGGGTAGAGGTGATTTAGAAGAGATGGAGGTGGGTTAGATGAGTTGTTTAGAGAATAGTGATTGGGGTAGGTGATTAGATTAGGGAGGTGAAGGGTGGTGATTACATATGTCATCTTTTGATGTAGATAGGGTGATTGGTTGATGTGGGTAAGGGTTGATGGGTTAGGGTTGTGTGTTGGATAATGAACAGAGTATGGATAGTGGTTTATGGATTTTTATATATTGGGCTTGGGCTTTTAGAGGGTTGTAGGTTATTTTGATTTGGATGGGGTTTGATTTGAATGGGATTTTTGAAAATGGGTTTATTCTATGGTTTAGGTAACATGGGATTGATTTTAGGTTGGGGTTAAGATGGGAAATTAATTTAGAACAAGGGTTGAGGATTTGTGGGCTTTGGAGCTTTTAAGGTGTTTGTGGATTCGGAAGTGGAGCGGTGAGGGTAGAGGGGATAGGCATCCCAAGGCTCACTTTTTTAATTTATCTATTTTTTTGGGATCTTTGCAATTATTGATTTGACCAAAAGTGTCATGTGTTGGCAAATTGGGCCTTTTAGGCCCGTTGAGTGATTTTATCGATTTTTTGAATGTAAGCGTGGAGCGGTGAAGGTTGGGACAACGTAGGATGAATCCGGTCCCTTTGATTGGTCCCTTAGACCACTGTAAGGTCTTAGGGGCCTTGGCTCGATAAAATTGCCACTTTTTAACTTTTTAGGCCTTAGAGGCCCGTTGGCCTATTTTGTCGGAAAATCGTTATTTCGAGTGGAGCGGAGCATGTCGAGCTTTTTGGTGGACCTACTAACCCATTGAGAGGTGTTAGAGGCTTTGATTTTGGTGAAAATGCTGCGTTGCCGTTGAGTCCCGTGGGCAAGATTATTGGAAAAACACTATTTTTGGGCCCTTTTGAGTGAGGGCCCGTTCAAATTGGGGTGTCTACAGAACTAATATGTCATATAACTAGGAAATGTGAGTACTAGATTCCTTAAGATTACAAATTGGACAAAGAATCTATGGCCTATTGGTGTTGAGGAAAAAATTATGGTCTATTGCATGATTTTTATTCCATGGGTATAATCGAATTATTTTTGTCTTATATGGGTTAAAAATGTAAGAATGAGCTTATTTTTGGTGATGATGATCTTTATACTGAGAAGATAATCCTCACCAAAAATCAGCTCATTCCAAAACTTCTAACCTTATCAAAACAAGTTAAGAGTTGTAAATCATCCATTTTTTAGTAAACCAGCTTTTATGGGGTTATAAATTTCAAAATTGATTGATTTTTGGCAAGGATGATCTCCTCATTGTAGAGATTATCCTCACCAAAAATCAGCTCATTCTAAAACTTTTAACCCATATAAGACAAAAAAATATTGTTATAGTGTGAGTCGCCCTTATTAATTCGTGTGGTGCTTTTATAATTACCCATAAGTAAAAGTTGTGGCGCCTATAGCAGCTTGCTTATTAAATAGGGATTGTTTGTTAATATTTGCACATAGCTACCGCTACAAAGACTCTTGCTGGTGCAGACCATGCCTGTAGTTGCATGTCTTCTGAAACTGGTTTTTTTTTTTTTCATCTTTTCTATTTTTTCTCCAATCCACTAAGCATCCTTCATATGTATTGGTCTAGCAAACTCATCAAAGAAGAATGAGGTCACAAATAAAGCAAGGATAGCAAATATAAAACATGGTATACAACTCAAGATAAAAACACAGATAATTATAAACTCCAAACCAAAACAAATCAATCAAAAAATAAAATATGTTGTAGAAGCTTACCTTTACCAATTTTCTGAGCACAAATATCTATAAAGTAAATTTAGAAAAACAAAAAACATTACAGTGATACTAACTATAATTAATAGATAGAGATTGATTATAACATGAAGTAAAGAGATTTCTGTGTGAAATTAGTTTACAAATTGAGTAAATCTTTTTCCAAAGATTTAGATTTATTCGCCATACACATGTTCAGTGCGAGATAATGGAGGAAGTAGAGAGAGAG
This sequence comes from Akebia trifoliata, assembly GCF_017979445.1. Taxonomy (NCBI): domain Eukaryota; kingdom Viridiplantae; phylum Streptophyta; class Magnoliopsida; order Ranunculales; family Lardizabalaceae; genus Akebia; species Akebia trifoliata. The sequence continues at coordinate 18,502,289 of NC_141384.1, read as the reverse complement.
AGATGATAGAAAGAAACGTACCTACTTTTTTAACAAAGAGAGAGAGAGAGATATGCAAACTTTTCAAGCTGAAAAGGGTATAGATAACAAGAGGTGAGAGAGCCGAGTTGCTCAATTGTATGGAATTAAAAAACGAGTGAGGAATGAGGAAACTAAACATAATCGTAAAATTTTGTGCAACCATTTCCTCTGATTTATTTTACGGAGATTCATATAAGATTTTGACGGAATTTTAACTTATTTTACAATGGGGCCTACTATATTTATAGCACCCAAGCACACACGCAATCAGCAAAATATCGTGAAAGTTTTTGTTTGCGGTGATTTGTGGCGCAAACAAGCGGGGCCTTAGCTAATTTTCTTTGGGGAAGTAAAGACAAGACTAAGAAGATGCATCTTATCAGCTGGAAAAAAGTTACAAAACCTGAGGAAGGCGAGCAAGGTATTCGTTGATTGGAAGACATTCATAAGTCCGGTATGATTAAACTATGTTGGAAATGTATTTGAAATTTAAGCATTCCTCTAAAAGTTCAAATTTTCAATTGGAAACTCCTTCATAAGGCTATCCCTGTGGATGCGGTTAAAAACCGAAGAGGTTTTGTTCTTACTTCTTTTTATTTTTTATTATCAATAAGCTGAGGCTATAGAGGGCCCCACCCTTATATATTAAAAGCTGCTAATGCTGAAAATAACAGACATTGAGATCCTCCAAGAGGATATTGTTGTTTCTGAATACTGATTTCTTATGGCAAAGAGAGAAGAAGTTTAAACAAATCTTAATTTTGAAATTGAATGTAAAGAAAAATATTACCTAAAAAGAAAATGGTTGAGGCGTGCACAAAGCACTGTCCTAAAACGAAATTCGCCCCTGCTACGGTACCACAGTCTGTAGGCGTTCGTTCTGCAGGATTCAACAACCCACGTATCCAAAAGGGTACTCTAAATTGGAACGTAACTTCGAACTCGACGATGTTGTGTGCTCTCACAACGAATAATAAATTACTGATAATTCAAAAATATAAATTAGCAGAGAAAGTTAAGTGGTTAAAATCGATTAAACAATTGATATAAATAAAAGAGAAAGTGACTGTTTAGAACAGTCACAAACTGGTTCCGAACAGACACATTGTGCTGGTTCAGAATAAACACACTGGTTCAAAACAGAATTTAAAAAACGTCTAGAATTTTGAAATAAAATTGGGCTTGGGCCTTGACAATTAAAGCAAAAACGGGCCTTTGCGCGCACCCACGTGAGGTGTAAATCCGAGAATTTGCACCCCCCCTGCGCGCACGTTGTACGTGCGCACACGCATTAAGGTTTTCGGACCGGTGGATCCAAATTCCTATTAGAACCATGGGTTTCCCTCTTGGACCCCCGTGTGCGCGCGTGAGCCCGCCCACTACTTCTATCCACTTTAAAGTTACTAGAAGCACAACTACTTAAAAATTGCAAATCAATTCTTCTCCTAGTCGATATGGGACTAAAATTATTCAAGGCAAAATCAAAACATTCAACTAAACATAAAGCAATAAAGTAAAAAGCATAAAGCATAAAGTAATAACAAAAGCATAAAGCAAACATGGGATTAAATACCCTATGGTTAATAGATTGATTTACCATATGGTTGCAATTAAATGAATATTAAAGGGTTTTCTAATTCAACCCTCTAAATTCCAACAGATATTATACAAATCCATAGAAAGATTTGTAAAATTAAAAATACAGAAATTTTCATTTAAAGCTCCTTGTCTAGCTAAACCAATTTGCTGCTTTGTTTGGCTCTCGCCAATTGAAAACCAGCGCAACCAAGTTAAAACACCGCATAGCTATTTTAATGTCTCTGACTAGGCTAAGCAATCTCCATGGCGTGTTCCATTCTTCCTTAATACCTTTGACAGCAACTAACGAATCTGAATTTATAATTATATCTGTGAGCCCTTGCATTCTAAGATGATTCAATCCTTTGAAAATTGCTTCCATTTCAATAGCAATTATGTCTATATGATTCAATCGACCCATACCTGCAGTAATCAGTTCGCTGTTATTGTTTCTAGCAATAAACCCAAAACCTACCCATATCTCTGACAAATATCCATCTGTATTCATCTTGATAACTCCTATTGGAAGAGGATTCCATCGAATAACGAACTATCTTTAGCTATTAATGTTACATTACATCTCCATGTCTGAGTCACATTCAACATTAGATGTTTTAATTCCTTCAATCTTACCACAAACATCAGCCATAATTAAATGACTTAGCTGATGCCCAACTTTCTTTTTATCATCAAAGATTCGCCAATTATGCTCCCGTCAAATGTGATCAATAGTTGAATAGAACATTAGGCTAAGAATGGGAGCTATTGAATGATTACCACTGAAAGTTGCTTCCTTTTATATTCTTCCCATCGTTCATCTATCTATCACAGTCCAATCCAACACTTTCTTTCAGTAGTCGCTACTGTAATTACACTTTAAAAATAAATTATCATTTTCCTCTACATCATTTCGGCATAGTACATATCTCGAAACCAGCATTAGACCATGTTTTCTTAGATTTTCTATTGTTAGTAGACTCTTGTTCATTGCAATCCATGCTATAAACAACTGACGAGGTATTTTCATCTTATTCTATATAACTTTGTACCACGTAACCTCCATTTCATGTCTTCTAACTGAGTTCCATGCTGACCTCAATGTGAATTTTCCATTCGCATTCTCATTCCACACTATTTTATCTTTTTCATTCTGTCAAGGAGGATGGTAAGCTTCAACATAAGCAGCGATCTCCAATAGTCTTATATCATCTCTTATAAGACCTTCTCATCCGTCATTCCGAGCAAAATTATAAATCATAACATCAAGATTTCTATTCATTCTAAAAGCGGACCTTCTCCCGAATTGATCAATCAAAGCACTACCTTCTAACCAAAAGTCATTCCAAAAGGAAGTTTTAGATCCATCACCCACTAAAAGTCAAATTTGATTTTTTGTAAAATCTCGGACTTTCAAAATACCTCTCCATGCCCAAGATGCATCGTTCGAAGGGATACATCTCCGAATGTTACCATGCTTAACATATCTCCTTCTCATCCAATCAATCCAAAAACTATTGTTATTGATAAATTTCTAGAATAATTTCATAAGACCAGTAGTAGTACAATCTCTATTCCTTCTAATTTCAAGTCCACCCTCTTTATAAGGTAGACAAACTTTGGACCAACTAATGGAATGAAAGGATTATCTCATAGAGGAACCACTCCAAAAAAAATTACTTAACAAAGATTCAATTTTGTTAATAACCCCTATAGTAAAAAGAAACAACAGGACTAGTAAATTTGAAAAGAATATAGGACTGATTTAATGAGTTCAATCCTTCATATAAACGATAAAAATTTAGATTTCCACCCCTCAATACTTTTTAAAATTTTCTCAATCAAAGGATAGCACATGGACAAAATCAAATGAGAGGAGAATAAGGGAAGACCTAAGTACCGAATTGGAAGATTTTCTTCACTCAAAGATAGGGCTTGAAGAATAAGATTTTTATTAATACATGATTTATTGAAAAATAAATTACTCTTCTCAATGTTAGCTTGAAGGCCATAAATATCGAAAAAATCATCAAAGAGAGCTTGATATTTAGCGTAGATTGAATACTATCTTTAGGAAAAAGGATAATATCATCTGCAAATATAAGATGAGAAATATGAGAAAGATTTTTCCTCATAGAAATAGAAATAAGATTATTCCCAATTCTTTCTTCAAGAAGGCAAGAGAAAGCTTCCATTACAATAGTAAAGAGATAAGGGGAAATAGGGTCACCTTGTCTCAACCCACAATTACTAGTAAAATACCCATACAAAGATCCATTAAGAAGGAGTTGAAATACATTCCCTAATCTAAGAAATCCAACTACAGTCACAACCCAATTGATTGAGAATATTCACACAAAAAAAAAATATCCCATCTAACTTTATCATAGGTTTTTTTTTTAAAATCAATTTTGATCAAGAAAAAGGGAGGACTCAACTCAAGATGAGAATTACGAAAAAACTCATGGGCTAACCAAATATTATCAGAAATATTTCTCCCTTTAATAAAAGTTGATTGGTTCAAGCTAATGATAGAAGGTAAAACATTTGAAAGACGATTAGCCAAGATTTTAGTAATCACTTTGTATGTAAAATTACAAAATGATATAGGTTTAAATTTATCCAAACGATTGGCATATTATCTTTGGGAATAAGGACAATAAGAGTAAAGTTTAACTCTCTAAGAAGTTTTCCATGAGAAAAAAAAATTCAAAATAGCTAGAACAAAGTCCTCTTCTATGATATCCCAAAAGGAAGTAAAAACTTCTGCACAAAAACAATCAGGTCCAAGAGCTTTATTAAGAGGGGACTGGAAGACAACAGACTTAATTTCCTTTCTAGAAACTGGATTAGATAAACTTCAAGATTGATCTAAAGATAGTCTATCTTTAAAAGGAATAAATAGACAAGAGGAATTAGAAGAAGAATAAGAAAATACCTTCTAGAAATTATCAATAGCATAGTCCCCAATACGCTCTTCACCTTTGATAAATGCCTCGAATCATCAATAAGTTCATAAATCCAGTTTCTCGCATTATTAAATGCCACAAAAGCATAGAAAAATTTGGTATTCGTATCCCTATCTTCCAACTACTAAATCCGAGATTTTTTCCTAACCATGGATTCCTCTGTCATGATTTATTTTGTTAGATTACAAACCACTACCATCTTTTGATGAGCAAGTTCTATATTAAGAGGCTCGACTTGGATTCTTTGTTGAATAATTTTGAGATTAGATTATTCCACACCTTTCCTGCTAGTAAGATTACCATAAGTCTGCTGATTCCAACTCTTGATAGCCATCTTAACCCGGCACATCTTAGAAGCTAGAACAAATGAAGGATTTCCTTCTATGCGAGAACTCAAAGCAATTTTCATCATTTCTCGAAATCCCTCTTGGTTAATCTATGAAGTAAAAAATTTGAAATTAGTCTTGCGATTTCTAGCCTGGGTCACTAAACTGAAACTCATCGACGAATGATCTAAAATTCCTAGGTGGAAGTAATTTAGTCAGACGTTGGCCAATTTTTGAATTCAATAGACATTCACTAGAGCTCTATCCAATCTACTCAAATTGTACCTATCATTAGTTGCCTTATTGCTCCCAGAAAGGAAGTGATCTATCGTGATCGTGTCTTGCAAACGACAAGAATTAATACAATTATTGAATTCTTCTAAATTCTGATGAGGCGCAAGGTTTCCACCGATTTTATCATTTCTAAATCTTACCGTGTTAAAATCTCCAATGACCACCTTAGGAGATTCAATACTTGCTTCCATTGATATCAATGAATGCCATAACTCAACTCTATCTGATCGAAAGTTTGCTGCATAAATACATGTGCTAAAAAAATTGAAATTGTCGCTTAATTGATGCATATGATAATGACTAAATTGGGACTGTAGACACCCAAATTTGAGCGGGCCCTCGACGCAAAATGCCCCAAAAAAATTGAAAAAATCGGAATGGGCTCCGAAGCCCAAACCTACAAAATTTCAATTTATTCTGTCATTATTTTTCAATAAACGGCCCAAGGTTACTCATGTGGCCCATGGACCTAACACCTCATCACCCTCCTACATTCTTCAATCCAACCCAATACAAGTCCAAACCCATCCTTATCCTACCCACTACCCAAGCCCATTCAACTCAACCCAACACATTACCCAAGCCCAATTCTCTACCTAAGCCCAACATCACAACCAATCACCCAATATGACACATGTCATCACCCCCTTCCACCTCCCTCATCCAACCAACCAACTCCATTACTTCCCTCCAAAAATTAATTTAACCCATAACTCTACCCTAACCTATCCTATCCATTCTCTCAAATCAAACACTTATAACCTATCACCCTCCCCTAATCTACTCCCATCATTTCCTACAAAACCCATCTCTACAACCTACACATACACCCATCCTCTCAAATCAAACACTCATCCTTTCCCATCAACTCATCTCCACCCTTCATTTTCACCCACTTTGACACATGTCATTATCTCCCTCACCCTCCCAAAATATCATAAACCACCCTCTTAAATCCTCAATTCTCTTAAACCAAACACCACTTAATCACAACCACCAATTAATTACCTCCTTTAAACAATCTCATCCTCTCAACCACTCTCATCAATTCTCCTCCATCTAACACTCAACCCAAATGGGTTGAAAGATCCAATCCATTTGGGTTGTAAACAACCCATTTAACCCCCCTCCCCTAAATACCCTCCAACCTCCATCAAATTACACCCACCCTTCTCTTAAACCCCATACCATTCTATCACTTCTCAATCCTTCACCCCATTATACCCCTAAAATAACCCTCCAACTTCTATAAAAACCCATCCATTCTCCCCTTACAATAACTAATGAAAATTTGACAAAAACTCTAAAAAAAAAATCACAACTCTCCTCAACTCTCTACTCTTACTCTACTCTCAACACCCAACTCTCAACTCTCAACCTTCTCTCAAACAAATCAAGCAAAGGAAAAGAAGTCAAGGAAAGTCAAAGGTAGTCAATGAAGGTCAAGGTGGGTTTGACAAAAGGACACCCCCCAGCTTCCCTCTTCTACTCTCCCTTTCTCTACATATTTGCACACACCACTATGGTCTAAATCACCAAAGGGCCCCTTCTTCATAAGGGTGCCCTCAATGATTTGAACTTATATCGAAAGCCCCTCACACTTGAGGGCACATATCAAATGTTTTTTTTTAATTTCATTTTCTCTATTTCAAAAAACCGAATCCGAGGTTACCATATTACGTGGATGGAGTAGGGTGCCTAACACCTTCCCTACTCCATAAATGGACCCCCTTACCTTTGAATCAAGGTTGGACCAAACATGCATTATCCAACGAGAGTCACCAAAAATGTCAAAATGACGTGTTTTTCAAAAGATACGACTTCGGTTGACCATTCACACCCATTTTTGAATTTGAATGGTGGTGACTCCAAAACACCCCAAAGTGGAGGGATGTTTCAAAAATGTTGAAAATCTCATGTCCACAGGGACGATTATGAAATTTTTTTCCAATCTAATCTTCATCAGATTCCAATCAATTCAAATTGTCCAAGACTCATCTGAATCATAGTTATCTAAAAAACTACAACACTTTTGAATACTTTTACGATAACCCACAGCTCTAAATTTTTGGGGTTTAGTCTCATTCAACAAAAAAATATCAAATTTTTCCAAACATATAAGGTCCCTGACTGCTTTCCTTTTACTGATGTGGTTCAGACCCCTAATGTTCCAACAACCCAAGTTCATAGACATTTTTCTGATTTTGTGCCTTCCACGGTAGGCATACCCTTTTACCGAGTCATAATTTATGATATTTATTTTGACTTCACTTTCTTCTTGGATTTTTTTAACTTTTGATGCAATGCCTTCTTATTTTTTCTACTTTTACCTTGAATAGGCCTTTTTGCAGTATTGTCCAGCATACTTCTCTCACTAGCGTTCGACTCAAATTCCTCTACGTCTGAACTAATAATTCCATCAGAACTATTAGCTAAAGTTAAGAACTTGTTTTAAACAACTTGAAAATCGCGGACTGCATTCTCCCCAACAAATTGATTTGCATTAATCAAAATCTCCCCCATATCTGCTCCACCTTTATTTCCCTCTATTGGCTTTTCTGCTAAATCTAGACTTTCTGTCAACTGCTTTTCTATAATTTGTTTTCCTTTGCTAGAAACAGTTGAATTAGAAAGTTCTCTCATTGGTGTTGTAATATAGGCGTAGTTTCCAAATATGAAATACCACAAACGACAACACCCTTTAGTGAAAGCATAGTTTCCAAATTTGAAATGCCACAAGTGACAACACAAGGTTCTTTTAAAAAATTTTCCTTTCTTGCAATAGTTTCCAATTGTGATGAATTCCTATCTTCTCCACCATTAACGCTACTCACTGGAACCAAGGAAAGTCTTATGCCTTGCATCACTGTTTGGTTATCTACTTGATTTGTTGCTTTAACTCTCCAGTCAACCAACTGTTTGGGTTGATTCTTTTGAAAAGTTTGTTGTTTGAGTTTTGGGCCGTGATCCTTAGAATGTTCAAAAGTCATACAAGCATCAAAGCATTTAGGCTTTCATTCAAACTAAATCGATTGCAACACCTTTGAACATGTTTTCCTATATAGACCAATTGAATCCGAAAAGCAGCAGTCTGGCTCAATCTCGACGCATATCCTAGCATAGGATAATCGAGTTTTATTTGTTATAGGCTCATCCATATGCAAAAGTGTTCCAATAGTACTCCCAATAGATCCTAGACAATCAAGACTCCAAAATTGAAGTGGAAGTTTTGGCAAGCAAATTCAAACTGGAATCGAATTGAGCATCTCCCTAGTCAGAGACAAACCAGGTTTCCATCTTCTTAGGATCAAAGGGCATCCCCCTATTGTTTTTAGTTTAAAATGGTTGTGTAATATTCCGAAAGGCTGAACTTAAACAGGAAGAAGTCATCATCCATTGAAATGATCTCAATAGATCCTTTAATCCTCCAAAGTTTGTTTAAGGTAGCCTTTCACCCCAGAAAATAAGATCTCTTACCCAAAACATAAGCAACAAGCATATTCTCCCATCGATCAACTTCTTTTTGGACTTCTTCCTCTAGGATAGAGATAACCTTCTTTCTTTTTAAATTTGACTTTACTTCAAGGGATGTATCCATAGTGGTATCTCCACCTTTAAAAAGATTTCTCCATGAAAGGCCACTAGATGATTCACCCATTCTAAGAAGAAAAGAGAATTACTCATAGAAATTTGCAGGTTATTCTCATCTCAATCCAATGATTGAATTGAACTCCATCTAGGATTTCTTTTGATAAATCTTTAAACTTAGATAGGTGGAACAAGAAAATTAGCAGAGCTCATAGCAAGTTTTTTAAATTCATTGATTGGTTTCGCTCTTACTTGGCAATGTGTTCTTTGTAAAAATGGTGAAGAATCCATTTTTCACCTTTTCTTTGTCTGTTCTTTTAGAAGCAAATTTTGGAGATATTTTTGTGAAAATAAAGGTTTTAACTTGCCAAGACGGGTCTTCTTCTTACCAAACGTCTTGGTCAAATAATGTTTTGTTATTCATATCAAGAATCACTCCTTGGATATTAACATGGGAGGTATGGCTTACTCGTAACCTCTCTATTTTTTAATGTAGGACTTGCTCAATAGATGAATTTATCATAAGAATTGGTCACTAGACCCATGAGTTTGAATCGACTCATTGCTCCCTGGTTAGCAAACCTCTTCGTTTGATTTCTATTAGATGGTTAAAATCTCCTCTTCAATAGCTGAAATTAAACATTGATGGTTCTTGTATTGGGAATCTGGGAAAATCTGGGGCTGGATGCCTTATTAGAGATCATGATGGGAAGTTAATCAAGGCTGGACGTTTTTAATTGAGCTATGGTTCTAACTCTTCGATTGAATTCAATAGTCTTGTTCATGTCTTCAATGATCAATCTCCAGGGTAGCAAGATGTTGATTGAATCTTAGTCGACTTTGGTGGTTAATACTCTTCAAGGTAGTAGATTTCCACAGGAACTGGGACCTTTGTTTGCTAGATGTCTCTTTATTTTGAACCAAATAGAATGGAACATTCAGCACGTCTTTAGAAAAGGTAACTCCATTGCAGATGCATTGGCATCCCTAGCATCTTTTTCTAAACTGTCTTCACTTTTTAACTCTGTAAATGATCTTCTTATTTTAGTGCATCGAGCATTTGTTGGAGACCTGTTAAGTCACCAAAACATTAGATGCATGTAACTTTTCTTTTCCTTCATTAATTTAAAACTTTCATTTGCTTAGCCAAAAAAAACTTTCATGCATAAGGTGTTGGCTCCACCAAGGTTTTTTTCAACTTATGAACATCACATATGGACCAAACTAAAAACATAGGCAATAGTGCTTGAGGACTCAAAATGGTGGAATTTAAGTGGATTTCTGCTTAAGTCCCAAGCCCACAAAACAATTTAGCAAGCACCTACTTCTAGTAGTGGCTTGCTCATTGGCTTGATTTCTCCATTTTGCAAAATGGAACTATAGTTCATCTTTCCCTTAATCTCTCTATAATCTCCTCTATCTTCACAATCAAAAAATAGTTTTATACTTCACTTATAGCTATACTAATGGTAATCATCACTTTAAGGGTAGAACAAGGTGCCTAACACCTTTGTCCCACAACCAAACCTCTTTACTTAGTTCTCTAGGTAGATCTTCCCTTTATCTTTTGGATATGTGAGTCATCATAAGTCAAAAAATAGAATTTAAAAAAAAATTTGCGGTGTACATTCACGTCAAAACTCTTTGACTGGTGGCGATTCCTTTGTAGATAAAATAAAAATTTTGAAAAGTTTTGAATCTCATATATCTACATTACCAATATAAACTGACCTAACTATCACCTACGTGTTAAAAAGTAGTCTAAGTGGTCTCATTATCTTTTTAGGTTTGTGTCCGCACATGAAGCTATTTTGTCGAGATGTCTTAGGTTGAGCGGTTTTGCCGGAGTCTTCACGCTTCTTCTAATACTAACTTGAAGGAAATTTATGTCTCCTACCCACACATCCACTGCCCAGAAATCTTTATTTTTAGATTTCAAATCTTAAAAAGTATTGTGGGATCCACATGGATTATCATATTAGCAATCGAACCCTGCAACCTTCTAGAATTCATGAAAAACTTCATGGTAAAAAAATCAAAAACAAAAACAAAAATTTAAGCTTGATCAATGGTGTTGAAAATGGACGACTACCGAGCACCCAAATTTAAAATTAAAGTACAACTGTAAGAATTAACATTTTTTTTTAAATTTATAGAATTTCATCCTCTACAACACTTTTGTATTGGATCATATTTTTGAATGTGACAAGATGATTTTATTAGGAAATTTCGGATATTTACCATGGCATGAGAGAGAAAAGTTCTCTTATTATTACTTCTGACATCAGGGCCTCATATCAAAACGGTGTTGGTCTGTGATCAAACAATCATTCGTCTTGGATACCTCACTGTGAAGTCATATGCCATCCACATTCCACGATCAACTTCCCCTTTAATGAGTTGTGCTACACTGCCTTTGTTGGACACTGCCTTTAACACTGAGTAGACTTGGTAGTGCACAGATAACTATAGATTTAATTCCTCTAGATACAAGTTGACAAATCAATGGTTATCTATGCACTGCCACATCAGCACAATTTGGAACACAGTGTCCAAGAAGGCAGTCCATCATTTTCCATTCAAAAATTTTAGGCCTTAGTTCCAATAATTATTGCCTTGGGTTTTTCCTTTTTTTTTTTTTCTTCTAGTTTTCCAGTTTCCTCCCACTACGTTAAAATGGAAAAATTCGACAGAAAAAATTAACGGGCGAAGGCCCACGAATTTTAGAAACTGAATTTTGACGGTCTAGGACCATTGAAATTCTTAATGTTCCCAGATTTGACGGCTTAGAGCTGTTGAATTTCTCTCATCCTTCATTAATTTGACAGTTTCGACCCGTCAAAAAAATTTTGACAATGAAAAATTCAACCCCTTGATTTATCGAATTTTATGAAATTTGAAGGCCTAAGGCCATCAAATTTGGGCTTTTTTCACATTGTGTCCATTCCATATCCTATTTGATGTAACAATCCATTAATTAGTAACCCTCAACCTCCCAAGGATTGCTGATTTCTTACTTACAATGAGAGCCCTTTATGCAAGTATTTGAACTGGTTCATTTAACAATTGCATATTTAAGTCCTTTTCCCATTTAGAGATCAAACTTATTACAATCAATTTGTGAGTCTTGGGATGATCTTCGACAAATACAGTAGTAGGTTGTTGGGCTCTTTTTTTTTTTTTTATCATCTTTAGCACTGACCTAAGAAAAAAAAAAAGAGAAACCAACATCAATGTGTTCGGCTGCTAATGAGTTTCATTGCAGCTGGGTGAGGAAGTAGTGAGTGAAAGCATGGATGTCTTGGGGAAGCAAACCAATCCTGAGATCAACGCCACTAGATTCATTTGGGCTCTGCATGAAGTATGCAACCTGTCTAAGTGGAGGGACCAAAGGAGATGCATAAGTTGCTTCCCCATGTCCGAAATTCACTCTATGGAATGGCATCCTCGTCAAATCGGAAACCAGTGTTAGCTCTCTCATTGGAGGGAGAGTGCTAGGCCGTGGAGCTTCCAGTGCCTCAATATAAGCACTCACATAGTCCTCATTCACAGATCTCTTGGCTTCTTTAATCTTCTCAATTATGTCTTCATGGCTTTGTTCATCTAGTTCTCCTGCAGTACAACCTATGGAAGCCAATACATAGGCATTTCCACTAAATCCTCTAGATAATGGTGGAACCATCTTGTCCCTTGCATCAACTGCAAATTGCAGGCACACCATTCTCTCCTTCCTCACTCCCAAGGCTTTGGTCCTTGCCTGAAGTAACAAAAGAAGACAATGCAGTATAACACTTCGAGTATTACAAGTTATATGTTAATTTGACCATGTTTTTATGGAGATTGGGCTAAGAACAACATCCCTTCTTGTCTATGCTACTAACGACATCCTGGTATATATTTCCACTCTTTTGGGCAACTGCTGAAGTCCCTAAAGCTCCCTTTGTTGCTGTTATAATGAACACTTCTTTCACTAGTATTGATTTGGTTCGGGTCAATATTATATTATGTTGAACTTCATTGTATAGGAAGTTTTGGTTGTTTGTTTTCAGTAATTTCTAGTGGATTATATTTTATCACTCCCCTCTTAATTAATCTCGGCTTGCGCACTAGAAATCTCACTTCTTTTTCTTCTTCAGTTTTTTCATGGTATTAGAGCCAAGTGATTAAACGTGTAGAAGATCGAGCTTGACATCCTCATCTTTCTTGCAGTGGAACTTCTTGGTTTTAAGTATTTGTGATCTTGAATGTCGTATAGAATCCTATTCAGTTATTGCTACATTGGAGTTGTTCTATTTGTAAAAGGCTTCACACTTGCAATTAAAAATAGTTAATGCTCAACCATTACGCTGAGAAATCTTGTACAAAAGCTGAAATAGCTTCCTTACAATCACAAAAAATAATTTATTATTATCTATAGGTCTAATAAAATGGATTTCAACCACTAAAGAAAGCCTAATAAAATGGTAATAGACGAATGCTCTCACATCTACACCTTTAAGACATTTGTGTTGTGATAGATGTCTTAAATCTAGTTCATGATTGATCACCAGAGGTATACCATACAATACCCAAATTGGGGGTCACATGGAGAAAGGTATTTCTTATTTGGGGTATATATATATCTAATAATAGTAACTGAATGTGCCAGCTTGCTAAGTTGGTTAAAGTATGTGAGTGTTGATATCACAACCTGGGTTCAAAACCTGACTTTACCGAACTGATTACTAACCACTAATTCATTTTCTTATAACAAAAAATATAAGTAATTGTAAATCATTTTAGGGTTACGGGAGAGTGGAACCTAACAAGGAAACTAGGGTTTCAGGGTTCGAAGATTTGAGAGATATCTTAATTTGTCATTTCTTTCTCGGAGTTGGTGAATCTGTCTTGTCTTATCAGTGGGCATATGCACTGCCCAACAACAATAAATTTTGCTATGTTCTTTTATATTGTTGCTTTCATGGTTTAGTCTAGGTTTTCACACTCACAAATAGAATCCACCTGTTAAAATAGATGTTGGTGGTGGTGTGTGTGTGTTCTTTCTTGCCTTTTTACCCGGTTGAATCTGTCCATCAGCGCCTTGCTAATGTGCTTCTTTCTAGCATTCCTGTCTGTTTTTGCTAAGTAAGAAAATTTTCTATGAAGAAAGACTAAATTACAAAGGGCAAGCCCTTAATTCTAGTATTCCTGTTGCTAGAATAAGAAATGAGTGGAAATTACTCCTCTAATTCGTTTCTTTAATTTCTATATGTTGATCATCTTGTGAAATATCCAGTGTAGTTGATAATCTTCAAAATCATTGTTTCAAAAAAAAAAAAAAAACTCAAGTTTTTTTAACAAACTTCAAGATTTCTTTAGATGTTGGAGGGTTTAGTTTGAATAGGAATTGAATCAAGGGATGTGTTTATGTATCAATAGGTACAACTACAAGTACTCAGGAACGTATATATGCCTGTTGATAAGAACTAGGGAAGTATGTTTGGATGCACAAAACCTAATCTTTGTTTATCGATTCGTAGGTTTAAAATTGTGTTCGTGTCCAATGGTCCATTGTGGGTGTGTGGGTTGGAGGGTTGGAGACATATTGGTATTTCTTATATATACGTGCATGTTTAATTTGTCTATGTGCATGAAAGTTAGAAAGTATACCTTCCACAGGTGGGCAGAAACCACCTCAAAGGAGGAACATGAACGACCACTACCATTCTTTATGCCAGAGATTTTCCTCTTCAAGACCTCTATCATTAGACCGCTTACACGAAAGGTCTTCAGGACATAATTCCCCTGATTTTGGCACCTCGTCTCAAAGAACTTGGACCCTCCATGCTTCCCTATCGGATCAAGACACCGATCCGAAGCCCCTTGTTCTATCAATTTGTGTAGATGGTCAAAGGCTGCAACCCTTGTCACGGGGCTCTGATTATTACTAAATTTATTAATTTGGTTTTGTGTTCGTCTGTGCCCAACTAATAATCGACCTCTCTCATGTACTGGTTCATTGAGTTCGAGACCTCCATCTGTTCTCATGGCAGCCTTAGAAGCCCATGAAGTTAAAAAATTGAAGGTTGATGGTCCATCGAATAAAGAGTGGCTTGTGCCGACGCCAACAGCATACCCTCCACACCCAAACTTTGTTACCTAAACATTACATCATTGCAAGAAAGAACAAAATGTTTTAGTTCCAAAAACTAGCGTAAAATCTTGAGAATTTGCATTTATTATCTTTTCTACCTTTCTTTTTGTTTAAAAAAAACCAAAAATTATAAGTGTAATCACCTGAGCAACAACTAGAGGCATCTCAGAGAAGTTTCCATTGAAAACAGGCTTAAAAATCAGGTTTTCAAAGAATTCATTGTATTGAGACAGATCTCCAAGCTCTGAGATCTTCACCTTACTCACTGCTTCAACTAGAATTGCACCAGAATTATCACACAAGAGATCAAGTTTTCCATCATTAGGGTTCAAAGTAAGCCTTGCGGCTGCCGGGTACCAAACCGACAAGGTCTCTTCCAAACCTGTTTTCAAGCTACCGAAGAGCGATTTAACGGAGAGAGTTTGTTGAAGATGATGAGATGGGTTATAGAATAACACCAAGTACATAAGCACTTGGCACTGTCTGTCTAAATTGGAGAGATTTAGGCGTATTTGAGGATGCAAAGATTTGGGGTAAACTGACACCATCTTTGTTACAGAAACCATGGGATAATTATCCTGTTGAGCGGCCATGAATTTTTTTGCTGTTGGACTTGCACTCAAGTTTGGCCTTGAGAGAGGGAAGGGTTGAAATATAAGGGAGAAGGTTGGATGCCTAGGAACAAACGTTTTCTTTAAATATTTATTTATAATGGCTAGGAGATTCTCTGATTACTAATGCCTTGCATGGTACTGTTTCTATTAAATTTAAAAAATTGCCTACTTGAAGGTCTGATTCCACAATGGAATGAAGTTGACCCTACTAGTCCATCGTGGACCATAGCCAAGCCATTCAATAGTTGACCGACACGTTAATTGTGTGGGACCCACCCGAACAACCAATGAAGGATGTGGACTATCTAATCAAACATTCATAATACGTTTCAAATCTAAATGTTTTTTGTGCATTATAAGTATTAAGTAGTACTACTGTTGTAAATATTGTCGAATTGGAGAAGAATTTTTTTTTTCATTGGAAAGCTGGGGTTGAAGGAACAATACTAGAAGACGATAATTATCATTTTGTGAGTGGAATATGACGAAATTCATTTTAATTCTCAAAACGTGAACTTACGAGATTGCAGGTATAGATGTAAAGAAAGGGGTAAATTATCATTTTGTGAGTGGAATATGACGAAATTCATTTTAATTCTCAAAACGTGAACTTACGAGATTGCAGGTTTTTCAAGTGATGATATCTCGCTGGTTTAAAGTGATAATTTTGCTTGTTATATAGCAACGATCTCGTTAAAAATAGCTAACCTGCAAGATGGTCACTTTTATAACTAGTGAGATTGTCACTTTCGAGCTGCGATCTCGGAAGTTCACTTTTTGGATAGTAAAATGAATAGTGACCTGGAATCAGATTTTAGTCAAAACTTCATCATGTTTTGGGAAAATTCCATAAAGAGAATGGGAACCATTTGGTAAGATTCTAATTTCACTAATTATGAGCATAGTAACTAAGTTCATATACCACAATTATTATTAGTATTACTACGGGCAATTGGAAGTGACTAGAAATAGATACAGAAAAAGAAAAAAAAAATTGAGATTATAAAAATGGGGTAAATTACCATTTCATGAGCCAGATTTGATAAATTACGATTCTGAATAATTGTTCATTTTAATTACCAAAATATGTGTGAATTAATTGCAGGCCCCCCCACCCCCCACCCCAAAAAAAAAAATAAAAAATAAAAAAAGAAAGAAAGATAGAAAAAAAAAAAAAAAAGGTGACAATCTTACTAGTTTGTATACTGACAATCTCGCTGAAAGTAGGGAAAGCCACAGTATAGTCAGTTGAAAGCTGCAAGATTGTCACTTTAAACCTGTGAAATTGTCACTTTAAAACCTCTGATATCGTTACCGTTCTTGTATCGTTACTGTTCTTGTTTTGGTAATTAAAATGAACAGCGAGCCGAAATTGTAAATTGAACAAAAGATGGTCACGTTTTCGTAAATATCTCTATAAAATTTTATTTTTAACCGATAAAATTGATGAATTACGGGAGTTCAAGAGATGAAAGAAGTGAAGGTTAGGGATGATTCAATATAAAAAAACCACTTTTTTTTACTCAACAATTGCCCAAATAATTCCATGAATTACTGATTAGTTCAATGAATTAATTAGACAACTGCTTGCTTGCCAATTTTTTTCCTAATTTTAAAAAAATCTGGAGATTATTGACACAATGATTATGAAACCATTTAAAATGATAGATAAGACCTACTTGGGTTGTTTTATTGTTGCCTTTGCTGTTAGTAGTGGGGACCCAATTTTTTCTTTGGTCGATAATCTGGGGTCCAAGGGACCCCCTGAGATCAATGGCTAGTTGTTGCTTTTGCTATAAGTATGACCCAGTTTTTTTGGTCGATAAGCTGAAGTTGAAGGGACCCTCTGAGATCAATGGCAAATAAGTCATTACAACATAGTTCATTGCAAAGGATACTGTGGAGGAAAATAGATTGCTCTCCTATAATTAAACTAAAATTCTCACAAACTGCTCCAATCTTGGTGAGATAATCAGCTGCCTGTAGACTGACCCACTTGAACTACTGTCCATATGGATGATAATGTTACCTATGACACAAATAATGGTGAAAGCTGATTTTATTATCTTTAATAGATAAGGGGAAAGGGTTTGGTTCAATGTTAATAAAGCTACTCATATATATATATTTTTTAATTTACAATATATAAAGGTATTTAAAGTCTTGAAAACAAAACCCACACCATTAGGCACTGGCATTGAAAGATGTTTTGATTTTTCAAGGGAAAAGCATAGCTGGGGTAGGAGGTGATTGGAGCATCAAAGGAGATGTATTTGTTGAAAGAACAGCTTGGCGTGTATTAATACTCCACTACACTATAGTATAGTAGAGAGAGAGAGAAAGAGAGAGAGGGTGTTAGGGTTTTTTCTTTCTTTTAGAGGCATCAGTAAAGAAAAAAGGAAAGAGGGTTGGACAATGTTGGTGTGGAGGTTGGCATGCGTGCAAGTGAAGTCCAACTTTTGTCTTCTGGTCTCCTTTTCCCCAGCATTTGCCCCATTTTCTGGTCTCTTTTTCTCCCTCTTTCTACCCTCTCCACCCTTTAGTGTGCATACTATCTTTCTTTGCCAATAAATAAACCTCAATGGAATGTATTCTCCTCCACGTCTTCTAGTGAATAGCTTTGTTGTTTCTAATATAGCACATATATATATATATATATATATATATATGCATAATTTTATACCTACATACATACATATATACCTGCTTACATGTTGTCCATGTATGTATCATGCATGATGTGGTCCATGTATCATGCATGATACATAGTGATCTTTTCCTCGTTCAAATTAAGTCCTAAGATACATGCATGGTAGTTTTTGACTTTCCTCCTTTCATAATGAGCCATATTTGATATGCCTCTCTCTGATATAAAAATTAAGTGCCCTGTGCACCTTGAAGTTGGATTACAATTGTACATCTTGGGGGGCGTTCAATGGCTAACTTTTTGGCAAAACATTTCTCAAAACATGGGTTAGAGGTTTTGGAATGGGCTGATTTTTGGTGAGGATGATCTCTACGGTGAGGAGATCATCATCACCAAAAATCAGCCCATTCCAAAACTTCTAACCCCATCAAAAACAGTTTACAAAAAATGGACGGTCCACGATTTTTCAGCTTGTAAACATGGGTTAGAAGTTTTGGAATGGGCTGATTTTTGGTGAGGATGATCTCCTCACCGTAGAGATCATCCTTACCAAAAATCAGCCCATTCCAAAACTTCTAACTCATGTTTTGAAAAATGTTTTGCCAAAAAGTTTGCCATTGAACGCTACCCGTACATCTTTGCTCATAGAGTCCAATTAAAATTAGACGCTGCTGATGCATTATAAAAGAAAATCACCATTTTCTATCCCAGAAGAAAATCTTATACCCATAAAATAAAAATAAGATAAAGGATTGTCTAAAATAAATTAAACTTAGTGATCATATAAAATAAAGTTGGAAAATATCCCAAAATATATACATAAGAATAAAATATTACCATAAACAGAAAATTTAATCCAAAAAATCCATTGACGTCGGCCTTTTCTGGCCTATAGTCATTATTCCGTCCATATTACTCGTAAGTGCAGACACTCCAAATTGCCTGGCCCAAAGCTAAAAGAACCACGGGACAAGGCTTGGCCCAATTTTCTTTCAAAATCCCAAAGGCATTGCAAGAAAGACCCCAGACTTCAAAAAGCCCTCTAAATTTTATTTTAGGCCTGGTCCCTCACGTACATGTAGGAAGGGATTAGAAAAGTAACTAAATTGATTCAATTGGATCCAGTCCAACCCAACCAAATTAATCTGATCCGGACCATTCGGATGAATCAAAAGATTCGGCCCCTCGAGGGAGCTGACCCATAGAAACCGAGCATCAAAGGATTCGACCCCCATGAGGGACCGACCCTACACCCATTCAATCAAATAGGTGATTTGTCCCCCTATGGGAGCCGACCCCTCTTCCTTCTACACATAGGCCGTTCGGCTTTACTATAGCAATCGACCCCTCTCTTTCCAATCCTTAAGTGCTTCGGACTCCTCAAGGAGCCAACCTCTCTCTCTCTCTCTCTCAAACCTTAGGTGGTTCGGCCTCCTCAAGGACCCAACCCCCCTCTCTCTCTTCAACCTTAGAAGGCTCGACCCCATGCTCATGTTTTCTTCCCCTCCCTCTCACACTCGATTCCATTTATGCTCATGCCTTCTTCCCCTTCCTCTCATACTCGACCCCTTGTTAATTTACACTTAAGGTGGTTCAACCTCCATAGTAGTCGGCCCCTTATTAATTTGCGACTAGGGTGGTTCAGCCTCCATAAAAGCCAACCCCTTGTTATTTTCAGCTGACCCCTTGTTATCTCATCCAAAGGAGGTTCGGCCTCTTCAAGGAGCCGGCCCCTTGCTATAACATCCCAAGGAGGTTCGGCCTCCTCAAGGAGCTAACCCCTCTCTATTACACCCAAATGAGGTTCGGAGTCCTCAAGGAACCAACCCCTTGCAATTCGCCCAAATGATATTCAGCCTCCTTAAGGAGCTGACCTTTTATTATTTTATCCAAAGGAGGATCGGCCCCTTTAGGGAGTTGAGACCTTGCAACATCATCCAAAAGTAATTTGGCTTCCTCAAGAAACCAACTCCTTTTAATAGTTCAACACCATCAAATATTATGTTAACTCTGACCTATGAATTCCATTCCAAAAGCTACTCAAGTATTGCCAAAGGGAAAAATTATCATCGAATGTTATATAAGAATATTGTTTTCAGAATAAATCTAAGGTACATTACACGACTAAGTCAACTTAAGGAATTGAGTAGCCACCGAGTTGAAATAGTTATAAAATAAAAGGCACTCATCATATTAGATACAAAACCCATGAGAAGTGGAGCTTTAAGGCCATTAGAGCAACTCCAACGGGTATCTCTATTTTTTGTCTCTATTTTGGCATATTCTCTCATTATAGAGATTATTCTCTCCTCTGAACCTAAATGAACTCCAACAGATCCCAACCTCTAAGTCACTATTCATGTCTCTAATTCACTATTCACATAATAAAAAATGATACACTTACTATTGGCAACCCAACATTACTTATTACACCCCAAGTTATATATATAAGGTTTGTTATTGGGAACCCAACTTTACTTGTTACAACTCAAACTAAATATTAAAAAAGGAAAAGAAAAATTGCTATTGAAAACCCAACTTTAGCTGTTACACCCCCAAGTTAAATATTAAAAATAAATAAATTTTTTTATTACAAATTCAAAAAATAAAATTTGAATATTCATGATCAAACTTATTTTTTATTATAATTTTGTGTAGAATTTGGTTGAACAATTGATTAAATCTGAGTTTTAAAATATTTTTATAAATATTTAATAAACAAATTAAAAATATTGAATAATAACAATTAAAAATAAGTAAGGGACAAAAATTATATTTAAAACATATTTTTATTGAAAAAGGGAATTAAGAATGGCATTTATGTTAATTGATGGGGACATAATTGGTATTTGTACAAAATGAATAGTGAAATAGAAACCATCTCTATTTTTTTTGCTTCTTCTTCAATTCTAAAGACTTGAATAGTGATTTAGAGGGTGTGTCAAAAATTAAGAGACCGGTTGGAGCTAGGTTGTCTATCTCTAAATATAGAGATATAGAGACTGGTTGAAGTTGCTCTTATGAACCAAGAGGTGTGGAGTTTTAAAACCATTATGACAATATGGACCATTAATACTGGATAACATGGGAAGTGGTTACATACTCTGTATTAATGAGCTAACTCTATAAATATGGAGACTTCTCCCACTCCAACCCAAGGCACAACACCTCACAATTCTATGTTTCTAAACTTCTTCTATTTGTTTTGCATTTGGACCATTAATATTGGACAATATGTGAAGTGGTTATATGCTCTGCATTATTGAGCCAACTCTATAAATATAAAGACTTCTACCACTTAAACCTAAGGCACAACACCTCACAATTTTATGTTTCTAAATTTCTTCTCTTTGCTCTACATTTTCTATCAAGCACTAACTTGATCGTTGGAGTGTCTTTGGTCGGTAACACATTGATGTCTCTTCCAGTGAGATTAATAGAGAAGACGATTGAAGAAAGTGATATGATAGCGAGGAATTCGAGAATCAAATCATCATTAATAGTACAAATCTCAAGTAGTGGAAGATTCAAAAATCTTCTATACTTTTTTGGCACCGTTTGTGGGATACATGTGGGATACAGAAAACAAACCCATGTATCCCACAAACCAAAAGCCTTCATAACATAGTACACACATTGTACATGATAAATCTAGAGGCCTGCTTTGCTAGTAGTGCTTTAAACTAAGAAAACTTTTAGTCCCTAATGAGATAGCTATTTTTTAGCTTAAGTCAAACTAGTAGGACATACTTCTTTGGTGATCTCACACAAGTAAAGAGTTAACTTTACGATTCAAGAAACCTTTCATTCTTTTTTTATCCACCCTCCATAATGGCCAATACCTCTAATCAACCACGGACTCAGGAAGAAATTCTTCAAGCTCTGCAAAAAAAGTTTTTTACGGTTCAAAACTAGATGCAAGAACAATAAGAAATGATAATGGCTCTGCGCCAAGAGAATGACAAATTACAAATCCAACTCAATGATCAAGGGGTAGAAAACCCTCAAGAAGCAAATAGCGTGCCTAACCTAGGTATACAATCTAGAGGTGAGAATAACTTACCTCTAGAGAACAGGACTACTTGTCCTTAACATGGAGTGAGTAGTTGTGGTGAAAAAAAAAAAAAAACAAATCATCTAGAGGTGGAGCAATCGGATGTAGGAAGAGAACATAATGACGAGTTCATTAACCGTAATGAACTAGATTCGATGTTGAAGACGTAGAAAGAATAGTTAAATGTTCTGATGCCTCTTGAAAAGGAAAAATCAACTTAACAAGTCGCATGATTAGCGATTAGAGATTTGAAAGATTTACAATTCACAATGATGATCATGGTAGAAGAGATATTAGGAAAATACTCTATTCCTAAGTTTAATCTTTACAATGAGACCATCGACCTTATAGAGCATCTATACCATTACAAACAAGTGATAGCTCTAGAAGAAGGAAATGTTGCTCTTCTTTGTCGAGAATTCCCTTCAAGTTTACATAGAGCAACACTAACTTGGTTCTATCTATAAACACTCCAATTTGAACGGGCCCCGTGCAAAAATGAGCCAAAAATTGTGTTTTAAATTCAAAAAGGGCCTAAGGGCCCAAACCCTCAAAAGTATTGTTTTTCAATTCGAATAAGAGCCCCAAAGTTCCGGTAAACTTATATTCTAAAAAGTTTTTTTTCCAAACCTTAAGTCCTCTCACTCCAACCCACCATCAAGCCTTAAGCCCATTACAAGCCAACAAAGAATACCTTAATCCTAACCTAAATCAATTCCATCTAACCTTAACCTAAACCAATTTCAACCAAACTCTAACCCTAAACCAAGTCCAACTCATCCCCTAACCCAACTTGACTTAAACCACAAATCAATCATAAGCCCAACATACAGAAAACCCCATCTTAAATCAAATCTCTACCAAAGTCAAACCCATATTTATAATTTTAACCAATCACCACAAAAATTCAATGATCATCAAGAGCGACACATGTCACCCCCACAACCAACCTCCTAAAAGAAACCATTCTCATCATCTCCATCATTATTCCCATACCCCATGTCATAACCTAGCCCCATCATTTTTTCCAAATCTTACCACAAGCAACACCTACACCCATTTTCCTTAATTCACTCACCTAACTCACATCCCAATACTCTTTGTCATATGTCACCATATCCTTTACCCTCCCAAAATCAAAATACCTACCCCCTTTACATAATAATTCTTCTAACCAACACCCACACCCATTAACCTCACTAAACACTCAACCCATATGGGTTGATAGATCCTACCCATATTAGTTAAGCAACCCATTTCAATTGCTTTTGCCAAATTTACCTTCCCCTAACGATAAATTCACTACACCTCATCCACCAACCCCAAGTCATTTACCATTGATTTTTTATTTTCACCCCTTTCTACCTTTAAAAATCACCTAAAGATTCTATTAAAGCCCACCATTCTCCTCAAATCCCTCATCCTCTCAATCTTCAACTCTCTCATCTCTCATCTCTTATCTTTCTCAACTCTAAGAACTTTTTCACCTCCCAACTCTTTCTCAATCCTTTTAAAATATTTTTAAATCCCTACTCAATTTTCTAAAATTCATTTCTCACACAATCTCAATCTATACACCAAAATACCTTTTGTTTTTACTCTCAAAGTTCAAAATTTTAAAGTTAGGAAGCTAACATTTTGAAGATCAAGAGGAGAACACAAAAAAGAAGATTGAATCAAGAACAAGGTAGGGTGAAGACAAAGAAAAAGAAATAATACATCACCCCTTTCTCTCCCTTCTATTTTACCTTTTTCTATTTCTTATCCCATTTATTTATTTTTTGATTAAATCGACCTTAAGATGTAATGGATACCCCTTTACTCCAAGTAGATTAGGCTTTAGCTCAACCGAAAGGATAAAGTTGAAAACCATTTAAAAGAAATATTTCTTAAAAATTCCTACACTTTTACACTCACCACAAAATCATTTTCAAGGCTAAGGCATTGGGCTTTTTACTTTTGAAAATGGACCCTAAACTAACAAGCCCACATTTTAAAAACTTGTATTTCTTAAGGCATTGATCATCATAGGGGCTCTTCCTTGATAAGGAAACCCTCATTGGTCAAGGTCGAAATTGAAGTCCCTCACACTCAAGGGCATAAAACTGGATTTTATTGATTTTCCTTTTTATTTTCGAAAATGACCAACTTTTAAGGTTGCCACCTAAGGTGAAGGAAATAGGGTGCCTAACACCTTTCTTATTTTCTAAAATGGACCTTCTTACCTAGATCTTAAGTAGATTAGTACATTTATCCATACAAGAGTCACTAACAAAAGAATAATTTTTTAAAATTATTTTTCGAGTGTCCATTCATACATTTTTCTAAAAAAATGGTGGCAACTCCAAATCTAAGTAGTAGTGATCTTCAAACTCGAAAATCGCATAGCTACAGTTGGCGACTCCACTGGGATTAGTAAGTCCGACCCTTTTTCAATTTGATCATTTTCAAGAAAAATATGTGCTTTCATTTTTTTATTTTTTATTTTTATCTCATTTCTAACGTTCTCATGTTTCTTGTTCAAGTTTATTTTATTTTGTGGAGAATGATTGTAGCGTTTATTTTTTATGTTTTCTTATATTTTTTGTACAACCTAAGATGTAAGGATTGATATGTTTTTTCAAAATGTACAAGCACTTCACAACCCATCTTATACAAGCATCCCCTTCCCTTCTTCAAAAATTAACCTTGGATACTGATACTCTCAAGCCCTTGAAATTGTTATTTTGGTTGACGGGGAGGAAAACATCCACCCCTTCACTAACCTAAGATGTGGATACTTCGAGATTTGAAGAATGGGTATCTGAAAAATCACCTATGAGCCCGTATGTTGATAAGCATGATTAATAGACTTAGGACACTAAGGTTTTCAAAATCAAGTACATATTGATTCCATATTTGCATTATATAAATTTTGAAGCCCACGAAAAAACCAACTCCTTTTAATAGTTCAACACCATCAAATATTACTTTAACTCGAACCTATGAATTCCATTCCAAAAACTACTCAAGTGCCTTCAAATGGAAAAATAGTCATAAAATATTACACAAGAATATTGTTGTTAGAATAAATCTTTGGCACATAACACGATTGAATCAACTTAAAGATTTGAGTAGACACCGAGTTGAAGCAGTTACAAAATAAATGTCACTCTTCATATCAGTTACAAAAATGATAAGGAGTGAGGTTTTAAGACAATTATGGCACTAAAGTCATTAATACTGGACAACATGAGAAGTGATTACATGATCTATATTAATAAGCCAAATTTATAAATATGGAAACTTTTAATTGCAACGCAAGACACAACACCTCATAATTCTCTACTTCTAAACTCTTATCTTTGTTTTGTATTTTCTATCAAGCACTAACTTGATTGTTGGAGGTCCTTTGATCGGTACCATACTTGTGTCTTTTTAAGTGAAATCAATGGAGAAGACGATCAGAAAATAAAGTTCAAGAAAATAAGACAACTAAAGAAAGTGATAAGTTAACATGGAATTTGATGATCAAAACATCATCAATAGTATAAATCTCGAGGAGTAAAAGACCCAAAAAATCTTCTACAATACCTATGGACCATTTTTAGTTTGTCTTTGACGTTCACTTACCCAAGGACTAATTTTGACTTGACCTAGTCCCCTACATACCCTTGGACCATTCTTAGTTTGGCATGATCCCTCACATACCTACAGACCATTATTAGTTTAGCCTTATCTCACTTACCCTAAGACTAGAGTGTAGACACCCCATTTTACAATTGCCTAATCCGATAATCCCTTACTTGAACACTTTGTATTCTTAATGATGAGCGTAGAATATGTGAAGAAGCTGAAAGTTTGCGAGTGGTTCTTTCCCGATTTCTCTAACTTTTTCTTAGTCCTTGATTTCTAAGGTTTTTTTTCTTTTACATTGGCAAGCTCGATTTAGAAATTACGCACACCTAGAATCATTGCTATTTTTATACCCGATTTAGTAAGTTTGTACACTTAGAATCGCTATGTATTTTGATAACCTAAAAATCTCGCAACGCTAGCAAAATGAGACCTTAAGACTTAAAAACAATAACATTGAAATCAAACAAAGACTCTCGTTGAAATTAAAAACTTTTGATAAAATGACCAAAATACCTTTGATATTCGACATATACCTAAAAATCTCTCTTCGCTAAAAAAATGAGATTTTGAGATAAAAATAACCTTTCGACAAACATTCGTGCAAAAATGAACTAAACCTAGAGACTTCTGACGCTTAAGAAAATAAAAAATTTTAAAATGACAAATTCTTAATATATATAAAATGACAATTTCCTTTCATTAGGAATTACACTTACCACCACATGAAATGATGATTTTCTTTACATGGAATGACACCTATCACCGCACAAGATGACAAAATTCATCAAATAAAATAATGATTTTTCTTGCATGGAATGACATCTATTGCCACATAAAATGATAAAAATTCATCACATAAAATGACAATTTCCATTACGTAGAAAGACATCCTTAATCGGACAAAATAATAAAAATTAAGCCACAAATAATATAATCAAAACCTTTAAATCAAAATTGAAAAATTATAATTTTAATTCAAATATTAAACTCAAAATTTTTAAATATTAACAACTAATTAAATCCCTTAAAATCCATCAGTGAACTAATCAAATCACTTGCAAATCATTCAATCGGACCAATCACAAATTAAAAATCATCCAATCGATGAATTAAAAATTGAAATTAACCAATCGAACCGATCAATAAATAACAATTCAACCTTCGATCAATATTAAAAAAAATTCACGAATCAAGCTTTTAACCAATTATCAATCAATCCTAAGTCAATTAAAAATGTCACGAAAACCCCAAAATCCGCAAGATTATTACCCCTCTAAAACACATCACAAGTTAGGTCATTTGATTCAATAAAACACCGTAAGAATAAAAATAAGAGAGGAAACACTAACTTTAAAAATCCCACATGTTAAATTTACTAATAAAAAAAGTCAGAAAGAAGAAATTTTTTTGAAATGTCGTCTTATATCGGCATGCCTATTTCGTTCAGCCAAGAAGGGAGAAGAGAAAAATCTTTCAAAAGAAATCAACATGGTTGAGTTATCCCACGTTGGAAATGATCCATATAAAAAAAAGAAAAGAGAGAAATATTGATGAGAGTATCATAACAAGAGGGTTCAAAAAATAACTTAATCTTCTTTGGAAATCTCCAACCCACGATGTGTTCTAGGTGCAATCATTTTAGAAAGGGAATCCATTACATGCAATAATAAAAACTCTTGTACGTGTGGGGCGTGCTGTGATTTAGTCAACAACCTGTAAAAAGGAATGAGCAACCCTCTCAAATGATTTCTCTTATAAAATACAACAGCAAAAAAATGAAGAAAAAATAGAAAAGAGCCACAAAAAAAAAAAAATGAAGCAGAAGAGGAGAAAAAGGAGAAACAAACTCACATTTTTTCATAGCAACTCAACCACACGACATTCACCATCTCCATTGTCTACTCCTCAGCCTCCTATTAATGAACCACCTCCATTACTTTCCTTTCTATTTTCGCCATACGCCACCTCACCCTCACCTCACAATCTTTCTTTCTATGTATAACAGCACCAGAAAACTCCCATTAGCCCTCTATGACTTCATTTTCTCCCTATAGAAGCCATACTATTAGATTCAAATCGAACTCATTCTTTTTCATTCTATAAGAATTTTTTGACTTTTCTTTTTGTCTCGTTCAGTCACAATAACCATGACCCTCCCTTTCTGGTCTTTTTGTCTCATTCAATTGTGTCGTAATCCACATGTCCCTTTTTTCTTCTCCATTATTCTCAATAAGCTTTTTCTTCCTTTTTCTTTAAACCATCACAGTAACGTCCACCGTCCTCACAACCCCTTTCAACCTCATACCATTGACACCACCTCACAGTTCTCAATTATTGAACATTTTCCATCAGTCTTCTTCATTCGTGAAATAGGAGAAGTTCACCCTCACCTCTCTGAAGGAGACATCCTAATAACCACAAAACTCATTACTCAAAGTAAGTGTTATTCTTTCTTATATCTTTTCAATTAATTGATGTTAACATGTATTTACCTGCATGCTTGAATTAGGGATGAGAGTGTTGAAATACGAGTTACTTGTTGGTTTTGCTCGATTCATTTTCGAACGATGACAAGTTTTTTTTTCTTTTTATATGGAATTTTCTCCCCATTATTTTCATCAGTAGGTTTGATCGACCCCCATTTTCTTTTATTTCTTTTTTCACTGATTTTAGTGCATGGAGAGGTTGTAATAATGATATTTTCTTTGAAAAATTAACATGCGAGTTATACACCAATTTTAATGCACATAGAGGTTTCAAAAATTTTTTTTTTTTGAAAGATTAACACATAGGTAAATTCATCATTTTCTCTAAAGAAGTCTTGAACGTGTGTACTTTACTTTAATTCATTATTTTGTGTGTTTGGCAACATACCCCATTGTGATTGTATTTGAATTCTTTAATGCTTTTATGGCGGTGATTTTCGGATTTGAGGTTTGAGGTTCCAAATTCTTTTTATTTTTAAAATTTATTTTAAATCATTTGTGATAGGTTTCTTGGTTAATTCAGTATTTTCTAACTTATGATACTTTCAATTTTTTTGTTATGGTAAAATATTGATCAATTTAGTAATTATTCATGCTCATGGTGAAATATCAACAAATTTATTAATTATTCATGCTTATGGTGAAATCGGAATCAATTTGGTAATTATATGTGCCTAAGGTAAAATTTGACAAATTTGGTAATTATTTGTGCATAAGGTGATATTTGACCAATTTAGTAATCATTTGTACACAAAAGGTGAGATATTGACCAATTTGGGAATTTTCAAACATATGGTGGATTGTGAATTATTATGGTACTCTGCTAATAATCCTTCGGATCATCGTGGGAACATTTTTTTTAAATCATTCTCACTCAATCTTTAATCGATTTTGCCACGTGATCTTATGAAAAATTTCAATCCATGTTGTTGTATCATTATTTTTGATCTCATGGTCTTGTGAGAATGATTTCAAAGAAAAGGTGCAATAAAATTTAATTGATAAAATCAAAATTTTAAGGCCAAGAACCCACAAAAATTCATTTCTTATGTGGGCACATCGATATTAATACCTTTGATGCGTTTCTGATGTTCACACACCATTTTTCAGATGGAAAACATCACATTTTGAGTTTTTTTAGCATTGGTGTAAGTTTTACAAGATTTGTAGTATTTCTGCTTACTACACACTACAACAACAATGCACCACACTAACCTATTTCGATAAGGGATTAGAAATTGTAGATTTTGTAATTAATTTTTGGGACTTAAGTATAAAATAATTATAATGATTTGACATTAATTTAATCTTAGTCTTCTTTTCTTGACCTTAAGATTTTCTTGGATCGTAGCAGAGACCGAACACCTCGATTGGGCGAATACAACACCTAAAACCTTCTTAAACCCATATTTCCTACCCATGTACCACTCCGAAATTATTTGAAATTTTTTTTTGTTCCTAAACCTAAACTAGGTGGGGACTCCCCAATTATCAAAATTCCCCAATTTAAATAGTTTTTATTTATTGTGAAAAGCGTCAAGGCGCTTTCATAGAATAATGTTTTCTTAATCCCTCACTTATAAAAGGACTAGACTATTTTTTTATTATTTTTGGGACTTTTAGTCCATGTGTCATAGACTTTTTTAAAGTACTTTTACACCTTTAACCTCCCTAATCCTTCTTTTGGCAAGGTAATGCAAGTTGAGTTTCCTTTTTATCCTATCATTAAGTATGAATTAATCACATACATTTAGTTTTATAATATTTGAGAAAGTCTTGACCCGTGGTTCTCATAAAAGACATTTACCATCATCTCCTTAGTTTGTTGAGACTCAATCTAAGACAATTGACCATTGAGGTCATCCTTTTGCAGATAATTCATAACCATTCATTATAGATTCAATGTAGTTTGATCAAATTCGTGGGACATAGAACCTTGTTTCCCTTGAAGAGAATAATCTAAAACCTTAGGAGTAATTACCTGTTTACACCAAGTTTGTTGAGACTCAATTCAAAGAAATTGACCCTTAAGACATCTTGTTGATTTCTTATTTGCATACAATTGTGCCTAATCTTTACCCAACTTATTGCCTCTCAAAGGCAAATACAAACTTGCCTCCTAAGAGAATTCTCTAGAACTTTGAGTATTTTTACTCTCTTATTCTTTGATAATCATGATTGATAAGACTCAAAAGGGTGTAAAAGACCATCAAGGCCTCTTTGAGGTTAGGTAAGCACGATCTTTTATGGAGATTATTTGAAAACTAAAGTGAACTTGTGATGTGTGGACTATTATATCCCTAAGGACCTCCCAAAAGCCTATAAATAGAAGACTCATCCAAGGCAAATAAGAAAATTCATCATTTCTCAAAATTCTGTCCAAATATCCTCTCAAATCCTTTTTAAAGCCAAGTCTTAAAGATCCAAGAAAGGGAAAAGAAGAAGAATCAAAGGAAGAAGAAGACCAAGGTAGGATGGAAATTTTATTTTAGTTTTGCTTTGCTTGCATCCCTCAATCCCTTGTTTACCCCTCTCACTCTATCTTCTTTATGTCTTTTTATGTTTTCACTTCTTTGCAATCATGTAATGTAAATCATAGTATTGGCAAGTATGGATTGAGGGTACACTCCTTTCATGGGATGATCCTGACCATCTTTAAGTCCATATTGGGCTTCTTGGAAGCTTTTGCATACATCATGTAGTATAACCTTTATTTGAACATCATGTAGTGCAATTATTTTCATTGGCAGAATAAGGTTGAGGAGTACACCTTCTTTATGGAGTGATCACTTACATTTGTAAGTCCATAATAAGTTCCCTTGAGGACATCAAGCATACATTCATATAGTTATAAATACAAAATTAATGATGGTTGCAAAGACTCTTTCAAAACACTTGAAAGTTTCTTAGAAAGTTACCAATAAATTTAAGCTCTTGTGTGTGTATATTTGCATAACATGCATCATCATTAAGATGCTAAGAATCAAAAGAGTGAAATCATTTTAAGTTATGACTCCAAATTCTAGCAAACATTAAAATCCCAACTAGTGGGAACAAAACATATTCCATTTGCATTCATTCACTTAGAAGCACATACATTGATCAATGTCCTAAAATCTTGATTTAATGCACATTTCTAAGGTAGTTATCATTTTCTCGGCACTAGTTTACCTTAATTACCAAATAATCATGTTTATGACTCATATCAACACTATTCATGCTTTATCATATTAATTAGAAATAATTGTATGAATAATTGAATAAATTAAAAAATTTGATAATTGTGTGGTTGATTATGCAGACTTCAGATCAGAAATTCAAATATGAACAAAGTGGAGCAATTCAAGCACACTAGAGCAATAAAAAATATACAAGAAAGCTATGGAGAAAACTTGACAAATTTCATTGCACCCCAATGCGCATTACAGTGGACCCCAACTGTACCATGGTAAAAGAGTAATCAATCAGGATGATTTTACATGGACATGTTCCACACACATGGGCGCCCTAATTGCTAATGATTGAATATGTCGAATTCTTTTAAAAATTGAGAATTATTTATTAATAGGACCCTAAATCCATTATAATTTGTGTTTCTTTTAGTCTTTCTTTCAATTTAGTTTAGGTCTTCTTCCCCAATTTGTTTAGGTTTATTTTTCGTAATTGTGAGTAAGAAAAAGATGGTGTAACCTTTGATCCATCAATGAAAGAAGAGTTCTTCTCTTTTACTATTTCTTCTTACCTTGCAATGACGATAGGCTAAGTTCCCCCTCCATTGGAGAGGTGGAAAAACCTAGAACAAGTTCAATTATGCCTTTAATTTTCTTTCCTCTTAATTTTATGTTTATTATTTAATAGATTGTCTTTAATGCTTATCCAACTCCTATGCATTAAGTCCTTAGTTAAGTACCTTGTATCATTTATGGTTAATTTAGATAGGACATACTTAGATAAGACTCAAGATGGTTTATTCTTAACATAGATATTGGGCACTAGGGATTCACGCATTTGAGTGAAAGAATCCTAGTTTTAATATCTCATACTTGGTTTCAAAGTTAAATTTTCCAACCTAAGACCTCATTATGTTCTTAGGTTGAGTTCGAAAGATGTTATAATTTAATTGTGTATTTGATCTACTCTAGGTGGATCCATGCTCTTCAATGGATTTTTCTACTCACTATGTGAAAATTGGAAATTTTGAATAAAAAATTGATGCATCAAGGCCAACGAATTTTGTAAATCATATTTCGCCAGCCTAAGATTGTCGAAATTGTGGATGCTTCCCAAATTCGATGGCTTAGAGATATCAAAATTTTCCCTATCCATAAATTTGATGGTTTCGACTTGTCGAAAGAACAAAAAAAATTTGATGACATGATCTGTCGAATTTTATGAAATTCAACGATTTTGGGTTGTCAAATATGGTTTTTTTTTTTACGTTGTGATCTTGATTTCTTGTCAAGTCAATTTTTCAAAATAACACAAATTGATTTTAATCTTGATTCGATTCTTTTATAATTTGATTTGAATTTTCACCCTTATCCTTCTGGATTCGATCCTTACTTGCCCTTTTGAGTAAGGTAAATTTATTTGTTCGAAAGGAGCCTTATGACAATCAATCAGTCAACACCATCGGACTTAGGAGAACATACAACAATGCATCAACTTATTGCTAACTCAAAATTTTCCACACAAAATAAACAGTCTTAGTCTTCATTTTTGGTCAATACCATGGTAACCACCAACTTGGTGGGTAAGATGGGTGCCTAATACCTTCTTTTTCTTGCAACCGAGCCTCCTTACCCAAACCTCTAGGTTAAAACAAGTTTTGAGTCACTAAATTCATCATAAAATGAATTTTAAAATCTATCTTAATGTTGTCCATTCACACTTTAAACTCTTTGAATGGTAGTGACTCCCAAACCCAAATAGAATCAAGGTTAGACATAAACTCTCACGTATATACAATAATTATTTTTTGAATTGATATTATAATATTCATTATGATTTATTATCACAAATTTATCCCCTAACCTGGATTTACCCTGTTGGCCCCATCTTGGTTCTGTTTCGTATGTCCACTTACATTTGCTTTCCTAAAGTTGATAAAATTTTAACTAAACTCCTAATTCGTCCTAGATTATGTACAATATTTTGATGCTTCATCACAAATTGATTTAGAGATAAAATTTATTCAAGTTTGGTAAGAATTTTATAAATCAACTTACATATATATATATGGAAATGTTCAGCAACAAACATTTTGACAAACATTTTGGCAAAACATTTTTCAAAACATGGGTTAGAGGTTTTGGAATGGGCTGATTTTTGGTGAGGACGATCTCTACGGTGAGGAGATCATCATCACCAAAAATCAGCCCATTCCAAAACCTCTAACCCCATCAAAAATGATTTACAAAAAATGGACGGTCCACGATTTTTCAACTTGTAAACTGAGGCTAGAAGTTTTGGAATTGGCTGATTTTTGGTGAGGATGATCTCCTCACCATAGAGATCATCCTCACAAAAATCAGCCCATTCCAAAACCTCTAACCCATGTTTTGAAAAATGTTTTCCCAAAATGTTTGTTGCTGAACGGGACCCATATATATATATATATATGGGTCAGGATCCGTAGACAATGTGTTTTGTCTTATATGGGTAAAAAGTTTCAGAATGGGCTGATTTTTTGTGAGGATGATCTTTATGGTGAGATAAATCTTTGGAAAAAATCAGTCCATTCTGAAATTGCTAGTCCCAGTTTACAAGTTGAAGAATCATGAACCATTCATTTTAACCGTTAGTTTGTAACCAATTTTCATAGGGTTGGAAGTTTTAGAATTGACTGATTTTTTGTGAGGATGATCTATTCACCATATAGATCATCCTCAAAAAAGGTTAGCTTATTTTGAAACTATTTTGCCTTATAAGATAAAACGTTGTTTAGAATGTTGTCTACGGAATGCTGTCCTATATGTAT
Source organism: Akebia trifoliata (assembly GCF_017979445.1). Lineage (NCBI taxonomy): Eukaryota > Viridiplantae > Streptophyta > Magnoliopsida > Ranunculales > Lardizabalaceae > Akebia > Akebia trifoliata. The sequence continues at coordinate 18,467,984 of NC_141384.1, read as the reverse complement.
GGGTAGTGTTCTTTTGACAAATCCTAAACAACATTCTTTATAAAGTATTTTGTCTAAAATAGGCTAAAAGTTTCAGAATGGCCTGATTTTTTGTGAGGGTGATTGCTATGGTAAGAAAATCATCCTCACAAACATCAACTAATTCGAAAATTTCTAACCCTAGTGCATAAGTTGAAGAATCGTGAACCATTAATTTTTTACAATTAGTTTGTAATCACTTTTCATGGGGTTAGAATTTCATAATAGGCAGATTTTTTGTGAGGGGGATCTACTGATTATAGAGATCATCCTCACAAAAAATCATCCCATTTTGTAATCTTTTAGCTATATATATATATGACAAAATCCTAGATAACATTTTAGACAAAGTTTTATCTTATATGACTAAACCGATCTTATATATATGTATGTATTTGAGGACCGTTCGACGTACAGTGAAAAATAGATATCGTGACAAAGAAATCCAATAATTGGATATCGTGTGATCCCCAGATCGATTAAAAACATATGTAAAGCACTAAAAACAAAAGCACAACTTTATGCGTCAAACATTTTAGATTATTTACAGATAAGCCCTTATTATTTACAACCACCTCCTTCCATTTATCCCATCGTTTTAACCTCTTCACCTCATCTTCCATCACCACCGAACCAGCAACCATACCATCCGTTGAAGATGAAAATGATGCAAGAACCTCTAATCCAACTCCCTTCTCTAATTAACCTCATTCTCTACCCTCCATTGAAGACAAAAACGACCCAGCCCTCTCCAAATCAAACAGACCTCTCTCTCTCTGTGATTTCAGTCTCGAGTCTTAGCCAACCATCTCTGGGTTTTAATGGAAAATGTACTAACTTTTAATCTGCAACTAGTTGCTTATATTATTTTCTAGTAGTCTGGGTGATGTGAAATCTTGGCTTTTAAATGAAATTTTGATTTGGGTGTTTGTATTTCTCTTATATTGGTTTTCTTCCAATTAGTTGATCTTGGCTTGGGATAGGTACTTTATACCTTCGTTGGTCGCACCTATTTTAGTTTTGAAGGTGAATTGGTGAATGGGATTATAAGTATTTATTGTAATATTAGGCTTAGATTTTAAGAGTCTAGTGCCATGTTTCTTGTGGTGACTTATAGTGAGTTATCATTACAGTTAGTTGGTTATAATAATCTGTTAACAACATTCTATTGGTCAGTTATAACAGATGCTATATATATAGGGGGTTGGTTAACCAATGATGTGTGTGGTACTCATTTTGATCTTATTGTACAACAATTAAGATGAGAACTTGTAATTGTGTGAGTATGCAATAAGATTGATAGGTTTGAATTTCTATTTCTACTCTTTGATTCTTGGCTGTTCTTGGTTTAAGTTGTAAACAAAGTGAGTTTTAGCCAACAAATTGGTATCAGAGCTTTTGGGGAAGGACAATGGCGTCAACCAAGTTTGACATAGAGAAGTTCACGGGGAAGAATGATTTCAGCCTTTGAAAGTTGAAGATGAGAGCCTTTCTTGTTCATCAAGGGCTCGAGGAGGCACTTACAGGAGAAAAGAATCTGCGTCCAGCATTGACTGAGAAGGAGAAAAAGGACATGCTGGATAAGGGTCATAGTACTCTAATCTTGAGTCTAGGAGATAAGGTGCCGAGGGAAGTATCAAAGGAAAAGACTGCAGCAGCTATTTGGTTGGAAGTAGAGAATTTGTAGATGACAAAATCTCTAGCAAATAGGTTTTTCTTGAAGCAGAAATTGTATACTTTGAAGATGGCACCAGGAAACTCTCTTGAAGATCATATGGATGACTTCAATAAGATCATTCTTGATCTTGAAAACATCGAGATTAAGGTGGAAGATGAAGACCAGGCATTGTTGCTACTGAGATCATTACCAAGTGAGTTTGAGAGCTTCTCTGATACACTGATATATGGCAGGGATTCATTGTCATTGGAAGAAGTCCAAGCTGCTTTGTTCTCAAAGGAGCTCAAAAAGAAATCTGAAGCAAGAACGGAGGATAGAACATGAGAGAGACTTCATGTCAGAGGAAGGACAGAGAAGAGAGACTTCAACTCAAGAGGAAAGAACAGATCAAAGTTGAAGCATAAGAAGAAATGCTTTATTTGCCATAGAGAGGGATATTTCAAGAAGGATTGTCCAGAAATAAATAAGAAAAATGGAGAAACAAATAGACAATGGAGATGCAGATATTGCCTCGGATGGGTATGAAAGTTCTGATTTACTGTGTGTTACAACATTCAAGACTGATCAAGAATGGGTCTTGGATTCGGGGTGTTCTTTTCACATGTGCCCCAATAAGACATGGTTTTCAGAATTTAAAGAATGCAATGGTGGACAAGTTTTGTTAGGAAACAACAAAGCTTGTCATGTTCTTGGAATGGGAACTGTAAAATTGAAGCTTCAAGATGGTTCAGTCAGGATCTTGGAATCGGTGAGGTATGTACCAGAATTAAAGAGAAATCTGATTTCTCTTGGTATGCTGGATTCTCAAGGTTATAGTATTAGGGCTCAAGGTGGAGTCTTGAGGGTTTCAAAGGGGTCATTGACGATGATGAAAGGGAGATTGATGAATGGACTGTACATTCTAAAAGGGACAGCAATACCTGGACAAACTGTTACAGTAGAAAGTAATGAGATCTCTATATCTCAACTCTGGCATATGAGTGCCAATGGTCTGAGGGAGCTCAGCAATCAGAACTTGCTCAATGGAGTTAAGGTGACAGATTTGGAGTTTTGTGAGCATTACATATTTGGGAAGGCTAGAAGGGTGAAATTCTCAAAGGGCATTCATAGCACAAAGGGCACATTGGATTATATCCACTCGGATCTATGGGGAGCTTCAAGGGTGCCATCTCATGTAGGTGCTAGGTATTTTTTAACTTTGATAGATGATTATTCAAGGAAGCTTTGGGTTTACATTCTTAAAAATAAGAATGATGCTTTAGCCAAGTTCAAAGAATGGCAGGTGTTGATAGAAACTCAAACAGGAAAGAAGATTAAAAGGCTTAGAATAGACAATGGTCTTGAATTTTGCTCAAATGAATTCAATCAGCATTGCAAGGAGAAGGGTATTGCTAGACACCACACTGTGAGGAAGACTCCTCAGAATGGACTTGCAAAGAGGATGAACAAGACAATATTAGAGAGGGTAAGGTGCTTGCTGTCAAATGCAAACCTTACCAAGTCTTTTTGGGCAAAAGTTGTTCTTACAGCCACTTATCTGATCAACAGGAGTCCATCAAGGGCCATAGACATGCTAAAGCCTGAAGAAAGATGGCCAGGGAAGCCACCAGATTTGTCAAATTTGAGAGTTTTTGGCAGCATTGCCTATGCACATGTTAATCAAGGAAAATTGGAACCTAGGACAGTAAAGTGCATGTTTATTGGTTATCCACAAGGACTCAAGGGCTACAAGCTCTGGTGCACGGATAAAGGACATCCCAAGACTTTTATAAGTAGGGATGTGGTGTTTAGAGAAGCTGATATGTTCTATGGCAAGCTGGAAGATACAAGTTCGGACATTGAAGAATCTGATCAAAGAATTCAGTTTGAGGTGGAGCCCGAGAAGAGTTCTACAACACCACCAGCTGATGATCAAGAAAAAGATGGAGTTGGTACTGAAATTCTTGGTTCAATAGAGAATTACTCATTAGTAAGAGTGTAGACACCCCATTTTTGCACTCGCCTGATTAATCAACTCGTCAACCCGATCGCAATGATTCCCAATGATGGATGTGTATTCCATTGTTTTATTTTGTTACCAGATGTGTTTCAGAAATCCGGATGAGGTATCTCGAACTGACAAAATCTTAAAAATCACGCTACGCTAGGAAAATACGACTCCAGAAACATAGAAATCATCATCTTGCAAATCAAAAAGAAGTTTCACGATAAAAATCACTAATAATTGACCAAATTACCAAAAAACCCCTAACATCAAAACAACCCTAGAGCCTACATTACGCTTAGGAAAACCCATTCAAACACATAAAACAACAAATCGGAACAAAATAAATCATTTCACCAATTTTAACAGAATTTGACAAAATTATGAAAATACCCCTCATAAAGTTCACGATCATTTCATACAAAAAAACTTCATAAATGACAAAAACCAACATTCCCATTGAATTCCTTACGAAAAACTGATTCCAAAACATCCTGGAACATGGAAAAACGACTTAAAACGTAAAAAATCCTCTCCGAGAGTAAAATGGTAATTTCACAATTTTAAAAATTAAAGATTTCGAAATTAATAAATAAATCATTAAATAATGTAAAGTGAATTATTAATAAAATAAATTTTAAAATGTGAACAAAAAAATCGATCAATCAGGCTTTCAGGCAAAATTGTTGAGGGTTCGCAAGATATTTCTTTAAGGACCCCTCCATTTGGGGGTCCAAAGAATTAAAGATATAATAGAGAGAGGTTCTCCAAAAATTTAAAGTCAATCAAGCAAGACTAAAGTCAAGATATTAAAGTCAATCAAATAAAACTAAAGTCAAAATTAAAGTCAATTAAGTAAGACTAAAGTCAAGTATTAAAGTCAATCTCATAAGACTAAAGCCAAAATCCTAAATCAAAACCCTAATCTAAACTAATCAAGTCAATCTCATAAGACTAAAGTCAAAACCCTAAATCAAAACCCTAATCTAAACTAATCAAGTCAATCTCCTAAGACTAAAGTCAAAACCCTAAGTCAAAACCCTAAAGACTAAGTCCATCTCATGAGACCAAAGTCTAAACCCTAATTGAAACCCTAAAAAGAAACCCTAATCAAACCCTAATGCTTCTAAAAACTTTATAAATAGGAGCCTCCACACTCTATTTTCGTATAAAAGAAAAAATCCTAGAAAAAGTAGGAAAAAAAGCCTCCACAACCTCCCCAAAACCCTAATTTTGGAGCCCCAACTCCTTCCCTAACACCCCTACTCCGATTTTAGCCTAAAAAACACCTAGAAACCTTTCAAAAATACCCCAAAAATCCACAACAAATTCAAAGCATCCAGATCCAAGAAGGAGATACCTTGCCTCGGAGATCAGAAATCAGATCCGGAGACAGAACAAAGTAAGGAGTACGGTACAAGGAGCTGTTTTCACCAGATCTGAGGGAATAGTACTTTTGCAGATCGAAGGTAAGATTTTTCATTATTTTTTAATCTAGGTTTTGTCATTAGCGATGTAGTTATATTTGGAATAAGTAGAGACCGGCATTGGCCGGGCGGGGTTGGTGCTTAACACCTTTCAACCCCGTAACATGATCCCCGGATTCAGATTTTCTATAGTAGATTAGTTCATTATCTGTTTTAGAGTCAGTTTGGTTTCTAGACCATAATAACTAGGTGGCGACTCCCAAACCTCAAGGGTCAAAAGCGGATCCGCGCACCCCGCGGATCGAGGGCGCTTTCAGTGGCGACTCCACTGGGGACTATTGAGGATGAAACTTGAAAAACCCCAAGTACGGGAGTATTGCCAAGATGACCTAGTTTTTTTTTTATTTAGTTGGATTTATTTTATTTATTTTTTCTGTTTATTTATTTTTTTTGTCTTGATTGTAGATGATTTTAGGTATTGCATTTTTTTTTCCAATTAAGGATCACTTTTTGATGACCCCTAAATAATGAAAGATTCAAATTGAAATATGAAAATGATGGAATGATGAAGGTTGGGATAGTAATGTTAAAACGTTTTTACAAAATATTCTAGTGAGAATTAAGTCTTGGAACCTCTTAATAAAACGTAGATCTCATCGATTAGATTAATTTAGAACTTGAGTTCACTTACTTTCGTTATCGGAAGCCTTAGATATCATCGATGCAAGTTCAATCTATAAATCTGGAATTGTTGTTGAATGAAAGTTGGGACAGCAATGTTAAAACTTTTTTACAAAACATTCTAGTGAGAACTAAGTCTGGGAACCTCTTAATAAAACGTAGATCTCATCGATTAGATTAATTTAGAATCTGAGTTCACTCAATTTCATTATCGGAAGCCTTAGATATCATCGATGCAAGTTCAATCTGTAAATCTGGAATTGTTGCTGAATGAAGGTTGGGACAGCAATATTAAAACGTTTTCACAGAATATTCTAGTGAGAATTAAGTCTGGGAACCTCTTAGTAAAACGTAGATCTCATCGAGTAGATTAATTTAGAACCTGAGTTCACTCGATTTCATTATCAGAAGCCTTAGATATCATCGATGCAAGTTCAATCTGTAAATCTGAAATTGTTTCTGAATGAAGGTTGGGACAGCAACGTTAAAACGTTTTTACAGAACATTCTGTTGAGAATTAAGTCTAGGCACCTCTTAATAAAATGTAGATCTCATCGAGTAGATTAATTTAAAACTTGAGTTCACTCGATTTCATTATCGGAAGCCTTAGATATCATCGATGTACGTTCGGACTGTATTTTCCAAATTCACAGAAAATTTGAATTTATCTAATGTTAGCACAATTAATGTTCCTGAGAGTGAGCTCATCTCAACCATTGTCATTCTATCATCAATGTAACATCTATTGGAATCTCGATTTATTTTAGATCACCCAAAAGTGATCATTGATTGGACATTAAAAATTATAAAAATTATTCCTATTGCAATGTTTGTTTGATCAATTATTATATGCCATGCTCATTAATTGATTTGCCATGATCTTGACAGATATATTTGTGATGTGTTTGTTTTCATCTTAATTTCGATGTGATGGGTTTTGTATTATTTTCTTCATCAATATTCATATGTGATGACATAATCTGGCCCATGGGCGCATATGTTTGAAAAAGGCCCCGGGCACACCCCACCCTGTTTTGCACACACCACATGCACGTGTACTGTTTTGCACACTTACACGTCCTATATAGCCAACGTGGCACTAGTGCGTGGCCCGATCTCTTCGGAGATGCGACGTCATTCATGAAAACCACAACTCCAGTCACGTACCTTAGGGTATATCAAACTGGGGTATCAATACCGTCTGATCAGGTGATTCTGAGAGATGTATTGATGCACCCAGGCTGGAGCGACCTGAGCCTTTGACCTATTGTGAGCCACACAGTCACATGTCCCGATTGCCAACGTAGTACTAGTACGTGGTCGGTCCCCTCGTGGGATGCCAAACCATTTATGAAAGCTACAACCCTTAACTTGTACCCGTAGGTATAAAAGTTAATCTAAATATATCAATTGCACTTCTTGGTCAAAATCGGTGCCTAAGCAAGATTTTGCCCCGCTGTACCCTACTGTACGAGGGGGATAGACTACGTCTATTCTAGACGAGAGGTATTTAAGTGGGCCTTTGCTCAGCATTGTGCGCCACCTCTCAACTGGAGATCAAACTTGTTGTTTTTGGCTTCAGAGAAGTGAGTTAAAGTTTTAGATTATCACCTATACGGTATATCAAACCAAGTCACCACGTATCGAAAGGTATATAGGTGTACTTGGGCAAGGGTGGCCAGATAAAAATGCATTGCACGTAGAAAGCTTAGAGTCTAGAAACCTTCCCTGTAGGTCACGACTTGAACTTATCATGGGTGTTCCTGGGTTGTTCATTGAATAGAATCTTATGAGACTTTGTGATTAATGTGAATGATGTGGATGATGAGATCAGAGTGTATGATTGTCCCCAAGGATCAAAAATGTTGTTTTTGAAAATTAAAATGGGTGCACCAACCCAATAAAAAAATCCATTTTAAACTTGACCCAGTCCATCTCGATCCAACGATCATTATGGGCCGAGCCATTTGAATCAAAATGAAATTCAAACTTTTTTCTGATTCGGATTTTAAACCCATTTTAAAAGAAGGAAAATGTTTTCCAGAAGAAAAATGTTTTCCAGAAGAGAAATGCTTTTCAAAAGTAAAATATTTTCCGGAAGAATAAGATTTTCCAAAAGAAAATGCTTTCCCAAAAAGTTTTCTAAAAGAAAATGTTTTCTAAAAAAAAGAAAATGAAGAAAAATATTTTTCAGAAAAAAATTGTTTAAAAAATCTATTTTTGCATGAAAAATTATTGAAATATGTTTGTGGAAGTTTTTATTCAATGAAAACATTATTTGTCAATATTTTTCAAGAGTGCAATAAAATTATTTTTCTGAATAATCATTATATTAATGAATTATTTAATGGATTGGTGCACAAAATTCAATAAAATCTCAGGGTTCATTTAAAATGTTATCAAGGGGGTGACACTGAAATTGGTTAAATTCACCTTCAAAGAGGTTTAAGGGTTATCATTGTGTCTAAGCTCAATCGTCCATCGTCTAGGTAGGGTTGTAAATCCGGTCAGTTAGAGTAAACGTCAATATCAAATCAATAGTCAGAAATGACCTCAAAATTTCTCAACATCGTCCAGTTGTTCTTTGAAGATCATAGTGCTTCAATCCTACCGGTTATAAGCAATATCTCAGTCTTCAGTCCTAATCAAACTCGTGTGGGTACTTGTCTTGAGTTTTCATGAGTCATTTGGGTTAGCTCGAGTCCTTTTTTCCAGCAAGGTCATGTCTTCCTTAGATTGAGTCTACTATTTCCTATTGAGTCAAGTTAGTTCATCGAGTCTATAGAGGTGTCTGTTGCCCCATCTGAAATTGATCGGATAAAGGAAATTTTTGAATACCTCAAGCACATTAACGAATTAACTAATAATTTGATAGATTTCGTTTCTGAACAAGAAGATAAAAGTCGGGCTCAACCTTTAATCGAGAAAGGAAAGGTCTTTGACCTCAAAAAAAAAATAATTCCTAAAGATATTCAAATAGAAACCATCTTATCCCTAAAGGAACACGAGGAGATAATGAATTTACTCAGAAATTTCAAAAGACTTGTTCGTGTGATCATATGAGGGTATGTTAGGTACAAGCTTGGGTGTTGTTCAACACGGAATAGATACTCGTCTATATCGATGGAATCAAAGAAGATGTTATAAAATGTATCAGCACTACATCTTGAGTTTCAAATCACATATTATCAGTCGATATAAGGGTACCTTTTGAACTGATCTCTGATAATGGGTCATACTTCAAAGCAAAATCATTACTCTATGTTTAAAGTTGAAGATCCGGAAGCACAAATCCCCCCCCTACCATCCTCAGATCAATGGAACGGTTGAAGCAGTTATTAAGAGTCTCAAGACTATCATCAGGAAAATATGTCAATCACATCGAGATTGGTCAGAAAAATTATCATTCACGCTATGGACATATCGAACTTCAATTCGATCCTTTACTGGAGCTACTCCCTACTCCTTAGTGTATGGCATGGAAGTAGTCTTGCCAGTTGAAATGAAATTCGTCTCTCAGGGTCTTGTTGGAAAATCATTTGTTAGAAACAGATTGGGTTCGACAGCAGTATGAAGAATTAAACTTGATCGAAGAAAACGAGTTAAAGTCCTGTACCATGTGCAAGTTTATCTAAGAAGAGTCGGGTGCATTTGATAAAAAGGTCAAAGCTCATCATTTACAAGTCAAGGATTTAACAATCAGACTTCAAAGAAAATTGAACACTCCTCTTCGACTATAGGAGAAAGTCTGAACCCAATTGGAGAAATTCATTCATTAAGGAAATACTGTCAGGAAAAGCTGTCAGACTTCAAGATCATGATGGAATCGAGTTACCAGAGTCAACCAACCTTGACCGGATCAAATGGTACTACATTTAAGGAGGCCATCTTTGGCCGAATCAATTTTCTTGCTACCCAGTTCATTATGTCCTTTCTCAGCCCTTTGCAGCTTTTTCAAAAAAAATAAAAAAATAAAAATAATGCCTTTTTCTTTCTCAGCCCGATCACCTAACCTAGGGGAAGGAAAATCTGAACTACGTTTTGGTCTGATCCCAAAAATTTGGGGTACGTAGGCAACCTGAGAAGTTACTTCAGGTCCGACCACATCAAAATAAAAAAATATATATAGATTCCCCGACAAAGGAAAAATCTAAAAAAAAAAAAAAAAAAATTCAAAAGAAAAAGAAATATCTGCAAAATGGGAAAGAAAATTCAAAGCAAAATAAAAGAAATGCCACACAAGGGGCATTCGGGTTTTTGAGCCTCAAAATCCCTTTCTTTTTATACCCAGTCCTAAGCTTACCCATGAAAGTCCTCTTAAGTACCGTGCGAGAAGTCAAGGAAGATAGCAAAGCATGATTAGACATCAACTCAAGAAGTTCAGAAGGGAAGAAAAAAAAAAGTCTGCTAAGTTGAAAACCCAAAAAGGGCGGCTTAGGCAAAAATTAAGGCAAGCTCGCAAGGTTGAAAATCTGAAAGGACGACCTTGGCAACAATCAGAGCAAAGAAAAGAGAAAAATTTGTAAGCTCGTTAGATCGAAAACCTAAAAAGGCGATCTAGGCAAAAGCTAGGGCATGCTCGCTAGATTGAAAACCTGAAAAGGCAATCTAGGCAAAATTTAGAGCAATGAAAAAATAAAAGAAAATCTCCGTTGAGTTGAGAAGCTGAAAAGACAGTCCGAGCAAAAACATCAGAAGTTCGAATGATCAAGTTTCAATACCCAGTTTGAACCAAATATAGACTCATTGGATACAAGTATCTCGTCTATGATTGATCTGAAGAGTTTCATATCCCTAAGTGAACCGACGGGGAGAAAAAATAAATTCTATGATGAATTTCAGAAAGAAATATTTTGTTCCAATTTCTTTGAGCCTGACTCAAAATCTTTAATAATAAAAAGTCAAAATTAAAAGTTAAACATTTATTGCGTTTGCGGTAATCAAGGATTTCAAACTTTCATAACAAGGGCACTTCCTTTTTCTAAAGAGTACAGTTTCCCCCCTTACACTAGGGGCATTTATTTTCAAATTATATTCGATTATCCCCAGTGCAATGTTCCTTGTCAAACTAGGGGCATTTTTGTTCTGATGCCTGGTCAATTTCAACCCCAAAGGATAAGGTTAACTTTGAATTAAAGGTTACCCTCTTGATAGCAATTTTGAAAACTCCTCAGATTCAAAGAGAGTTAAAATGTTTACCGGACCTTCATAAAATCTAACTTTTTATTAAAAAAAAAAATTCAAATGCGAGGTTAATCTCCTGTTCGTTCCCAAAAAGAATTAGTTCATTACTCTTTCACTCCGAGTAGGTAGAATAGAACTTCCAAAAAAATATATATATAGTTCATTACTCTTTCACCTTAGGCAGGTAGAGTAGGACTCCCAAAAAAATTAGTTCATTACTCTTTCACTCCGAGTAGGTAGAGTAGAACTTCCCAAAAAAAATTAGTTTATTACTCTTTCACCCTGGGCAGGTAGAGTAGGACTCTCAAAAAGCTTAGGTCATTACTCTTTCACTCCGAGTAGGTAGAGTAGAACTTCCCAAAATAATTAGTTCATTACTCTTTCACTCCGAGTAGGTAGAGTAGAATTTCCCGAAATAATTAGTTCATTACTCTTTCACCCTGGGCAGGTAGAGTAGGACTCTCAAAACAATTAGTTCATTACTTTTTCACTCCGAGTAGGTAGAGTAGAACTTCCCAAAAAAAATTAGTTTATTACTCTTTCACCCTGGGCAGGTAGAGTAGGACTCTCAAAAAGCTTAGGTCATTACTCTTTCACTCCGAGTAGGTAGAGTAGAACTTCCCAAAATAATTAGTTCATTACTCTTTCACTCCGAGTAGGTAGAGTAGAACTTCCTGAAATAATTAGTTCATTACTCTTTCACCCTGGGCAGGTAGAGTAGGACTCTCAAAAAACTTAGTTCATTACTCTTTCACTCCGAGTAGGTAGAATAGAACTTTCCCAAAAAAAAAAGATTAGTTTATTACTCTTTCACCCTGGGTAGGTAGAGTAGGACTCCTAAAAAGTTAGTTCATTACTCTTTCACTCCGAGTAGGTAGAGTAGAACTTCCCAAAAATATAGTTCATTACTCTTTCACCCTGGGCAGGTAGAGTAGGACTCCCAAAAAGCTTAGTTCATTACTCTTTCACTCAGAGTAGGTAGAGTAGAACTTTTCCAAAAAAAAAAAAAAAAAATTTAGTTCATTACTCTTTCACCCTGGGCAGGTAGAGTAGGACTCCCAAAAAAATTAGTTCATTACTCTTTCACTCCGAGTAGGTAGAGTAGAACTTTTCCAAAAAAAAAAAGATTAGTTCATTACTCTTTCACCCTGGGTGGGTAGAGTAGGACTCCTAAAAAGTTAGTTCATTACTCTTTCACTCCGAGTAGGTAGAGTAGAACTTCCCAAAAAAATAGTTCATTACTCTTTCACCCTGGGCAGGTAGAGTAGGACTCCCAAAAAGCTTAGTTCATTACTCTTTCACTCAGAGTAGGTAGAGTAGAACTTTTCCAAAAAAAAAAAATTTAGTTCATTACTCTTTCACCCTGGGCAGGTAGAGTAGGACTCCCAAAAAAATTAGTTCATTACTCTTTCACTCCGAGTAGGTAGAGTAGAACTTCCCAAAAAAATTAGTTCATTACTCTTTCACCCTGGGTAGGTAGAGTAGGACTCTCAAAAAAAATATAAATTCATTACTCTTTCACTTAGAGTAAGTAGAGTAGGACATTCAACTTTCTCCAGACTTTTGCTCAGATTTGTCTCAAATCTCATTCAAATTTTCTCGAGTTTTGTTTTACTCAGTTTCACACAATGCACATACTTGCACATTTGTTTTATTAGTCAAGGAGAATTTTCTAAAATTCAAGGATCTGACACTATCAGTGAGAGCTCTCGCTCAAGGACCTGACAACTTTTTAGTTCGGGGAGAGCTTTACCTTCAAGGATCCGAACGCCTCGACGAATTGCTAAATCAGGCTGCAAAATGAACTGTTACTAGTTTTGGCATTCAGATATCGCACTATCTACCAAAATAGATTTGCTATCTAGTTTGCTTCAACCCTCTGCCAAAGAGGGGCATCTGTAGACACCCCATTTTTGCACTCGCCTGATTAATCAACTCGTCTACCCGATCGCAATGATTCCCAATGATGGATGTGTATTCCATTGCTTTATTTTGTTACCAGATGTGTTTCAGAAATCCGGATGAGGTATCTCGAACTGACAAAATCTTAAAAATCACGCTATGCAAGGAAAATACGACTCCAGAAACATAGAAATCATCATCTTGCAAATCAAAAAGAAGTTTCACGATAAAAATCACTAAAAATTGACCAAATTACCAAAAAACCCCTAACATCAAAACAACCCTAGAGCCTACATTACGCTTAGGAAAATCCATTCAAACACATAAAACAACAAATCAGAATAAAATAAATCATTTCACCAATTTTAACAGAATTCGACAAAATTACGAAAATACCCCTCATAAAGTTCACGATCATTTCATACAATAAAACTTCATAAATGATAAAAACCAACATTCCCATTGAATTCCTTACGAAAAACTGATTCCAAAACATCCTGGAACATGGAAAAATGACTTAAAACGTAAAAAATCCTCTCCAAGGGCAAAATGGTAATTTCATAATTTTAAAAATTAAAGATTTCGAGATTAATAAATAAATCATTAAATAATGTAAAGTGAAACATTAATAAAATAAATTTTAAAATGTGAACAAAAAAATCGATCAATCAGGCTTTCAGGCAAAATTGTTGAGGGTTCGCAAGATATTTCTTTAAGGACCCCTCCATTGGGGGTCCAAAGAATTAAAGATATAATAGAGAGAGGTTCTCCAAAAATTTAAAGTCAATCAAGCAAGACTTAAGTCAAGATATTAAAGTCAATCAAATAAAACTAAAGTCAAAATTAAAGTCAATTAAGTAAGACTAAAGTCAAGTATTAAAGTCAATCTCATAAGACTAAAGTCAAAATCCTAAATCAAAACCCTAATCTAAACTAATCAAGTCAATCTCATAAGACTAAAGTCAAAACCCTAAATCAAAATCCTAATCTAAACTAATCAAGTCAATCTCCTAAGACTAAAGTCAAAACCCTAAGTCAAAACCCTAAAGACTAAGTCCATCTCATGAGACCAAAGTCTAAACCCTAATTGAAACCCTAAAAAGAAACCCTAATCAAACCCTAATGCTTCTAAAAACTTTATAAATAGGAGCCTCCACACTCTATTTTCGTATAAAAGAAAAAATCCTAGAAAAAGTAGGAAAAAAAAGCCTCCACAACCTCCCCAAAACCCTAATTTTGGAGCCCCAACTCCTTCCCTAACACCCCTACTCCGATTTTAGCCTAAAAAATACCTAGAAACCTTTCAAAAACACCTCAAAAATCCACAACAAATTCAAAGCATCCAGATCCAAGAAGGAGATACCTTGCCTCGGAGATCAGAAATCAGATCCGGAGACAGAACAAAGTAAGGAGTACGATACAAGGAGCTGTTTTCACCAGATCTGAGGGAATAGTACCTTTGCAGATCGAAGGTAAGATTTTTCATTATTTTTTAATCTAGGTTTTGTCATTAGCGATGTAGTTATATTTGGAATAAGTAGAGACCGGCATTGGCCGGGCGGGGTTGGTGCCTAACACCTTCCAACCCCGTAACATGATCCCCGGATTCAGATTTTCTATAGTAGATTAGTTCATTATCCGTTTTAGAGTCAGTTTGGTTCCTAGACCATAATAACTAGGTGGCGACTCCCAAACCTCAAGGGTCAAAAGCGGATCCGCGCACCCCGTGGATCGAGGGTGCTTTCAAAGAGACAGGGTGAGAAGGAATGTGAAACCACCTGAGAGGTTTGGCTACGCAGAAATGATCTCTTTTGCACTGATAGCAGCAAATGAGATTGAAAAGGAAGAGCCAAGAAGCTATAGGGAAGCTGTTATAGGGAAGCATTCAGATAAATGGCTAGTAGCCATGAAGGAAGAAGTGAAGTCACTTCATGAAAACCAAACCTGGACTTTGGTGGAGAGACCACAAGGTCAGAAAGTAGTAGGCTGTAAATGGGTATACAAACTGAATGAAGGAATTCCACAAGTTTAGCCACCTAGATTCAAAGCTAGGTTAGTGGCTAAGGGATTCACTCAAAGAGCAGGCATTGACTATAATGAAGTATTTTCACCTGTTGTGAAACATAGCTCAATTAGAATGCTATTGTCACTTGTAGCCAGGGATAATTTGGAGCTAGAACAACTCGTTGTGGAGACAGCTTTCTTGTATGGAGAGTTAAATGAGAAGATTCATATGTCACAACCAAAGGGATTCATTGAACAAGGAAATGAAGAGAAGGTTTGTTTGCTATATAAGTCTCTTTATGGACTTAAGCAATCCCCGAGGCAGTGGTATGAAAGGTTTGACTCATTTATGATATGGAATGGGTTTTTGTGAGTATGACAATTGTGTTTACAGCAAGACAATGGATAGTGGAAATGACATCTACTTGCTCCTATATGTAGATGACATGCTTGTGGCAGGCAAGCATAAATCTGAGATCATGGAGGTGAAGATGGTGCTTAAGGGAGAATTTGAAATGAAGGACATGGGACCAGCCAGCAAGATTCTAGGCATGGAGATCACACGTGATAGAACGCAAGGCACCGTCTTTGTTTCTCAAAGTGGTTACATTGAGAAAGTACTTAAGAGGTTGAACATGGATGTTTCAAAACCTGTTGCAACACCTCTTGCACAACACTTCAGATTTTCATCTGAAGATTCACCTAAAACTAAAGAAGATGAGAAGTTCATGGCCAGGTTCCTTATGCCAATGCTGTGGGGAGTTTGATGTATGCTATGGTGTGCACGCGTCCTGATTTGGCATATGCAATAAGTGTCGTCAGTAGATATATGGGAAGTCCAGGAAAGCAGCATTGGGAAGGTGTTAAATGGATTATGAGGTATCTCAGAGGTTCCACTACAGTTGGTTTGGTCTACAAGAAACATGAAATCAGTAAAGATGGAGTCACTGGTTTTGTAGACTCAGATTATGTAGGGTGTTTGGACAGTAGAAGATCTCTAATTGGTTATGTGTTCAAGCTTTGTGGAAATGTGGTGAGTTGAAAAGCAAACTTGCAACATGTGGTTTCATTGTCTACTATAGAAGCATAATTTATGGTCCTGACAGAAGCTATGAAGGAAGCTAAGTGGATGAGTGGAATGGCAGAAAAAATGGGATTGAAGTAGTTTGATACAAAGGTGCTTTGTGATAGCCAAAGTGCAATTCATTTGGCTAGGAACCAAGTTTATCATGAAAGAACGAAACACATAGATGTGAGGCTGTACTACATTAGAGATGTAATTGCTAAGGGAGAAATAAAGCTGGAGAAAGTGGTCACTGAAGAAAATCCTGCTGATATGATCACTAAGTCCTTGGCAGCTCCTAAGTTCAAGCATTGTTTGGAATTGCTTGGTGTTCAAGAGGAGAAACAACTAAAGTCAATTAAATCAGCCCAAGGCGAAGATTTGTTGTAATATTAGGCTTAGATTTAAAGAGTCTAGTGCCATGTGTCTTGTGGTGACTTGTAGTGAGTTGTCATTACAGTTAGTTGGTTATAACAATATGTTAACAACATTCTGTTGGTCAGTTATAACAGATGCTATATTTATATAGGGGGTTGGTTAACCAATGATGTGTGTGGTACTCATTTTGATCTTATTGTACAACAATTAAGATGAGAACTTGTAATTGTGTGAGTATGCAATAAGATTGATAGTTTTGAGTTTCTATTTCTACTCTTTGATTCTTAGCTGTTCTTGGTCTAAGTTGTAAACAAAGTGAGTTTTATCCAACAGTATTAATGAAAATGAATCAAATGAAGTTAAAAAAAAATGATAATTATCAGCTTGCGGAGGTACTCGAGGAGTACTTTGAAGTATTAATTGAAAATGCTTAAACAGAAGCTCATATTAAGGGGCCATTAAAGATCACCAGTAAGAATTATAGAGGTAACTGATTCTTGTTGAGTAAAGAAAATCGAAAACGCGGGTCGATCCCTAAAAGTGGGCTCCCTAAAGAATGATTTTGCCGACGGATTGAACATGCTCTAACTTTTTTATTTATATTAGACTCTTTGAGAATATATTCAGTTTAATAGCTGTTGACATCATCATTGTTGCAAATTTCACCAATTATTTTTATTTTTTTGAAAATTTGGTAAAATTCATTAAGGATTACTCAAATTAATTAATCTACGATTCTCCAAACTAATCATCCAACTATTGAATTGAAAGAAAAAAAAATCTGATCAATTGAATTAGTCATAACATCTTTATCTTTCAAAATTGTAATTTTGTAATGCATTTGCTCTTGAAATTTTAATTCTGTAATGCTCCAATTTTATTTATTAAAATATCATTTTTACAACAACAATTTTCCAATTAAACGAAAATGACCTCATCAAAATAATTGCTAAAACAGAAACACTGAAACATCTTGAGGCGGTGTGTGATCCTAACAGTTCAATCTAGACTTAAAGAAGTGCTAGGTCATTTGAAGAGTGATGAGTCGTTTTTGTCTTCAAATGGAGGATAGAGAATGAGGTTAATTCAAGGAGGGAGCTGGGTTAGAGATTATTGAGTCATTTTCGTCTTCAATGGAGGGTGTTGGTTCAATGATGATGAAGGAATATGAGTTAAGGTTAGTGTGAGAAAATGAGGTTAAAACGATGGGATAAATTGAGGGATGTGGTTGTAAATAATAAGAGTTTATTTTCAAATAATCTGAAATTTTTGACGCATGAAGTTGTGCTTTTGTTTTCCATGCTTTACAATTGTTTTTAATTGATCTGGACCGTTGGATCGCATGATATCCAACGATTGGATTTCTTTGTCATGATCTTTGTGTATTACTACGGCTCCCTATATATGTATGAGCATTACTACAATGTTGACAACAATAGTGATATGTTAGTAAATATAGTTGTCTGCAATTAAAGAGCCTAAAGGATAATTTAGATTCTCTTCAACACTACAATCAAAAGATACTGTAAAATTTCTGCTATGAAATTAAAAAAGCTCCCCAAAATTATAATATTATCATTATGAAAAAAGTTACACGATCACAATGGTTGAAGGCATTATACACAACAGATATGTATAGGTGGGATCAGGTGACAATCTTATGCTAACAACTAACTTTGACAACCATTTCTTATATGGGTTAGAAATTTTCAAATGGATTCTAAAATTTTTAACACCATCAAAATAGTTTACAAGTTGATAAATGTAGCTGTGTTCCATGCGCCACGACGGATGAAATATTACATGTGGGCCCAAAAGAGATTTTCTTGTTAATTAAGTTCTAGTGTTACTTAATTAGAGCACACTAAAACATCATGTCTAGTGGGCCCAAAACAGAGTACCAACCAACAATTTTCGGCCATGGCCCATGGGTTTAGTGAACATTTCATGTCTCGAGGCTCATGAAATTTCTTGAAAATGCGTGCATGCTTTCGTATTGACGCTGGAAGCATTGTCCCTCGTTGGATAAGAATAAAATAAGGGTAATTGGTTAATACCCCTAAAAAATTAGTGATATTAGGTTTACCTCTCTAAAAATGCAAGATTAGTTTTGCCCCTTGACCAAAAGTCAATGTTGATTTTTGTTGATTGCTTTAAAGATGGAATTTTTGTTTTGTTTTGTTTCAAAAATACCATTAAAAAACTTAACTAAAGTAAATTAAAAAAAATATATATATATTTCAAAATCAAAATTTCACCAATTAAAGGAAAAGCAAGTAGACTTTTCCTGAGGGGGTAAATCTAATCTAGCATGCATTTTGCAAGGGGTATGCCTAATATCTCCAATTTTTCAGGGGTATTTCTAAATACCCTAAAAATGTTGGCAAGTACACCCTGACAAGATGAAGAAAAAAAAAAAACAAGTGAAAGAGATCAACTCCTTAAGCTATAATTTGCATTTTCATTGTGTAACGTGTAATTTGTAATACAACTATGATAATGATAAGGAAAATGATTTTGTAGACACCTAAATTTCACTGGGCCTCGATACAAAATGCCCTAAAAATCCATAAAAATCGGAATGGGCCATAAAGTCCAAACCTTCAAAAATCCTACTTTTTTTTCAATAAATGGTCCAAGCCCTACCACGTGGCCCATGGATCTAAACCTATCCCACCACTCTACACTTCTCAACCTACCTCAACCCATCATCCATTACTATTCAATCCACTACCCAATTATCCTACCCAAGCACAACTTACCACCTAAGCCCACTAATTCTCAATCCAACCACGACCCAATTCAACTCGACCCAAACCCATTCAACTTACACTACGTCATAATGCGTCAAAAACGACTGTCCCTACAGTCGCAAAAAGAGTTTTTTTAAAAGGAGTGGTTTTTAAAAAGCGACAGCCCAAAACAATCGGAAAAAAGGACTGTCCACGGCAGTTGGAAAAAACGACAGTAGTAAAATTGGGATATAGCGATGGTCGTCGACCGTCGCTATAGGGTATTTTGTTTAAAAAAAATTATTTTACACCTGCCCCCCTCACATGTTGCTGAATATTGGAGATACCTCTATGTGTTGACATTGATGACCTAGACCCCAACTAACAACATGAAAAGACTCAAATGCCCCTCGTTACTCTCCAACCCAATCCAATTTATGTCGATTTAAATTGTTAACACTACATAATCATGAGATACATAAAAAAGCATTCAACTTACTTGGCGGTGGGAACTCTGGTAAATTTATGTCACTAATCCTCCTGCATATAGAATTTCCATCAAAAGATCACCAATTAAACAAAGAGAGAAATACAAAATGGTATAGTAAAATTGAAAAATTACTGAAATGGCACACTACTTATTTTAACAGAGTAGAAACCAACTTCTTTCCTTCAAATTCCTTCAACTGACCCACAACATACTCATCAATAGCATCAACCATGTAAAGTACTTCATACCCTTTCTTCTTGAGCTTCTCAAGGAATGGGGAGTTCTCAACAGCTCTTGCTTTCACTAGTGATATAGTAAATATCATTCTAACCGTCCTTTATCCTTGTGACGTAGTCCTTGAGGATGGTCATCACGTTCATTTAACTCGAGTGGATCTGTAGTTCCAACAAAAGGAACTCAGAATAGAACTAAAACAGAAAAAAGAATTGTACTTGATGAAAATTGTGCTCAAGTCATAGTAAGATTTCAATTTAAAATAATATGTTACAGCACATTAAAAGTGAAAAGTGACCCTTTAAGACATTTAAAGATGATCCCTGGTGCATGGGCACTCCAACTGATCAACATAATAGGCACCAAAAAAAAAAAAAATTGCAGCCACGGAAGAAGTTGAATTACAAGGAAACTATTTTCTTACCAGCCTTCAGGGATGAAAAGTGCATCACCAGCATGAAGAATCACTTTTTGGGAGTATTCCATTGAGTGCTTTGCTCTTGAATGAATTGAAAAATCAGGGTTTTCTAAATCTACAGAACTACCATAATAAGAAGGGAAGAATCAAAATAAAGAATATGAACACAGCATTAATAATAGGAATTTTAAAAGTTATTCACAGAAGTTCAACAAACCAACAATAAAGATAAGTAAATGAGCTTTTACAATTTTCCAGATGGTTAAAGAAGTAGCATACCTGTGGTTTGAAGCCTGGCCATATATAGGCATAGGGTATTACAGGGGACTCGCAGAAGGGGGCCATAAAACAACTGAGATGCACCAAATATTAATCAATAAAGACAACGTTCTTACATAAAATTCAGCAAAATTCAGACTTGGAAGCCCAAAAAATAAGATACCAGACCTAATGTACTCAATGCAGAACCATTAGGCATGTATGCGTGAGTGCATGACCTCAATAATTTGTTGGTAAAAAATAACCCTAAACTACCATTCTGTTTTTGTAACAAGGGGTTTCCAAGAGCCCCCCAACCATATATAATATTGACTAATGAGAACAGACAAGGAAATAGCTACATTTACCTATCTTAGGAGACTAATCAGTAAAGCTCATCCAAAATAGGTTCCTTTCGAATGGAAGCCTTATAGGGATTTCAATGGCCAAGGTTTAAATAATAAAAATTCACTAGAAGGATAGAAGCATGGAACAATAGTGATATTAATAGTGCTCAACTTTTTGGCTTCATGAAAAATTCCATCTTTGAGAAGAAGACTGGAAGGCTTTGCGTTAGAAAGGGTCTAAAAACCTCAATCAAGCACAGTTAGTAAGTACAAGCCCAAGATTGAAATTCGGACAAGAATCACATAAAGTATGGCCAAATATGAATAGGCTTAACTTCTATGAAAGTATTGCTAGCTCTGTTTTTTCTTTTCTCTTTGATAAGTAGCTCCGAATTTTTTTTTTTTTTTCCTTACAATTGGGAAAGGATTTTAAGAAAGTCTAAAAGCTGTTAGTTAGTTTAAAAGTGCTTTTAAGTGGAGTTTTATGCTAGGGTAGCATAATTAACATTGCGGGCATTGACATTTAGATTGCACAGTAACTTTGAGAGCTCGGAAAGGCGTTTAGGAAATCTATGAGCCATATGATTTTTGAAGGTCATATATAGTCTATTCTTTTAGCGAAAACAATTCAAGCCTTCCTAGTAATTGATCTATTTTCTTGCAAAACCAAGCCAAACTCTTGTTTCCACAAGAGACACACCAGATGAAAGAGTAAGAATTTATCTACTTATGCACTGTTTATCAAGGAAAGGACAATGGCAAGAAGCACTTAAGAATGATAAACCTTATAAACTTATACTAAAATGTAGAAACACAGATTATTAGTCTCAAAGAGAATAAGTAAAATACCGTGTTTGCATCCAGCAACTATGCATAAAAGGTTATGATGTGGATCATAGTGAGTACTAGATCTAGATCTAGCATTATTCATCCATAAATTGATAGATGCTAACGCCTTTGTCTCCAAAATTGTTGGCTGCATGAACCAAACAAAGGTAAAACAAAACAAAAATTAAAAAAATGGCAACAATAATGTTTGTAAAAGCAACAGTTACTTGAGTGTTACTTAATTCTCTTTGAAGACCAAAGTATAGAAACTTATCATGAATAATTCAACATACGTTTTAACCTTAAAAGTTTGGTGGAAGGTTAAAATCTAAATGAAACATGACCAGAATGAAAGAATAATAAGAACTATGCAAACCATTTGAATGTCTTCTTTCAGAGATTCCAATTGAGACCTCTCTTTATTCTCCATATTTGAAATTGAGACCTGCATGAGAAATTTATTATCAAGTAATTGAATTTCATTCCCAAATTGTGGCATCAGCAAGTAGTAAGTCCTCAATAATGTGAATGATGTATCATGACTATTGATGTTGAAATAACATAATAAGAGATCTCAGGAATATCTGAAAAAGGAATCCCAGATAACAAGTATGCAGATTGTTGACAAGTGCCTAAATAGTGCAATGTGCACTTGTAAAAGATTTCAACTGACATCCACAAATCATTATCCATATTTTTCATTTTTAGAAGTATTCATTGAAATGAGAAAAGTTTTTAAAGGTGTTTAAAATCATCAGTTTGATCTAAACCTTACCTGATTACTATAGAAGGCAACATGGATAGTTTATCATTTTTTTTTTTTCTTATTCACTGATCTAAAAATCCAAATGTGTCTTAAAGAGAACAACTAGCTCATACAAAAAGATTGTGATGAGTTCCGGTACTAGACTCAAGACCTGGCCTAAGATCCAGTTAGTTGGATCTTAGGCGAGATTCATGAGTCATAATTTGATTTAGAGTCTGCAATGTCATATAAATGGTCTTTTGACAAAATTAGAAGCATTTAGAAATATTTCATTTTCTCTTATATACTTTATATGGAATATATGTTGGATATTTGTGGGAACCAGCAAGACATTTTCACACAACAGCCTCACACTCCAACATATACACAAGTGCCGAAAATCCTCTAACAAGATGGGATTATATTACACTTTGGTGATTGTGGGGGGAAATCCTGTGGAAGACTTTAACCTATGCCATTTGTCATACGTAACCTGAGAACTTCTGAAGACAAATAAAAAAGTAAGGCAGACCATGGGCCGTTTTCTAGTGGACTGGGCTCTTATTTGGAAGGAGTTTCGACTTCAGAGATATAAAGGCAGAACATTTTGTGAACACCTGGGAGGAATTGATATATGGGCAGTAATTTGTCATACTTATCTAGTTTTTCTTCTTGATGTGGTCTTGAGGGGAAACTTTTTCCTTTTTTCTTTTTTTTTTTTGGTTTTATTTTAATAAAACCCATAGATTCATAAAAAATAAAATGTTTTGGACATCTCAACAGAAAAAGAAATCACATGCATTGGGATTTTTTTACTTCAACAAATGAGTTTAGTCTTACATATTCGCTTCTCGCAGGTACATTAGACATACTTCTTTGATCCTTCACACTTTTTCTCATAGGTTTAAGAGTTAAGACAGGGTTTTGATCCCAGGCAATATCAAATCACAGGAAAAATTGCTAATATACACATAGCCTGATATTTTGTAACTCAACAGACATTAGGTTCATGGTTCAAAGTTTTGTTATGTTTCGGTTGAACATTCCATTTCGGCAGAGATCAAAACCAAAAATTGATCCCGAGATGTTGAATGTTTCAGATTGTCTCAAATATTTTGGTAGAGACAATCTCAGTTTTCCTCCTGACCAAAACATTGCCTCTAGACGAGATTTTAAACCTTGGTTAGATTACAGATATTGCTTTGAGCACATTTGCACCTTAAGTTTCAACCTCATTGAAAGAACTGAGAAAAACATAATTAAAATACAGAACAGAAACCAAATTAAATCTTGGGTGATTTGGACATGCTCTACATTTTTGTTGAATATTTGAGATACGCATGTTTTCAAATAGAGGATATACCCCTTGATAGTCTACTAATTATAACACTTTGTATCTACTGTCCTCTCCAGCTCTTCTAGAAAGCTTTGCTGCAGAGGCATACAAATTTGTTTGAACCTTAATAAATAAATCATGATTCAGTTGTAAATTTAATAGAGAATATGATTGCCAGCTTGATCCTAACAGATAATTATCACTATCATTATCATCAAATCCTTTCAGGTTCAAGTAATATTATAAAAAACTACTTTTCTACAAAGAAAAACAATTGAAAATCATAAATTCAAGCTTTTATCATCTGGTGTGAACAAGAAAACCTTGTGATGTGTTGTTTTTCAAAATTACAAAGTAGCAACCAAAAAAAGGCACAATAAGGAAATTAGGGGACAAGAGTTATATTTTCTTCATCACTTGGTGCGAGCTCCTCCCGAGGAAACTCCAAAGCTTCTTCTACTTTTCCATTACAAATCAATTCTATCAACCTTTGCTGCTGCAGATGGAAAAAAAGTTGGGGATTTGTATCCAATATCTGCATACAGATCCATCAACCTTTAAATCAAATCAAAAAATAAAATCAAAACTATATTATCGAACCTGATTAAAGTTTCGATATCAGATCGAAAACTTAGAACCAAAGTCGATGAAGATTAGAGAGAGAGAGAGAGAGAGAGAGTTCGATCTGAAGAAATAACAAATAAAAAAATCAAAATCATTGAATGAGATTGAGAGCTCAAACCCTAGAAAAATTCAAGAGAGGGAAAAAAACAAACCAACCTGATGAACAGCGCTATGGATCCAACTTGAACAGATCGAGTCGAGAGAGAGCGTGAGTTTGTTTATTTAAGGAAAGATGAACACAAACGAATTCGAGAATCAAACCAGATCGGGGAGAGAAAGAGAGAGAAATTCGTTTTTCTCTCTGGGGAAAAAAGGGGTAGTTTTAGAGTGGCAACTGGCACACCAACTTTTACTTATTACCGTCAGTGATTCCATAAAAACGACGAGGAAACAACAGCCAAACACTGTCACCATTAACGACAGCCTGTAATAGTCATTTTTAACGCAATGGTAGTGTCGCCAAAAATGCACTATGACGTAGTGTTACCACCTAAGCCTATTAATTCTCAACCCAACCCAACCCAAGCCCAACCTACCACCTAAGCCTAATTCAATTCAACCCAACTCTCAACCCAACCCAACATTACAACCAATCAACATGATCATCAAGGTGGGACACATGTCACCACCTCAACTCACCTCCCTCATCTCATTACCTTTTTTCTAAACATCATCTACCCACACCTCCTCCCTAACCTACCCTATCCATTCTTTCAAATCAAACACTTACAACTTATACATCCCCCTAACCTATCATATCCATTCTCTCAAATCAAACACTTACAACTTATACCTCCCCCTAACCTACCCTCATCATTCCCTATAAACTTCATTCTTTCAAATCAAACACTTATACCCTATTCCTCCCCCCTAACCTACCCTATCTATTCTCTCAAATCAAACACATTATCCCCTCCCATCAACTCATCTAAACCTCTAATCTCCACACATCTTAACATATATCACCATCTTTCTCATTCTCCCAAAAACCTAATTGAAATCGTCTCGACCCCTGGCCGTCCGCTAAATAACTGATTAGGGGTCCGATCTACGTATCTCGGGGATTTTTAAAAGAATAGGGAGTCACCACCTAGTTTAGGTCTAGGAACCAAAATTAACTCTAAATGGATATGGGTCGGTCCACGGATCAAAGAGATGGGTAAGGGGTCAGATTACGGGTTTTGAAAGGTGTTAGGCACCGAACCTGCCTGATCAAGATGATCAGTCTCTACTACAATCCAAAAATATCTTACGGTCAACAATCAAAGACTAGGGTCAAAACCATGGTCCAATCATCATCATCAGTTTATTGCCTGGTTTGCCAAATGAATCTTATGATTAAGATAATTACATAGATTCTCAAATTTCGCATAAAAGGAATCTCACAATTTAATAAGGCTTACGTGGCACCAAAAATTAATTGATCAATTCGGTCACATTTTGAATAATATGAAATCGATTTTTAATGTCACGTATGTAACATTAGACGACATTTTATCAAAGAAATTCGATTTTTTTTTAATCACCACGTGCATTAAAATCAGTGAGTCGACTCACATATATTTTTTTTAATCAAAGAAATTCGATTTTTGAAATGCCACATGCATTAAAATCAGTAAGTTGACTCATATTTTTTATCAAAGAAATTTAATTTTTGAAATGTCATGTGTATTAAATCGGTGAGTTAATCATGTGCCTAATTTTAAAATAAAATCGATTCAAATTTTCAATGTCCCAAAAATCAGCGAGTCGACTCGCAATTTGTTAATCAAAAGAATCCTAATTTTTTTGAATCGCCACGTGTATTAAATTGGTGATTTAATCCACGTGTCTAATTTTTAAAAAATTCGATTCGAATTCTCAATGTCCCCGAAATCAGCGAGTCAACTCGTAATTTTTATATCATAAGAATCATAATTTTTTTTTCGGAATCGTCACATGTATTAAATAGATGATTTAACCCATGTGCCTAATTTTTAAAAATTTGATTCAAATTCTCAATGTCCCCAAAATCAGCGAGTCGACTCGCAATTTGTTAATCATAAGAATCATAATTTTTTTTCGGAATCGCCACGTGTATTAAATCGGTGATTTAACCCACGTGCCTAATTTTTAAAAAATTCGATTCAAATTCTCAATGTCCCCAAAATTAGCGAGTCGACTCGCAATTTGTTAACCAAAAGAATCATAATTTTTTTGGAATCGCCACGTGTATTAAATCGGTGATTTAACCCATGTGCCTAATGTTTTTTAAAAATTCGATTCGAATTTTCAATGTCCCCAAAATCAACAAGTCGACTCGCAATTTTTATTTTGAAAATTGATTTTTTATTTTTATCTTTCGTGTACACCAATAATTTTATTGAGTAGATCAACATTAATGAGTTAACCCACTAACATAAAAAATTGACGAATCTACTCGATAGACATCAAAAATCAATGAACCGGTCCACTAACTTGAAAATAACGAGTTGGCCCAATCAATCTATCAACAAAAATGGTCAAATTGATCCACTAATTTTTTGAAAAATTAAAGGTTGCCATTAATACCACGTATGCCCCCCAAAATCAACGGATTAATTCGAATGCATAAAAATGTGAAATCAAGAATCAATAATAATAAAAATAAACTAATAAAAAAATAAAAAAAATAAACAAATGAATAAATAAAATAACTTACCTTCACCAAATATTTTTGGATGTGTGGATTCCTTCAAAAAGAAATCGAAAAGCTTGTGACGCCCAATGATGTTGGAATAGGAGGAGATGATGACCATTGTGGGGTGTCCAATAAATCAAAGAAAGTTGCCAAAGAGAGAGAGAAATTACTATTATTTTTTTTAAGGAGCGAAAGAGTATTGAAGAGAAGTTATAGGATTAATGGAGATACAAAAATGGACTGCAAGATAGATGAAATTGGAGCTTTAATGGATGGAATATGATGAAGGTGTGGCTGTAATGGATATGAAAAAGTTGCAGCAACTATGAGGGAGATCAGAATGGAGAGAGAGAGAGGTGGCTGGGCGTTGGCAGCAATGTGAAGGAGGATGTTGCTGAATTTTAAAGAGGAAAGTTGCTGAAATTTGTTTAATGGGGAAAGAAGAAGATAGAAAGTTGCAGAATTTTTAATGGAGAGGAAGAAGATGGAAAGTTGTAGAATTTTTAATGGGGGAGGAAGAAGATGGAAAGTTGAAGAATTTTTAATGGGGAGGTTGCTGAATTTTTAATGAGGGAGGAAGAAGATGGAAAGTTGCAGGTTTTTTGGTTATGGAGGGTAGTAAAAAAACGTCAGCTCGAGTCCCCTTCAATGGTCCCTTGTATTTTCCTTTTATAGTGGTTCTTCCCAAAAATCATGAGAGAGGGAGAGAGGGAGAGATGGGAGAGTGGGAGGAGAACATAGGTGGTTATGAGGAGTTAGAGACGTTGGAGAAGAAGATGGGGAAGTTGGAGAGTTGCCCACGTTTTATTCTCTCTTTTTTTTTTTTTTCCTCATTTTTAATTTTTTTTATTTTGGAGAACGAGAGGTGGTGATCCCACGCTACTGATACTACGGTAATTTCTCGCTAATGAGTTGTGATTGGTTGAATTTTATTATTATTATTATTTTTAGTTAAATTTTGGATTCGTTGACATTTTGATTTAACTTTTATGTTTTAAATTAAATTTGAATTTGTGTTCGATTTTAAATTTTGGATTAAAATTATTAGATTAAAATTTAATTTGAATTTTGATTGTAATATTGGTTATTGGTCGATTTTATTTTGTTTCGATTGATTGATCGTTCGATTTTAATTGGTTGAGTGATTTTCAATTTTATTTTAATTTGAGTTTTAATTGTTTAATTTGAATTTAATTTTTAATTTAAATTTTGAACGGGTTGATTAATTTGCGTTTTAATTTGAAATTTAAATTGATTTTAATTTTAATTGGTCGGTTGATTGGATTTCGATTGGTTAAGTTTTGAGTTTTAATTTGATTTTAGATTGGGTTCGATTTTAAATTTTAAATTTATTGATAGAATTTTGAGTTTAATTTTGATGGTTGATTACTTGAAAATTTTATTTTGATTGATCGAATTTTTATTATTATTATTTTTAATTTGAAAAATATTTTTGATTGGATTTAATTGTTCGATTTTAATTTTAATTGTTTGATTTTAATTTTAATTGTTTGATTTTTTAATTTGAATTTTTTAATTTTTAATTTGAATTTTATTTTTAGTTTAGATTGGATTTCGATTTACATTGTCCTAGGGATCGGGATCTCTAAATTGTAGAGTTGGATATTGATGGGTATTTTGGTCTTTTGGCGATTTTTACAGATTTTTCTCGAACTTTTCTGTTTTTATCAATTTGGGTCTCGTTAGACTCAAAATCACATTCTGAGTGCAATGGAGGTACTTTCGAGATTTTTCGGAGGTCCGAGGTATATGAGGGGTATTTTCGTCATTTTGATAATTTTTTTATACATTTTTATAAATTCCTCTGTTTTCATCGATTTGAGTCCCATTAGACTCGAAATCACGTTCTGAGTGCAATGGAGGTACTTTTAAGACTTTTCGGATATTTGAAATTTATGAAAGTTATTTTCGTCATGAAGGGTATTTTCGTCATTTTTGTGATTTTTACAACTTTTTAGGGATTTTAGCGTGAGGTTTCTTTCAGTCACTGTGTGAGTATTTCTAAGTTCTAAAGTTATATTTTTCTAGCATAGCGAGGTCTCTAAGTTATCGAATTGTGTAACAAACCTATGCGTACGTGCTTGCTAAGTCAGGTGTAAGATGTAGTGATCCTAAGCGTGCGTAAACTTCTATGTCGAGTTGTGACGAGTAGGGGGATGAAAATAAACTAGAAACAGAAGGAATCAAGCAGTACTCACAAGCCTTCAAGTTCTTTTATATTCATCATTAGGAATTCACCAAAATCGGGTGACGAATTGTCGCAGATGAAAAAAAATAGGGTATCTACACTAATTAATTACCTTCTTACACAACCCATTCTTTTAATTAAAATCTCATCCTCTTAACTCACCAAACACTCAACCACTACCTTACACCCCTATCCTCTTAACCACTCTCATTCATTTTATCCCACCTAACACTCAACCCAAATGGGTTGAAAGATCCAATCCCTTTCGATTACAAATAACCCATCTAACCCCCCTTACATAAATGCCCCTCCATCTCTTTCAATTTACATATACCCCTTTCTCAAACCCCTAACCATTTTACTCATTCTCATCAATCCGTCCCATTTTACCCCTAAAAATACTCTACAAATCCTATAAAACCCCCCTCATTCTCAACTCAGAAAAAACTAATGAAAAATTAAAAAAGATACTCTCACACTCTCAATTTTCTACACTTATCTCTTTACTACTTTCTCATACTAATCTCAAAAGAGTTACATTCTCATAACCCATTAAGGACTCAAAAAGGACTAGAAGAAAAAGAAGGAAGAAAAGAAAAAAACCTTGAAGCTTCAAGGTGGGTCAAAAGAATACCCTTCTCACTCTCTCTCTCTACCTTCTTCATATTCCTCTTCTACTACCCCCTTTCACCTCTCTTTAATTTTTATTTTAGATAGCCCATAATATGTAATGCTTTCCCTCCCTTATCTCCAGTAGATCGAACTTCGATTTGGTCTAAAGTATAAGGGTTGTAAGCACCTTCAAAAAATTAAAACCGATTTAACCCATCAAATTGTTTTGAGGCAATCAGTTTTTGGGTCCTTCTCAACTCATGAGAATGGATCCATAACCATCGTCAACACTTTTCAAAAATGTGTTATTCTAAGGTTAATGTCCATTTGGATCATCTCCATCGATGAGATGATCCTTAGAAGCGAAAGCCAATAGTAAATCCCTACTTAGAGTACAAATTATTAACACGTGGCACTTATTTTTATTTGCATTTTTCATCAAAATATGGTCAAGTTGAGTTGAGGTTACCACTACTTGGTGGGGAGAAAAGGGTGCTTAACACCTTCCATTTTTTCCAATCGAACCGCTTACCCCGATCTCAAGTTGATTAGTACCGTATCTGAGCGAGAGTCATTAAATGCCAAAAATAGCAATTTTTCAAAAATGTACATCGGGTGACCATTTACACCTTCTTACGAAATGAATGGTGGCGACTCCAAACTTTCATAGAAGTGGGACTCGTAATCGAGAATCATGCAACTATAGATATAGTTGGGCTGAGGGTTTTCATCAACATGATCGTGGGGATATAAGGGATTCCCAAGAAAAATATATCCCTAGGAAAAAAGTTTTTTAATCAATACTAGATCAAAACATATCTCTAGGAAATCTATGTTTTCCTCAAATCCAAACGGTCATGTTGATAGAGAGCCTCAACTGTGAGTTGAGGCTAAAAAAATCTAGATGATTATGATTGAATTTTAACCCTCTCCACTTCAGCTTACTCTAGTTTAACTTGTATCAGCATTGACCTTTCATAATATCATAGCAACATGCTCATAAGGTCTAGACCAATATTACTTGGTTCTTTAATTCGTTCAGTTTGAAAGTAATTAGTGTTGGAGAGACCTCATTTCTTGATTGTTTGCAATTCAAGCTTGAGTTGCTTGATTTGTGTGCAAAATCAAAATGAAAACACCTGATTTAGTGCCGGCAACTTCAGCATGAACTGGTTTAGTTAATTAAAATAGCACCATCCAAGTAGGATGTTGTTTAGATTTGTGCCAGGCAAGATACGTAGGAATTATTTTATTGCTCAATGGGAAGATACTTCACAAGATTTTGATTGATTCCATCAATGAGACCTTCCAAATAATAGACACGAAGAAATGATAGAAATTGAGATCACCATTAAAGGTTGTTTTAGCAATCTAGTTTCAATTAAACAAGTTGATGAAGGGAGCCACCTGAAATAGAGGAAGAATAGATAGTAATGGTTGCGTTATGTGTAGTGGCAGAAGTTGAACTATTGAAGCCATGGGAATAGCGGGTATATAGGATGAACCATGAGGTGGTTTTATAGCTCTGGTAACATAAGAGTGTGCTAGCTTTGAAGGTTTTAAAATAAGTCACATTGTGCTTTCTCTAGTAGAGACACTTGCATTTATACAAAGGACTTGAAGGTTCTTTGGATAATAACAAATTACAGATTTCAAGAGATTACATAACAGTAATATGTTATTTTGTCACAATATTCTAGGGAGAGTAAGTATGGGAACCAAGAAAAATCATGAGATGGAATTTAAGCAGATAAACCAAAACATGCACAACATTTAGAATATTTACTAAAACGGTACACTGTAACAATTAATTCCGCAAATGGTAAATTTACCATTTTCGAAATTAATTTTTTTACCAAATCGGTAAAAATAGTAAATTTTTATTTTCGAAAATACTCTTTTCTTAATTTTGACTGAAATTACATATTTGTCCTCTCCTCTTTCATAAATATTTCTCTACTTTTATTTGTAATGGGTTTCCTTCGAACAACTTCTGCAAGAGGTCGAAGAGGTATGCAACCTCCCTCTCCCCCTTTCTCTCTCTCTCTCTCTCTCTTTCTCTCCCCGTTGGGGAAATCTAGAAAATCTTGCAAGTTTCCTCTCTCTCTCTCTCTCTCTCTCTATCTCTATCTCTTTCCGTTGCAAGTTACTCCGTCTTTGTCTCTTTTTGTTGTAGAGATCGTTAGAATAGTTTCGATTCAAGTTTCTTTCTATCTCTCTCCGTTGTAGAGATTTTGAAAAATTTGAATCGAAAGTGTTTGTGTATGTGTTTTGGGGTATTCGAACCCTAAATTATAAATTCGATTAGGTACAATTAGGATTATAATTTTTAAAATATTTAGGATTCATGTAAATTTTATCATTTAATGACTAATTTTCTGGATTGATTTGGATTTGTTAGAGTTTCATGTTTATTGTTGACTTTCTAGAGTTGTATTAGATTTTTAATGTTTAACGAAATGCAATAATAATTTTTTCATTATTTAGTTTTATTAAAATTCAATTATTGAAATATAGTAGAATTTTAAATTATAAGATGATATTTTTCTCATGAGTTAGAACTACAATTATTAGTATCTTAGAGCTTGATTATCTGAAAGCGCCCTCAATCCGCGGGGTGCGCGGATCCACTTTTGACCTTTGAGGTTTGGGAGTCCCCACCTAGTTATTACGGTCTAGGAACCGAATATAGACTCTAAACGGATAAATCAACTAATCTACTACAAAAGTATGGGTCCGGGGATCACGTTACGGGGTTGGAAGGTGTTAGGCACCAACTCCGCCCGGCCAATGTCGGTCTTTACTTATCCCAAATAAAACTACATTGCTAACAAAAAGACCTAGATAAAAAAATAAAAGAATTTTACCTTTGAACGCAACGATTCTAATCTCTCAGATCTGATAAAACCACTCCATATACAATACTCCTCGCTTTGTTTTATCTCCGGATCTGATTTCTGATCTCCAAGGCAAGGTATCTCTTTCTTAGATCTGGATTCTTCAAACTTTTTTATGGATTTTGGGGTATTTTTGAAGGACAACTAGGTATTTTTCAGGCTAAAATCGAAGTATGGGTGTTAGGTAAGGAGTTGGGGCTTCAAAATTAAGATTTTGGGAAGGTTGTGGAGGCTTCTTGACCTACTTTTTCTAGGGTTTTTTCTTTGCTACGAAAATAGGGTGTGGAAGTTCCTATTTATAAAGTTTTTTAGAAGAATTAGGGTTTGATTAGGGTTTCTTTTAGGATTTTAATTAGGATTTTGACTTTAGTCTTATGAGATTGACTTAATTAGTTTAGATTAGGATTTTGACTTTAGTCTTATGAGATTGACTTGATTAGTTTAGATTAGGGTTTTGACTTTAGTCTTATGAGATTGACTTTAATACTTTGACTTTAGTCTTTCTTGGTTGACCTTTAATTTCTTGACTTTAGTCTTACTTGATTGACTTTAAGATTGACTTTAGTCTTACTTGATTGACTTTAATTTTTGGAGAACCCCCTTTTATCTTTAATTCTTTGGGCCCCCAGTTGGAGGGGTCCTTGAATAAATATCCTAGCAACCATCAACAATTTTGTCTGAAAGTCTGATTGATCGATTTTTTGGTTCAAAATTTTAAATTAACTTTATTAACGTTTCACTTTACATTATTTAATGGATTATTTATTAATTTCTAAATTTTTAATTATTAAAATTGTAAAATTACTATTTTGCCCTCGGAGAGGATTTTTTACGTTTTAAGTTATTTTTCAATGTTTCAGGATGTTTTACAATCGGTTTTTCATAAGAAATTCAATGGGAATGTTAGTTTTTTTCATTTATGAAATTTTTTGTATGAAATGGTAGTGAATTTTATGAGGGGCATTTTCGTAATTTTGTCAAATTCTGTGAAAATTGGCGAAATGATTTATTTGGTTTTGATTTGTTATTTTATGTGTTTGAATGAGTTTTCCTAATCGTAACGTAGGCTCTAGGATTGTTTTGATGTTAGGGGTATTTTGGTAATTTGGTCATTTTTAGTGATTTTTATTGTGAAGCTTCTTTTTGATCTGCAAGATGATGATTTTTATGTTTCTGGGGTAGTATTTTCCTAGCGTAACGTGATTTCTAAAGTTTTGTCAGTTCGAGATACCTCATCCGGATTTCTGAAACATATTTGGTAACAAAATAAAGCATTGGAATAAACATCCATCATTGGGACCCGTTGCGATCGGGTTGACGAGTTGATTAATCAGGCGAGTGCAAAAATGGGGTATCTACATTATCGTGTTGCATTTCATGTGTTCGATGTATTGCTTCTTAAAAGTTCAATATAATGTGTACCATTTTTTCCATGTATTTTTATAAATTTTCCATTTAGTCACAAATAATCTCACTCTTAGTATGAAAATACCATACGCAGGGAGAATCTAATAAATGGATAAAAGGAAGATTTCGTTAATATATTTTTATGATGGAGAGATCGTAGACCCATTTGGCGGGTTTAAGTATAGTGGTAAATGCAATAATAAGTATGTTGGACGTGATATTTCATTTAAAATATTAACTAACATGATGTATAAAGTCTCCGCATGTAGTTGAGATGAGATTATTTTGAAGTTAAAATACTTGTATAGAATTAATCCTCCATTCGTTGACATAGATATAGAAAATGATGCAGACGTTAAAGAGATGTTCTTTGGAGTACTGGAACATTCCCATACCATATAAGTTTTCATCAAGAAATCTCGATGCCTTGTTGAAATGAAAAATGATACCAAGCGTATGCATGCACAGAATATATTTGAAAATATGTATGGGACATCATGAACTCGTCATATCTATCATGGTAAAAAATTTATTTGTTGGGTTTTATTTGTGGTTAATACGAATGATTTACGGTTTTACTTGCAGAAGGGAAAAAATGTTAGAGTCGATTGTGGTCCTTTCGAAGTTGTTGAAAATAGAAAGATGTGCAACTAGGTTCGTTATTTCTTTAATTTTATTTTAAGTTAAGAACTGGTTATAGTCTAAGTTATATCGATGCGATTCATCTCTAATTATTCTTTCAATCCCATTTACAAAGGAATGGTGAAGACGATCATATTTCTACAAATCCAATCAAGGGATGCAATGATACTGGACGAGTTCCATATTCATCACCTATTAGGTTAGTATATGAAACTAGGCATACGCTAGGGTGATTCGAACCTTAAAAAATCATATATACTTTTTCCTTGATTTTTTGATTCATATTGTCATGGTTCCTTTTGACACAGTCATCCTCTAGTCTATCTTCGCAACCATCCTAGGCACCAACGTGAAGGGATTTAGTTGAGTCATCAACAAGTACAAATGTAGGTTAAAATATAATAAAAAATTTAATTGAGCTATTAATCAATAAAAAAATTTTAAATATGTAAAAAGAGCAAAATTAACTCTAAACAAAATGAAATTTAGTTCAATTATTAATCAATCACAATGTATACAAAAATAACCCTAAAAAAAAAATAATGAAGTTGAACTAGTAGCCTAACAAATTTAGGTTTAAATATGTAAAAAAGTCAAATTACCTAAGAGAGGAGATCAATAGTCAATAGAGCAAGAGTTTCCCTCTCTCAAATGATGAAAGGAGATGAAAATGTTTC
Source organism: Akebia trifoliata (assembly GCF_017979445.1). Taxonomy (NCBI): domain Eukaryota; kingdom Viridiplantae; phylum Streptophyta; class Magnoliopsida; order Ranunculales; family Lardizabalaceae; genus Akebia; species Akebia trifoliata. The sequence continues at coordinate 18,432,550 of NC_141384.1, read as the reverse complement.
ACAACAAGGGTTGGAGAAGACAAAGTGCAGTCGACCAAGAGTTTCCCTCTCTTTTTACTATGGAGTAAGAGAGTCAATCTAAAAAATTACTTGGATTTGAGAGATGGAGAAGATAAAGTGTTGTCAAGCAAGATCTTTATGTCAACAGAGAAGACAAGTAAATCCAAGTTTAGATTTTATGGATTTGAGAGATAGAAAAGATGAAGTTCAAATTTTTCCTTATTTTTACCGTCTACTAAGAGAATGAATGCTAAATGTTTTTTGGATTTTGAGTTATTGTGAAGGTTATAATTGTAAATGCATATTTAAACAAAAAAGGGCATTTTCGGTACACAAATTTACCATTTTACTATTTTTACTATTTTGGTAAAAAAAAAATTAATTTCAAAAAGGTCAATTTACCATTTTCGAAATTAATTGCTACAGTGTACCGTTTTGGTAATTAATTTCAAAAACTGTACCATTTTGGTATTATTCTTGAATTTATCTAAGGCTATTGTAGACACCCCAATTTGTTTGGACTGAGCCCAACAGCTCCTAGAACCCTGTCGGGTAGGGCTTGGCCCAAAACAATCTATCAAAAGTCCAAGAAGGGCCATTTAAAGAAGGCCTAAAACACTGAAAGCCCAAATCAAACTTAGGCATGGACTAGGCAAAGTTGTGTCCTGATTGTGGGTCCTCTAAGTACCCCTTTATCTTTTGCTCTGGCCATAGGTATCCCAAGGACCCTTGAGATTTTTCTCAAGTCCTTGCCCCAAGCAAGGACTAGAGTGTTTTATATTATTTTATTAGTTTCAACTCCCATGTGCTATAGATTTTGTTAAGGTATTTTTACACTTTAACCCTCACTAATCACTTGTTGCCTCTTTTGCCAAGAGACATTTAAGGTAAATTATCCTTTTTAGTCATTCATTAATCCTTTTCTTAAGGTTTTCATTAAGGGTTTTTTTTTTTTTTTTTTTTTTAAATTTATGGCATCTTCCAAGGTAATTTCTTCTCCCTTCTCAAAGCTCGATTATATCTCTACCGTTAGTTAGTTGAGATCCAAATCAAAGTAATTGACTCTTAAGACCTTCTTTTGAATAATTTTTTTCCATCCATCAAAGCGTCCATGTCATTGACCAAGTTCAAGGGACTAAAACCCTTTTATCCATCAAAGAGAATTCTCTGGAACTTAGGAGCAATTACCCTCATAACCCAAGTTGTTAATACTCAAAGGAGAGTAATTAATTCAAAAGACCCTTCATGTCTGGATAATTGCATATTCTCATACTGGTTTTTTTAATGAAATTCAAACTTCTCTCAATGGCATGGACAATTCAATCCTTTAAAGAATTCTTGAGTGACCTTAAGGAAGATTTACACTCTTGTCCCTTGATCATAATTGTGTGGTCAAAATCTGGTGGATGGCTCTGATGGACTCTACCTCACTGATATGAAGTCGCTCCAAGCACCTCCCTCTTCGCAGTGGCATGGTACCTGCCAAAATCCCTCCGATGCTCAAGTTAGAGAAGTCAATGAATAGTCTAAGAAAATTGGTTAGACCTCTGATCCTTCCAAAAGATTTCCTTAATAGTGCTTACTATGCTATATATAATCCCTGGCAACGAAGCAGGGTTTCCCCATTTTAGGACGGCAATCCTGGAATCTCCCTTGACTCTGCGGGGTTGTTTACCTAATGAAGATCTTTTAGATTGATTGTACTATTTTGTAGAGATCTCCTAAGAGATTTTTGGGATTGACGTGCGCATATCAGACTTACGGTTATTCTATGACCTGGCCTGTCATGCTTAGCTAGCCTGATTTCATTTAATGTTGTTCTGCCCTTCTAGTCAAACTAAAGAGGTCTCTACTTTGACCTACCATGTTTAAAGGGCAGCACCTGTATGCTAACCTGCACCTGGCACTACTTAATCAGTTTGGACATGTATACGACTTAGATTACTATTAAATTATTTTCCTTTACAATTACCCCCTCTCGAGGAGGTATGAAGTCTCTTCGTCTCCTCAAGACATGTTTCTACTTTCTTATTGGCTGCTTTGATCTTCATAATTATGTCTGTTCTTTTTGAATCGACACATTCAATGCAACGTCATTTCAAATCTCTTCCAATGATTGAGGTAGATCACTACTTATCCGTGTCTCTCCACGTGTTTCACTACCTTCTATACTACCCCCAAACTACGATGCTTAAGTTGGACTCAAGCTTTCCTCTCAAGCGTACGTGTTACTTTGTCTATTCTTATAAATAAGGGACTTAGTACTTATTTTTCTTCGTACTGTGCTAAAACTCTAAAATCTACTTCTTGTGAAAAGCTCTCTTTCTCTCTTTTCTTGCTTTGCTGCTACTATTACCTCTCTCAAACCGAGGTAATCTTCTTTCCTTTCCTTATTTTTTCTATACATTTTGCTTTCTTCATGGCTCTTAGTGCAACCTAACCTCAGTGGAGTCTCTATATTCCCATCTTTGTGCATATTAGGGTCAGCGAGGACCCTAACACCCCTGGCGAATGTCGTCAGGGAGAAATTATGCTCTATGCTGGCCAAATTAAAGTTGTCCTCAATTTCCCTCTCTCTCCCTTCCTTAGAGAGGCACTGAGTAAGATAAACCAGACCCCAGGCCAAATGTTTGAAAACTTCTACTGCCTGGTAGAGGTTGTGGAGAAGATGGGTATAACCCCCTAAAACTCCCTTTTTAGATATAACTTGAAGGTCATTCCCCAATGCCCGGGATTCTACTCATTGTCCTCCAAGAGTGTAGCAGTAACATTGGTTCCTTCTCTCCCCAATTCTGACAAAGGGTGGCACAATGACCCCTTGTTCATCTCTAGGGACTAGGAGTTCACCCCTGGTATTGCCCATGAGGGATTTAGGGTCCCTCAAACTTTTCAGGGTAATTGCTGGTTGTGTCTCACTATTCTACTTGGTTTGCGGCTTGTTCTACTTTTAAATATTACTTTACTTTCTTCATAGATTCTTTCGCTCTTACTGTTGTTGAGACTAGGAAGGAGCAATGCAGAGCATCCAAAGATCGAAGTCTTGTGGCAGTAGACCTCCAAACCAGAGCTGTTAAAGAGGCGATGGTGGAAAATCTCCTTTCTACTGTGCTGTGGCTACCTGCACGACAAGTTTCCTCTGGTCGTGCTGAGTGGACTGTGGAAGATCTTGATCCATTTCCTCCACTATGAGGGGTTTTATCTTGCCAGGCTTCTTTTTCCCAGGCCGAACAGGATCTGAAACATTTTGATCCATTCTATGACTCCATTTCTGACCCTTATTCGTCTACAACTTTGCTAGGGTCTTTCGATGTCATGAACATCGACCTCTTGGAGTTCTTGTTCTCATGTTTCCCTACCATCAGGGCTACTCTTCTCACTGGCCCAACCAAGAGAAGGAAGAAAAAAAGGAGTAAGACCTCTCGAGGCTCCACTCTTACTAGAGAGGCTAGCCAGCTAGTTGTAATGCCTAGGGGACTGGCTGCCCTTGCTTCTACTTCTGCCTTTGTTTCTATTTTAGTTGCTACGGATGCTATTACTATAGTGGTTGTTGTCCCTACTAAGCTTCTTAAGGAGATTCAAACTCAGGCAGGTCAGTGTTTTGCCACTTCCAAGGGGTGTAGCCCTATTTTTGACCTACATCCATGAAAGAGGTATCGGTTGGTCAGAAAAAGTTTGAGAAGTCCTTCTCCAGAAGAGTTCGAGCATGAGGGCTTTGGACATCGCAAGACTCCTCTAGAGGCAGTTGCATTTGCCTGGATGGGTCATGGGGCCTTCCTCCAAGATGGGAATGAGAATAATGTTTTTCGACCCCTTTCTTACATTTACAATAAGAGCTGCGGGGTAAAAGAGCCTATTATCATTACTTCTCTGCTCTCCCAGTCCATTTCCCCTAAAGACTAGGATGTCGCTGACTGGGCTTTGGTTGATTTGCCCACGACCTTCATTAGGTAACTCTTTGCTCTTCTTGTCCTGTTATCTATTATGTATTTTTTACTCACTCAAATGCCTTACTCTGCTTCGTAGGCCCATGTTTATGGAACCCAGGCCTTCTTGAAGTAGTGTGAGGCTGAGAACCAAGCAGCTATCCTGGCCAGGGAGCATGAAAAGAAAATAACTTTGCTCCAAGCTAATCTGGCCTCTTCTAGCCAATTTTCCTGAGAGGCTAAAGAGGAGATGGAGGCTAATCTAGCTTAGTTTTCCAAGGCTAACTTGGCCTTGGAGGCCTCCAATAGGAAGCTGATAAATATCCAAGGTGTTCTGCAGCTAGAACTAGCCAGCTACAAAGAGAGTATGCAGAGGAGAGATGTAGAGCTAGTAGAGCTCCAAAAGAAAGTGCAACAACAAGAGCTCGAGCTAGGCTCTTTGAGAGCAAGTGTTGATTCAGCTAGGGTAGCTTAGGCTAAAGAAGATGAGGCTAAGACCAAGAGGTTGTTGGGGCAACTACAAGCCCAATACTCTCGGTTGGCAGATGAAACTTCTACTAAGGCCTATTATGAAAGCTTTGAGGTTGCCCGACTTTAATATGAGGAGGAAGAGGAAGAGGGAGACAAGGAGGAAGACATGGATGACACCCCTTTGGTTTTTCCTACCAGGAACATACCTTGGATTGGATGCTATGGATGTATCCCACCCTTCCAGTTGGATGAGGAAGTGAACTCTATGGCTGACCTGAAACGATCCCTTGGTGAGCTAATGGAGGCTGGGTCTACCTTCAAATTAAATCATGCCTAGGCAATATATTCTTCAGTCTAGACCAGTGATCTATCCCCTGCTCTACCTTAAAACATGCCTCTAGTCCCTATTATTGGCGTGGACCAAGACGAAGTAGCTGTAGACACCCCATTTTCGCACTCGCCTGATTAATCAACTTGTCAACCCGATTGCAACGATTCCCAATGATAGATGAATATTCTAATATTTTTTATTTGTTACTAGATATATTTAAGAAATTCGGATGAGGTATCTCAAGTAAGCAAAACTTTAGAAACCACGCTACGCTAGAAAAATATTACCCAAAAATATAAAAATCATCATTTTTAGACAAAAAGAAGCTTTACAAGAAAAATCGCTAAAAAAATAATCAAATTATCAAAATACCCCTAACGTCAAAACATCCCTAGAGCCTTTATTACGCTTAGGAAAATCCTTTTGAACATATAAAACAACAAATTAAAATCAAATAAACTGCTTCGCCAATTTTTACAAAATTCGACAAAATTATGAAAATGCCCTCATATGGTCCTCGACCATTTCATGCCAAAAACCCACAAATAACACAAATTGATACTCCCATTGAATTTCTTACAAAAAAAAATGATTTCAAAACATCAAAAAATGACTTCAAAATGCAGAAGCCCTCTTTGAGGGCAAAACGATAATTTTCCAACCCTAAAAATTTAAAATTTTAAAATTAATAATTAAAATATTAATGAACGTAAAGTGAAACCTTAATAAATTTAAATTTAAATTTTAAACAAATAAAATCAATTAATTAAGCCCACGGGCCAAATTTTAAGTAGTGGCCCATTTAAGTGGGAACCTAATTGATATTTATTAAAAAAACCCTCCATTTGGGAGCCCAAAGAATTAAAGATATAATTAGGGAGGTTCTCCTAAAAAGCTTAAAAATACTTTTTCATTGTGCGTAAGAATGAAAACCTTAATTTCAAACCCTAATTAAATCCTAATTCACCTTATCTAAAAGAGACTTAGTCAAACTAAAAAGATTTAAAAAAAATCTATAAACAGGAGCCTCACAATCCAATCTCGCAGGTCAAGAGAAACTCTAGGAAAAAGAGGTCAGAAACACCACCCAACCTTCCCAAAACCTTAAGTTCGAAGTCCCAACTCCCTACCTAACATCCAAACTCCAGTTTTTGCTCAAAAAATACCCAAAAAATCCTCCAAAAACACGTAAATCTCTTCCAAAAAATATAAAATAAAAAATAAGAAAATACTCAGATCTAGTAGAAGGATACCTCATCTTGGAGATCAGAAGTGGATCCAGTGACGAATAAAAAATAGGAAAACTCACACGAAGACGTTCTCCACAAACTCTAAGGGAACCAATTGTCGCAATCACTCAGTTAAGTTAGGTTTTTTATTTTATTTTTAATTTTTTAGGTCATTTTTAGCAATGTAATAATTTTTGAAAAAAGTAGAGATTGGCATTTGCCAGGCGGGATCGGTACCTAACACCTTTCGATCTTGTAACGTGATCCCCGAACCCTTTTTTTTTGTAGATTAGTACCTTTTCCGATTTAGAGTCAATATTCGATTCCTAGACCATAATAACTAGGTGGCAACTCAGAAACCCCAAAAAAGTTGATCCACAACCCGCGGATCGAGGGTGCTTTCAACGACTAATCTTCCAAGCACTACTATTGAAATGAATCCTCCCCTTTCAACTTTTGAGGCTGATCCTCCTATTTTTGCTACTCAGACTTTGCTTTCTACCAGCCAGCCTTCCACTCTTGATTGAAGATCGGTTCTTTGTTTTTTGTTACTACATTTTGTACTATCCCAACTTTAGGATCTCTCTCTTGTATTTTTCCCTTTACTATTAATGGATTTTTTTTTTCTTTTTGCACATCTATTGTTACATCTGAAACTTTACCCTTTTGTTTTACTGTTTTACACTTCATACATAATCTGCTAATCTACTTTCAAACTTAGCATAAATTTCAACATTATACTTTGCTTAAGAATCCCAGTAAGTCTATTATGTCACGTCACTTACTTTACTGAAGCTTACTTAAGCCATCTGCTCACCTGTTTCTAATAAGAACTCAATCATGTTGTTTGCACTTGTACAATCCATAGCTGAACTGTTGCACTACTTATTATGCTCATAGCACTGCTGCTCTGCTTATTATACTATTATTCTGCTTAAACTGCTCATGCCTACTACATTCTGCTTATTATGCTACTACTCTACTTAAACTGCTATTCTGCTTAGTTTCTCATACTGCACTGCTACTCTGCTTGTACTACAAAATACTGCTCATAATTACTATTTTTTCCTCCTAGGTTCTACCTTAAGTAAGTTTTACTTAGGTGAAACCTTCTAATGTTGCGGATCTTGAGCTATTATCCTTGTAGAAGACTCTAACATTACTTTAACTTTCAACTCTTTCAATAATTAAATTTAGTTCTCTTGAACTCGTGATAGAGTAAGACCTCGACTGCCTTCTTACTCTACCAATGAAGGTAGAAAAGATCCACGTAAGTCTGGATCCATGTGGGATCCGCATTAGTGTTTTTGTTACTCATATTAGAGTTAGGCTTTGACCAGCTTCTTACTCTGCCAATTAAGGCAAAGAAGACCCATATAAGCCCGAATCTAGGTGGGATCCAACTTAAGTGTTCTTGAAACTCGTGATAGAATAGGACCCCGACCAACTTCTTACTTGGCCAATAAAGGTAGAGAAGACCCATATAGGTCCAGATCTAGGTGGGATCCACATTAGACTATTGTTACTTGGGTCAAAGTTGGGCCCCGACCAGCTTCTTACTCTGCCAATTAAGGCAGAGAAGACCCACATAGGCTTGTATCCAGGTGGGATCCATCTTCAGTGCTAATTCTTAAGCATAAGTTAATAACGATAAAACTATTATACATTGATAATACCTTTTTAAGTTACAAGCATTCCATGGTCTAGGCAGCTTTTGATTGGATATCGTTATCAAGTAATAGACTCCCTTCTTGTATACTTTTGCTACATTATACGACCCTTCCCAGTTAGTGCTCAATTTACTGAAAGCGCCCTCCATCTACGGGTTGCAAGTCCGCAGTTTTGGGTGTTGGGAGTCGCCACCTAGTTTTTAGGTCTAGGAACCTAATCATGACTCTAAACAAATGAATAACACTAATCTAAGAAAAATAAATTATGGGTCTGGGGATCACGTTACGAGGTTGGAAGATGTTAGAAACCAATCCCGTCCAGTGAATGCTAGTCTCTATTATTCCCACAAAAATTACATTGTAAAAATAACCTAGAAAAAATAAAAACAAAAATATACCTAATTTACCTGGGTGATTGCGATAACTGGTTCCCTCAGAACAGGCGGAGAGCGTCCTCGTGTGAGTTTTCCTACTTTTTAATTGTCACTGGATCCATTTCTGATCTCCAAGACAAGGTATCCTTCTCCTAGATCTGAGTATTTTTTAATTTTTTGGATGTTTTTTTGAAACGTTTCTCGGTGTTTGTGGAGGGTTTTTGGGTGTTTTTTAAACAAAAAATTAGGGTTTAGATGTTAGGTAAGGAGTTGGGACTTCGGATTTAGGATTTTGGGAAGGCTAAGGGTGTTTCTGACCTTATCTTCCTAGGATTTCTCTTGACCTACGAAATTAGGTTGTGGAGGCTCTATATTTATAGAGTTTTTTGGGTAGAGTTGGTGTTGGATTAGGTCTCTTAGGATAAGGTGAATTAAGGTTTTATTAGGGCTTTTGAATTTAAAATTATGATTTTGAATTTAGATTTTTAATCTTACGTATAATGAAAGAATATATTTTTAAGTTTTTTTGGAAAATCACTTAATTATATCTTTAATTTTTTGAGCCCCCGAATGGAGGGGTCCTTTAATAAATATCAAGGGGGCTCCACTTAAATAAGTGGGCAACCACCTAAAATTTTTCTTGAGGGTTTAATTGATTGATTTTATTCATTCAAAATTTTAATTTAATTTTATTAAGGTCTCACTTTACAATAATTAATTTTTTATTTATTAATTTTAAAATTTTAAAATTTTAAAATTAGAAAATTATCGTTTTGCCCCCGAAGGGGACTTTTGTGTTGATAAGTCGTTTTTCGATGTTTTGAAGTGTTTTGAAATCAGTTTTTCGAAAGGAATTCGATGAGATTATCGGTTTGTGTCATTTATGATTTTTTATGTATGAAATGATTGTGAACCTTATGAGGGGCATTTTCGTAATTTTATCGAATTTGGTGAAAATTGGTGGAATGGTTTATTTGGTTTTACTTTGTTATTTTATATGTTGGAAAGATTTTCCTAAGCATGATGTGGGATCTAAGGATGTTTTGATGTTAGGTGTATTTTGGTAATTTGATCATTTTTTAGAGATTTTTATCATAAAGCTTCTTTTTGTCTAAAAATGATGATCTCTATGTTTTTGGGGTCATATTTTTCTTATCGTAGTGTGATTTCTACTATTTTATTTGTTTGAGATACCTCATCTGAATTTCTAAAACACATCTAGCAACAAAATAGAGCATTGGAATATCATCCATCATTAGGAACTGTCGCAATCGGGTTGACGAGTTGATTAATCAGGCGGGTGCAAAAATGGGGTATCTATAGATGCCCCTCTTTGGCAGAGGATTGAAGCAAACTAGATAGCAAATCTATTTTGGTAGATAGTGCGATATCTAAATGCCAAAGCTAATGACAGTTCATTTTGCAATCGGATTTAGCAATTCTTAGGGATGTTCGGATCTTTGAGGGTAAACTCCCCTGAACTAAAAGTATGTCAGGTCCTCAAGCCTGATCTCTCACTGAAGATTGTCAGATCCTTAAATTTAAAAAAAAAATTTCTTAACTAATAAAAAATGCATGTGTGTGCAATGGGTGATGCCTACTGAGTATTACATCGGATCATTGAGAATAAACTCTCTTCGATAACCACAAATGTCAAGTCTTATAGATCTTCTCTCACTCACGATGATGATTCAAATTGAAATGCACATACGCAATGAAAACAATCACACAATATAATAAGTTTGAATAACAAGATAGGTGATGTAGAAACTCCATTAAATCCTATCGAAATTCGTTTTTAGAGTTCGAAAAAATTTGAGTCTCATTTATTGGACTCGAGCTTATTGGAGCTACGTTTCTCGGGCTAAGGTTAGTAGGAACTTAAAAAATCATATTCAAGTTGGAGTCTCATTTCTCGGACTCGAACTAAGGTTTATAGGAACTTAAACAATCCTGTTAATTCATTCAATGATTCAAATAAAGTCGGAGTCTCATTTTTTGGACTCTGGCTAAGGTTTACAGGAACTTAAACAATCATGTTAATTCATTCTATGATTGAAGCAAAGTCGGAGTCTCGTTTCTCGGACTCTGATTGAGGTTTACAAGAACTTAAACAATCCTGTTAATTCATTTTATGATTCAAACAAAACTGGAGTCTCGTTTTTCGGATTCTTGCTAAGGTTTACAAGAACTTAAATAATCCTATTAATTCATTCTATGATTCAAACAAAGCTGGAGTCTCATTTCTTGAACTCTTGCTTAGGTTTACAGGAACTTGAACAATCCTGTTAATTCATTATATAACTCAAACAAAGCTGGAGTCTCGTTTCTCAGACTCTAGCTAAGGTTTATAGGAACTTAAACAATCCTGTTAATTTATTATATGATTCAAACAAAGCTAGAATCTCGTTTATCAGACTCTAACTAAGGTTTATAGGAACTTAAACAATCCTGTTAATTCATTCTATGATTCAAACAAAGCTGAAGTCTCGTTTCTCGGACTCTAGCTAAGGTTTACAAGAACTTAAACAATCTCGTTAATTCATTATATGATTCAAACAAAGTTGGAGTCTCGTTTCTCGGACTCTGGCTAAGGTTTACAAGAACTTAAACAATTCTGTTAATTCATTCTATGATTCAAATAAAGTTGGAGTCTCGTTTCTCGGACTCGAACTATTGGAGCCACACTTCTCAGGCTTAGATTAATTAAGGACTCAGTATTATCGAACTCAAAGATCGGGAGATTGGGCTTTTATTGGCTTATCATGCATCTAGATTCATAATTATCATTGGGCTTCGTCGGACTTTGAAACTTTTGAACAAGATTTTTCTTTTTATCATGTGATTAAGAACAAAAATTTGGAATAACAATGACTTTCAAAAATGCCCCTAGTTTCAAGATTGACTTTAACTAGAACTTGACTACGAAACTAATGGAATGGATTGCACTTGAAAAATATGAACGAGCCACTATGGACTTTGATATATGACAAGTAGAAGAATCGACATTCCTTTAAATTTTCAAGACTCTTAAGATTATCATATATGCAATAAGGATTTGATCATTTTCTTTTTGAATTTCCTTTGAAAAATACTTGAGCTGGACTTAAAATCTTGATAATTATTGGATTAGAAGATCTTTTTCTTCAAAGTGGTCGATGGTTCTACATTTTCCTTTGGCGAACACTTGGATCAGTAAACATACTCTTAAAGATCTTATAATGTTCAAGATGGCTTCTGAGTTTCTTCGACTTCAACATTGTTTTCGTCGAATGTTGTGGCTTGAATGGTTCTGCATTTCCTAGTTTTTACACAAACTTTTTTTTGAATTTTTCTTCTTGATGGGACATTTCCTTCTATTTGATGATACCTTAATTTTTGCCTAGATCGCCTCTTCAGGTTTTCAATCTAGTGGGCTTTATTTTTCTTTTTCTGATGATACCTTGATTTTTGCCTAAGTTGCCTTTTCAAGTTATCAACCTAGTAGTTATTCTTTTTTTATGGTTATGCCCTAATTTTTGCCTAAGTCGCCCTTTTAGGTTTTCGACTTAACGGACTTCTCTTTTTTCTCGAAAGATATTGAATAATCAACTCGACAATTTCCTTTTTCATTTTTCTTCTCAATAGGATTTTTCCTTTTTTGTGTGTCATAATATTTGTCTAAGTCACATTTTCAAGTTTTCAACCTAGTAGGCTTCTCTTTTTTTATTGATGATCTTTAATCTTCAACTCGACAATTCTTTAGTTTCTTGCATCTTAACCGAGTCAATTAGCATTCAGGAGGACTTACTAGGTGGTCTTAGGACATGGTTTAGAAAGAAAAAGGTATAAAGACTCAACTTTTCCAAAATGCCCATAGTCTGATATTCTCTTTTTTCTAATGCCCTTAGTTTGACATTCTTTTTTGTAAATTCTTTTGACTCTTTTTTCTTCAATGCCCCTAGTTTGACATTATTTTCTTTTCTGTCAATTCTTTTTATTCTCTTTTTTCTAATGCTCCTAGTTTGGTATTATTTTCTTTTGAACCTTTTAATAGGGAATTTTCCTTTTGTATGGTACTTTTCTTAAGAGAATACATTTTTTTGCGTGACCGAGCCTGAAGTAACTTCTCAGGTTGCTTTCGTACCCCAAATCTTTCTTTTTTCTTTTAGGATCAGGTCAAAACATAGTTCATACTAAGATTTCCCTCCCAAGGTTGGTTGGTGTGGTTTAGAAAGAAGAAGCTACTGATTTTTTTTAAAGGTTGCGAGGGACTATAGAAGGTTATCTTTTTCTTGGTAAGACAAGAAAATTGTTCGACCAAAGAAGGCCTCCTTTGGTGAAATGCTAATTGATTTGGTCAAGATTCTAGGAACTCAATGTCTTGATTGCTTTGTCAAGTAAGGTCTTCTTTTGAGAATGAGTAATCTGCAGTCTTTTTTTGAGAAGAAGTAATCTTCGATCTTCTTCTGAGAAGAAGTACAGAATTGAATGTGATTGAGTTATTTGTATTTGACATTGACTCATTCAACCCTTTCCAAACTTCAAAGAAGATCTCATATTTTTTTATGAATGAGAACTCTTCTCCCTCTAGTGAAAAACATGATGGATCCCTTCTTGTGGGTCTTAGCACCTTTATCGATGATTTCAACTACATCATTCTTGACTAATAATCTTTGATTTTGAAGTTCACCATCGACTTTATGCCTTGATCTATTTTGGTGCAATCTATCAATATATCCTCATGAGACCATACAGGAACATTCTTGAATTTCTCAAGTAAGTATATTATTCTTTCATGTTCCTTTGAGGATAATGTATTACCAATTTGCACTTTTGAGTATACTCTTTAATTCTAATATTTATCAAATTTGATTAGTAAGCTTTAAGGCATTACTCATGTCAAATTTTATGTTCACATCATTATTGCACGCATGATAATCAAAAGCTTCTTTCAAACTAGACTAAAACTCAAAAATTAAAGAAAAATTAACGTAACTGAAATGACCAACTGAGTTTAAAGATTGGTAAAAACTGAACTGAAACTAAAAGAAACTCAGGGATATTTATCTACAAAGCAGGGAGGTCCTTCTGGGTGGATGGACTACTTGGACTTGAAATTGGTACTTTGACTAAATGACTCTTTTGACGGACCAAAAATGACATAGATGGTGATTTAGAACGTTTAGGAACAATTATTACTTGAGTGAAAGTATACCAAGATTAATCATTGATTCTGAAGATTTGACTCTTAACCACATGATTAAAATTTTGATGTATACTAGCCCAAGTTCGGTGGAAAACATCGAATCCAATGTACTATAAGTCTACAGTGGCCACAAAGGTGATAACGGTTAGTCACGGGTTTACTCCTGATTGGTATTGAACCTTTGATCAGAAAAATTAATTTGACCTTAAGATCAACTATTTTTGGTATAAAATAGTCTGAATCTTTGAAAGTAAAACCAATTGGTCTAACCGGTTTGGTGTTGATCAGTTTGATCCATTTGCCAACTGGGCCAATTGATTTACATTTCACACATTGGGTCGGACCGATATTGCGGATTTAGTTTGCACGGTCTGGACCGGTCCGCCCATTTACCTGTTGATTGGATTGAATAGAGCAACCCGGGAATACTTGAAATCGCCTCGACCCCCAGCCGTCCGCTAAAAAGCAAATTAGGGGTCTGTACTACGTATCTCGGGGATTTTTAAAAGAATAGGGAGTCGCCACCTAGTTTAGGTCTAGGAACCAAAATTAACTCCAAATGGATATGGGTCGGTCCGTGGATCAGAAAGATGGGTAAGGGGTCAAGTTACGGATTTCGGAAGGTGTTAGGCACCGAACCCGCGTGATCAAGATGATCAGTCTCTATTGCGATCTAAAAATATCCTACAGTCAACATTCAAAGACTAAAAGTCAAACTAAGGTCCAATCATCATCAAATTGCATCGGATTTACTAAACAAATCCTACGGTTAAAATAATTACATGATTTAATGAGGCAAACATGACACCAAAAATTAATGGATCAATTCGATCATATTTTGAACAATACGAAATCGATTTTCAATGCCGCGTATATACGATTAGTGAATTTGCTCATTGACGATATTTTATCAAAGAGATTCGATTTTTGAACCATTACGTGCATTAAATTCAGTGGGTTAACTCACAAAGTTTGAGTTGACATGTGTATTAAATCGGTGAGTTAACCACGTGCCTAATTTTTAAAATAAAATCGATTCAAATTTTCAATGTCCCAAAAATCAGCGAGTCGACTCGCAATTTGTTAATCAAAAGAATCCTAATTTTTTTTTCGGAATTGCCACGTGTATTAAATCGGTGATTTAACGCACATGCCTAATTTTTAAAAATTCAATTCAAATTCTCAATGTCCCCAAAATCAGCGAGTCGACTCGCAATTTTTTACATCATAAGAATCATAATTTTTTTGGAATCGCCAGGTGTATTAAATCGGTGATTTAACCCACGTGTCTAATTTTAAAAAAATTTGATTCGAATTCTCAATGTCTCCAAAATCAGCGAGTCGACTCGTAATTTTTACATCATAAGAATCATAATTTTTTTTGGAATCGCCACGTGTATTAAATCGGTGATTTAACCCACGTGTCAAATTTTAAAAATTCGATTCAAATTCTCAATGTCCCCAAAATCAGCGAGTCGACTCGTAATTTGTTAACCAAAAGAATCCTAATTTTTTGGAATCGCCACGTGTATTAAATCAGTGATTTAACCCACGTGCCTAATTTTTAAAAAAATTCGATTCAAATTTTCAATGTCCCCAAAATCAACGAGTCGACTCGTAATTTTTATTGTGAAAATTGATTTTTTATTTTTATCTTTCGTGTATACCAATAATTTTTATTGAGTAGATCAACATTAATGAGTTAACCCATTAACATCAAAAGTCGACGAATCGACTCGATAGACATCAACAATCATTGAACCGGTCCACCAACTTGAAAATAACGAGTTGGCCCAATCAATCTATCAACAAAAATGGTCGAATTGATCCACTAATTTTTTGAAAAATTAAAGATTGCCATTAATACCACGTATGCCCCCAAAATCAACGGATTAATTCGAATGCATAAAACTGTGAAATCAAGAATTAATAATAATAAAAATAAACTAAAAATAAAAAAATAAAAAAAAATAAACAAATGAATAAATAAAATAACTTACCTTCACCAAATAATTTTGGATGCGTAGATTCCTTCAAAAAGAAATTGAAAAGCTTGTGACACCCAATGATGTTGGAATAGGAGGAGATGATGACCGTTGTGGGGTGTCCAATAAATCAAAGAAGGAGCGTTGTCAAAGAGAGAGAGAAATTGCTATTATTTTTTTTATGGAGTGAAAGAGTATTGGAGAAAAGTTATAGGATTAATGGAGATACAAAAATGGGCAGCAAGATAGATGAAATTGGAGCTTTAATGGGTGGAATATGATGAAGGTGTGGCTGTAATGGAGATAAAAAAGTTGCAGAAATTTATTTAATGGGGGAGGAAGAAGATGGAAAGTTGCAGAATTTTTAATGGGGTGGAAGAAGATGGAAAGTTGAAGAATTTTTAATGGGGAGGTTGCTGAATTTTTAATGGGGGAGGAAGAAGATGGAAAGTTGCAGGTTTTTTGGTTATGGAGGGTAGTAAAAAAAAACGTCGGCTCGAGTCCCCTTCAATGGTCCCTTGCCTTTTCCTTTTATAGTGTTCTCCCCAAAAATCATGAGAGAGGGAGAGAGGGAGAGATGGGAGAGATGGGAGAGTGAGAGGAGAACATGGGTGGTTATGAGGAGGAGTTAGAGATGTTGGAGAAGAAGATGGGGGAGTTGGAGAGTGCCCACGTTTTGTTCTCTCTCTCTTTCTTTTTTTAATTATTTTTTATTTTGGAGAAGGAGAGGTGGTGATCCCACGCTACTCGTACTACGGTAATTTCTCGCTAATGAGTTGTGATTGGTTGAATTTTATTATTATTATTTAGTTGAATTTTGGATTCGTTGACATTTTGATCTAACTTTTATTTTTTAAATTAAATTTGAATTTGTGTTTGGTTTTAAATTTTGGATTAAAATTGTTAGATTAAAATTTAATTTAATTTTGATTGTAATATTGGTTATTGGTCGATTTTATTTTGTTTCGATTGGTTGATCGTTCGATTTTAATTTTATTTTTATATTTTAATTGGTTGAGTGATTTTCAATTTGATTTCAATTTGAGTTTTAATTATTTAATTTAAATTTAATTTTTAATTTAAATTTTGAACGAGTTGATTAATTTGCGTTTTAATTTGAAATTTAAATTGATTTTAATTTTTAATTGGTCGGTTGATTGGATTTCGATTGGTCAAGTTTTGAGTTTTAGTTTGATTTTAGATTGGGTTCGATTTTAAATTTTAAATTATTGATAGAATTTGAGTTTAATTTTGATGGTTGATTACTTGAGATTTTTATTTTGGTTGATCGAATTTTTTTTATTATTATTTTTAATTTGAAAAATATTTTTGATTGGATTTAATTGTTCGATTATAATTTTAATTGTTTGAATTTTTTAATTTGAATTGTTTAATTTTTAATTTGAATTTTATTTTTAGTTTTGATTGGATTTTGATTTACATTGTCCTAGGGATCGTGATCTCTAAATTGTAGAGTTGGATATTGAGGAGTATTTTGGTCTTTTGGCAATTTTTACAGATTTTTCTCGAACTTCTCTGTTTTCATCGATTTGAGTCTCGTTAGACTCGAAATCACATTCTGAGTGCAATGGAGGTACTTTCGAGATTTTTTGGAGGTCCGAGGTATATGAGGGGTATTTTCATCATTTTGATGATTTTTTATAAATTTCTCTGTTTTCATCGATTTGGGTCCTGTTAGAGTTGAAATCATGTTCTGAGTACAATGGAGGTACTTTTAAGACTTTTCGGACATCCAAAATTGATGAAGGGTATTTTTGTCATGAAGGGTATTTTTGTCATTTTTGTGATTTTTACAGCTTTTTTGGGAATTTCAACGTGAGGTTTCTTTCAGTCACTGTGTGAGTATTTCTAAGTTCTAAAGTTATATTTTTCTAGCGTAGCGAGGTCTCTAAGTTATCGAATTGTGTAACGAACCTATGCGTACGTGTTTGCTAAGTCAGGTGTAAGATGTAGCGATCCTAAGCGTGTGTAAACTTCTATGTCGAGTTGCGACGAGTAAGGAGATGAAAAGAAACCAGAAATAGAAGAAATCAAGCAGTACTCACAAGTCTTCAAGTTCTTTTATATTCATCATTAGGAATCCACCAAAATCGGGTGACGAATTGTCGAATTAAGTAGATGAAAAAATGGGTGTCTACAGATGCCCCTCTTTGGCAGAGGGTGGAAGCAAACTAGATACCCAATCTATTGTGGTAGATAGTATGACATCCGAATGCCAAAGCTAGTGACAGTCCATTTTGCAGCCTAATTCGACAATTTGTCAAAGTATCCAGATCCTTGAGGGTAACCTCTCCTTGGAAAAATGTCAGATCCTTGAATTTTGAAAAATTCTCCTTGACTAATGCGAATGCAATACGAGTGCATAGGTGTGACATTGTGTAGTGATGAACATAAAAATTCGTGCAACATGTTTTTTTTTCAGAAAATCAGATAAAACTGAGTAAAATCTGAGCAGGTCTGAGTAAAATCCGAGAAAACATCGGCAGTGTCTGAGCAAAATCCGAGAAAGAATCTCGGCGGGTCTGAGCAAAATCGGAGCAGGTCTGAGTAAAATTCGAGAAAACCCTTGGCCGTATCTAAGCAAAATTCGAAAAAGAATCTCGGTGGGTCTGAGCAAAATCTGAGCAGGTCTGAGTAAAATCTGAGAAAACCCTCGACGGTATCTGAGTAATCCGAGAAAGAATCTCGGCAGGTCTGAGCAAAATCTGAGTAGGTCTGAGTAAAATCCGAGAAAACCCTCGACGACGTCTGAGCAAAATCTGAGCAGATTTGAGTAAAATACTGGAGTAAAAATCTCACTCCACAGGAATCAATTTTTTTTTTAGATGGTCTAGTCAACATTTGAACCTCAGGGGTTTTCAAAAAATGCTATCAAAAGTGTAAACTTTAATTTTAGATTTTCCTTATCCTTTGGGACTGGAATTAATCAGGCTTCAGAACAAAAATGCCCCTAGTTTGATAGGACATTACACTAGGGATAATTGAACATATTTTGAAATGACATGCCCCTAAAATATGCTTCCAAACAAAAGGAAAAGTGCCCCTCAATATGAAAATTAGAAGTCTTAGATTACCACAAGTGCAATAAGGATTTACTTTTAATTTCGACTTTATTGAAGATCATGAGTCAGGCTCATCTGTTGGAAACGAATATTCAATTTTGAGATTCATCTTGGAGATCACGTTCTTTCCCCTTTGGCTCGCTTAGGAAAGTACTTTTCCAGATCAGTCGTAGACGAGATACATGTGGCTTCTAAGTTTTTTTGCCTGACTTAAACTGGGTGTTGAAGCTTGGACATTCAGATTTCTGATGCTTTGACTCGGCTCATCTTTGGAAATTCTAGGCTCGACAGAGATTTTCTAGCGAGCATGCTCTAACTTTTGCCCAGACCGCCTTTTCAGGTTTTCGATCTAGCGAGCTTATAATTTTCTTTTTCTTTGCTCTGATTGTTGTCAAGGCTGTCCTTTTGGATTTTCAACCTTGTGAGCTTGCCTTTATTTTTTCCTAAGCCACCCTTTCGGGTTTTCAACCTAGCAGGCTATCCTTTTTTTTTTCTTTGGAGTTCTGGAGTTACTGTCTGATCACGCTTGCTATTTTCCTCGACCTTTTCATGCGGTACTTAGGAAGGCTTCCATAGGTGGGGTTAGGAATGGGATAAGAAAGAAAGGAGATTTGAGGCTCAAGAACCCGAATGCCCTTTGTGTGGCATTCCTTTAAAATAGTTTTCTTTTCCTTCCCCATTTTGACAATTTTTCTTTACGGGGGAACATATTTTTTATTTTTTGAACTAGTCGGGCCTGAAGTAACTTCTCAAGTTGCCTACGTACCCCAGAATTTTAGGATCAGACTAAAACGTAGTTCGGACATTTCCTTCCCCTAGGTTAGGTGAACGGGTTGAGAGAAGAAAAATTTTTTTTTTTGGCTGTAAGGGACTGAGAAAGGAGATATTTAATTGGGTGACAAGAAAATTGGTTCAACCGAAGATGGCCTCCTTAAATGTAATACCCCTTGATCCGGTCAAGATTTGTCGATTCTGGTAATTCGACGCCATCGTGATCTTGGAGTTTAACAGTTTTCCCAAGTAGTACCTCTTTGACAATAAAAGGACCTCCCCAATTGGGTTTGAATTTGCCTCTAGGATCGAAGATGGGTGCTCGATTTTCTTTAAGTAAGAAGTCTCCAACTTGTAAGTCGCGAACTTTAACCCTTTTATCAAATGCCCGAGCGATTCTTCTCTGGTAAGCTTGCACATGGTACAGAGCTCTAAGTCATTTTTCATCGATTAAGTTCAACTCTTCGTACCGGTGACGAACCCAGTCTGCTTCGGATAACTGACTTTCCATTAGAATCTTGAGGGATGGGATTTCCATTTCAACTAGCAAGACAGCTTCCATTCTGTACACTAGTGAATAAGGGGTGGCTCCGGTGGAAGATCGTATCGAGGTACGGTATGCCCAGAGCGCAAATGGTAATTTTTCAGACCAATCCCTATGCGATTGACACATCTTCTTGATAATTGTCTTGAGATTCTTATTGGTTGCTTCAACTGCTCCATTAGTCTGGGGACGGTAGGGTGATGATTTATGGTGTCGGATCTTGAACTTTGAACACAAGGAAGTAAATTCAACTTTGAAATGTGACCCATTATCAGAGATCAATTCAGAAGGTACCCCATATCGACTAATAATATGAGCTTGGACGAACTTGGTAATTTTGGATGCAGTGAGAACAGCATATGAAGTGGTCTCTACCCATTTTGTAAAATAATCAATAGCCATGAGAATGTACTTATGTCCGTTTGATGCTTTAGGTGTGATCTTACCAATTATATCAATTCCCCAGACAGAAAATGGCCATGGAGAAGTCAAACCAACTAACTGAAATGGAGGTACATGTATGAGGTGAGCATGTACTTGGCATTTATGGCAGGTCTTGACCAGGTGATGACAGTCTGTTTCCATTGTTGGTCAATAATACCCCTGTCTCATGATTAGTTTGGCTAACATTTTCCCACTCATATGCGGTCCACAGTCTCCGGAATGCAACTCTTCCATTAACCGTTCAGCTTGATTTTCGTCAACACATGACAAATGAATTCCATCATAAGACCTCTTATATAAGTTTTCTGCGTACAGGATGAACTAGGATGCGAATCTCTGTAGGGTTTGTCATTCTTTTCTTGACGCTTCAACTGGAAACTCTTATTTTTCTAATACTTTCTGGATATCAGTGTACCATGGCTTTCCGTCAGGGAGTCGAGCAGCGATGTCGACCTGATGGCAACAAGCAGGTTTATCTTTGATTTCGACGGTGATGGGCCTTAGTTACATGCCAGAAGGCAAATGGATCATCAAAGAAAGAGTAGCCAAAGCGTCAATGAATTTGTTCTCTTCCCTTGACAAATGTTGGAACAAGATGGCTTTGAACTTTCTTACTAAATTTAGCAAATACTCGTGATAGGATTTTAGTTTCATATCCTTAGTTTTCCATTCTTCCAACGATTGATGTATAACCAAGGTTGAATCTCCAAATACTTCAATTTCTGTGATACCCAGATTCAAAGCAGCCTCGAGCCCAGCAATGCACGCTTCGTATTCAACTCTATTATTAGTATTGGAGAAAGTTAGCTTAATAGCGATCGGGATGTGACATCCTTCAGGAGAGAACAAAACTGCCCTTATTTCAAACCCATTCTGATTCGCCGCTCCATCAAAATATAACTGCCATACTCTATCTCGCGATTCTTCTTCAAGGTTCAGGATATTTTCATCTGGGAATTGATCGATAGGTCTTGTTCCTTCTGTCACTGGGTGATCTGCCAAGTATTCTGCTACCGCTCTTCCCTTGATAGACTTCTGCGTAACATGCGTAATATCAAATTTTGATAACAACAACAACCAACATGCAGTTCTACCTGTCAATGTCGGCTTCTCAAAGAGATATTTTAGGGGGTCCATCCGAGATAACAGAATGACTGAATGAGAAAACATGTAGTGCCGAAACCTTTGACTAGCCCATATTAGTGCTAGGCAAGTCTTTTCGAGAGTTGAATAATTTCGTTCATACTCTAACATCTTCTTGCTAATATAGTAGATGGCCCTCTCTTTGTGATTGTCTTTGTCGTATTGTGCGAGCATGCATCCCATAGCTTCTTCCGTGACTGACAAGTAAAGGAGAAGAGGTTCACCTGGGGTAGGTGGAACCAAAATGGGTGAATTTGAGAGATACTCCTTAACTTGGTCAAAAGGTTTTTGGCATTGCTCATTCCATACTGTCGGCTCATTTTTCTTGAGAAGCTTGAATATAGGTTCACACACATTGGTGAGCTGAGCGATAAATCTGCTGACATACTGAATTCTGCCTAAAAACCCCCGAATCTATTTTTCAGTCTTAGGAGGTGCCATTTCTTGTATAGCTTTGATTTTTCCAGGGTCTACTTCGATTCTCCTTTGACTGACTACGAATCTAAGTAATTTTCCAGAAGTCATTCCGAATACGCATTTTTGAGGGTTAAGGCGTAACTGGTATTTTTGGATCCTTGTAAGAAACTTCTCTAATGTAGCGACGTGTCCCGATCATTCTTTGGATTTCACTATCATGTCATCCACATAGACCTCTACCTCCTTGTGTATCATGTCGTGCAATAAGGTCGTAGCTGCTCTCTGATAGGTAGCCCCAGCGTTTTTCAAATCGAAAGGCATGACTTTGTAGCAAAATGTTCCCCATTGCGTGATGAATAATGTCTTTTGCATGTCGCTAGGGTCCATCTTTATCTGGTTGTGCCCTGAAAACCATCCATAAACGAAAGCATGGCGTGCCCTGCTGTATTATCGACCAATACATTTATGTGAGGCAACGAAAAACTATCTTTTGGACTGGCCTTATTTAAATCTCTGAAGTCCACGCACATTCTCACTTTCCCATGTTTTTTGGGAACTGGGACTACATTAGCAATCCATTCTGGGTATTCCACCACTTCCAAAAATCCAGCATTGGTCTGCTTAGTGACCTCTTTTTAATCTTCAAAGTCCATTCTGGCTTCATACGTAGGAGTTTCTGCTTTACTGGCCGAGCATCAGGATGCAATGGAATCCAATGTTGAATGATATATGTACTTATTCCTGGCATGTCCTTATAAGACTACGCGAATATGTCCTTAACCTTTCTGAGTAAATCTACTATCCCTTCGCGTTCCTCAGAAAATAAGGTGACTCCAATTTGAATCTCTTGAGGATTATCTTTAGTCCCGAGATTGACTAGTTTTGTTTCTTCCATTACAGATTGAGCCCGACGTTCATCTTCTTGTTCAAGTAGTTTAATTAATTCGATAGGAGTTTCTTCATCAGAAGATTCGTCCTTCGAAGTCAAATTATCAGTTAAATCATTATTGCACTCGAGGTAATCAGAAACTTCTTCTATTTCATTAAAAATAGATGGGGTGACAGGACTTACTGCAGACTCGACAGACTCAACATGACTAGACCCGCCATACGACAAAGGACTCATTACATGGTAATTGGAAAAAGACCCGACTGCGGGTTTGATTACAGATTGTGGGTTTTGAACACCACTTTTGACTGATAGGATTGACACATTTCCTTCTTCGATAAACATCTGAGCAATATTGAGTGAATCCACGGTTGTCTGCCAATCACCTGCTTCTTCGAATTTTTCAGATGTTCTATCTTCTTCCTTGTCAGGCCAACCCATCCCAAAGAAAATCTCAAATCCTGGTTGGCGAGTACCCGTGACGTGGTCGATAAAGAATTCTGAAAAACCACAATAAGGGAAATCTTCTCCTGCTTTCACAAAGTGCCCATTTAGGGTTTTGCGATAAGGCTTCATGTTGATTAGGTCGATGACATGCCCTTACCTCTTCGCGTTCGCCTTATCTTTTCTTATCTTCCAATATCGGGCCCAGTCTTCCTTGGTAGGTTCGTACCCTAATCCGAATGTCCCAACTACTTCTTGAATGGTTGGTGCAGCTTTGATCCCCTGTTGTCTAGAACCCAAACCCATGCCTGGGAAGAATCTCATACTTTTGAACATGTTGGCCACACAACAGCTGAATATATTATCGATAGGTACCAGTTCTTTCGCATAATCATCCCACTGAATAGCATGAATATTTTCAAATTCAAACCCGCTGAGTTGTATTTCTTTTTCTTTGGGTTGAATTTCAGGCAGCAACTTATCCTTGGTTTCTACTTCGTTCACAATCCCCATAATTTTGGCATTCCCATGAAGTGTGATCACCAAACCATCCTTGATGAATTTAATCTTCTGATGCAAAGTAGAAGGTACGGCCTTGATCTGATGCAGCCATGGTCTCCCTAGTAATAGGTTGAAGGATGACTGAATGTCCAAGACTAGGAATTCCACAGGGAAGTCTGCTATATCTATGGATATTCGTAGCTGCAAAGTCCCTAGTACATCCCTTTTTGTATTATCATAAGCTCGGACGCCTTAGCTAGTTGGTTTGAAGTCATTTGTCTTAAACCCGAGGCAAGTGGCGGTCTTCAGAGGACAGACATTTAATGCACTTCCATTATCTACCAAGACTAGAAGGACTCTCATTCCATTGCAGTCAATTGTAATGTGCAACGATTTTGTATGGCTCGGCCCTTCTTTTGGGAGATCTGAATCTGAGAAGGATAGACTATTTTCAGCATAGGTTGCCCCTACTATACTGGCTAATTGATTTGGAGATGTGTCGAGGGAAACTTGGACTGCGTTTAGTGATTTGAGAACAACTTCCCTATGAGCTGTGGAGGCCATGAGCAAACCCCAAACTGAAATGTTGGCGCCTACATTTTTTAGTTGTTTGATCACAACATCATCCTCTTTAATGGTTTCTTGGATGGGGTCTACTTTTTCCTTCCTTGCCAAGGCTGCTGGATTGTCAACACTGAGTTCCGGTGGCTTAAAGACTCTTCATCCTCGTGTCATGTGCTTGACTTCATCACAAGAGAGTGAAAATGGCTCGTCTTCTTCGACCAATAGGTAAGGATGTTCAGCTGTTACAAAGAATGGGCTTTTCGAGATCATTTGTGCCAAGAGTTAGTTGGTATATGATGGGCTATCATAACGAGGTGGAGATAGACAGTATGATTCATCTTCAGTAAGATCAAATGGTTCATGGCTTGTACCATAGACTTCGTCAGTGAAAGCTATTCCAACAAGAGGATAACTGGGCGGTTTGGCGTAGATTGGATGGATGAGAGAAGCTGGGTCGAATGATAGTTGGGTGTTGGAGGCCATATTCAATGTTTCCTGAGGTTGATATGCAGGTAGTGGATTGGTAGTGACATTTGGCTGTGTTGGGGTAGGAATAATGACTTTTTTTTTATCATCAATGAGATTTTGGATGGCATGGTGGAGAGAGATGCAACGGTCAGTATGATGACCAGGGCTTTGATGGAATTCGCAAAAGACGTTAGGGTTATGTGAAGTTGGTAGGGGGTTTGGCAGAGGTCGAAGCTGGAGAGGGGTGAGGAGTTCTTTTTTCAATAGTTTCTAAAAGGCTACAGTGAGGGTCATCCCTAGATTTGTGAACTGTAGAGGGGGGGCTCTACCCGAATTTGCCTGATTATTGGTTCGAGCTGGGGGTTGAACTGGGGTGGTGGAAGTATTGGCTATATATGCATGATTGATGTTGGGTTTGGAATTAGTGAAGGGTTTTTTGACAGAAGAGTTGGAAAGGATCCCAAAGGCAAAGGCATCCTCAAGTTGGCTTCCAGCTTGTAACAGGGATTCGAATGTGGGGAGATACTGGGCAACTAAATGCTGAGCATACCCCTGCGAGAGGTTTTTCAAGATGATTGCCACTTGTTCCTTTTCTGATGGTCTATCCCACATCTGTGCAGCCTTAACCCTCCAACGGCTAATAAAATTGGTAAATGTTTCCCCATTCTTCTGCTTAGTGGAATCCAAATCCCTTCGAGAAGTTTTGATTTCAGTGTTGTATTTGTACTGGTGCCAGAACATCCTTGACATATTTTCCCATGTCCCAATTATAGCTGAATCTTGGGACATCAACCATTGTAACGCTCATCCTAATAAAGTACGCTGGAACAATAATGTCATCTGTTCGTTACTGAGGCCCATTGTGCGCATATTGGTAACATATACCTTGAGATGCATTTTTGCACAGCCTACTCCATTGAATTTTTCCATTTCTGAAATAACAAACTTCTCGGGCAGACGGATCTTAGGGATTTGATTCAAAGCCTCTATTCCTGTCGCAATTTCATCAATCCTTTTTATATTCTTCACGGCTATTTCCAACTGAGTCATTCTGTTGGTTAACATTGGATTCTCATTAAAATGCTCCTCATTTCCGTCAAGCTCATAAACCTCATCCAGATTCTTAGTTGTGTTACCTTCTGGTCCTTTGTCCCTTTGATCGTCAGGCTGGTCTCTTGTTGACTCAGAGATCTGTTCTAGCACTTCTACCTTACTTTGTATGTTGTTCATATCCATTGCAAAGATTGCCAGGATCTTACGAATTTTCGCGAGTTTAGATTCAGAAGTAATTTTTGATGGTTCACTTGGTACTGATGTTCTTTTCAAACGACCCGACTCTCGACTCCAACCAGGTGGCAGACGCTTAAGTTTGGGTGTAATGGTATCCTGAAACCCCATCAAAGGTGAATTAAGAATTGGTCCCTTTTGATAGCATTTGCTTTTATTATTATAATTAATTAGTTGTGCTGGTCGATCTTATGTCTGATGAGGTGATTTATTGTTAATTAGGGCCTTATAAAAAAGAGACTTCTCATTAAAAATCGTACCAATGAGACAAATGCCAACACACAAAAATGAGGAGACTCTCCTCTTAAAGCAAAGATGATTCGATCTAGGACCCTACCTGTTCTTCTACTTCTCTCTTCTACTTCTTGAATGCTTGTTGATCTTCTGATTAAATAAGTAACCGATGGTCCCAAGCGGTAGCTATGTGTTCTACCAAGTGCACAGTCAACTCTTTAATAGGATGTCGATTCCTCGGAAGCATTGGGATCCATGAAGGGAATCCTATCTGTCTTGGTATCATCCTTGGACAATAAAAATATGTATTCAGCAGACCAGTGAGCATTAGATGATCAGACCCTTTTGAAGCAAGCACGGTGCCTTCATCCATTCTTGATCCCAATCTATCCCAATTTACATCTTGTGTAGTCAAATTTGAGAGCCAGTCCTTCCAGTCTTCTATGGATGCAAAGTCCACCAATATTTCTGTTCTTGTGAATTTTTCCCATTTACTTTCCTTGATTTGTGGGAACTCTGCGATGCGAAGTCGGATACATAACCACAGATAAAGCAAATGTGGACTTCCTTGAAATTCTGCCCCTCCTGGTGCATTCTCATTTGATAATCCCTCAAAAGTCTCGAACGAGTATTGTGGGGACTGGGTTAAGCTTGTTTTTAAGTTGTCCGGTAATATCTGCGAAAAAGCCCGGTAACTGATGATCCATTATAAATGAAATCAGAAAATATGTTGACAATACCCCCAGACATAAAGTAAAATCCCTGGCCTTCCTGTGAGGTTCTGGAGCGAAATCCCTAGGATTTTCTTGTTCAGGAGTTTGGTGTACTTTTAGGAGTCTCCGCATGTTCAGTAAACCGTGATCTGTGAATCTTCTTGCTTTTTTTGGCTTAACTCCTAACCCTTTTGAGAGTTCTTTTGTGAATTTGGATTTCAATGGAAGACGAATCATCGGACCCAATGTGCTTATCCGCATAATATTACAATAATCTTCATGAGTTGGACAAAGTGTGATTGAACCAAAATGGAATACGTGGTAATTCGGGTCCCAGAAATTGGTCGCGGCACATAAGAAGTTCCAATTGACAGTTACTGACTTGAGAGAGAATACGCTTTGAAGTCCATATGCACCAAAATTATACTTTTCGATGGTGGTGAACGCATCTAAAGCTCTTTCCATCAACACTTGTACATCATCATGAGTCATCTAACCAAAAGAAACTAACTCTCATTACTGACACATTAAGCCACGTCTATATTTTGGTACGATCTTTAATGTGATTCAACCATTTTAATTTAAACAAAGGTCTGATCCATTGAATAGAATTGGTCAGATAAAAAAATTCAGTTACCACATTCGGATCGATTCTATCCAATGGATTCAAAAAAATAATATATCACCTCATTAACATTTAATTAAACCAATTAACTCAATCGGCTCGTATATTGATCCGAAAGATCAACTTACCAATTGGGCTAATGGGTTGGAAAATGATTTGGCCAACATAACTTTTCAATTACAATTATTGGGTTGGATCGATATTGCGAGTTCCATTTGAACAGTGTGAATCGGTCCACCCACTTACTTTTTGGTTAGTTTAGAGAAAAGCAACCTGGGAGCACTTATGAGCGATTCGAGTCATGGCCTAATAGGACCGCACCTAAGTTCTAGGCTTTCTATATGATTGAGACTAGGTTAGGACAAAGCTTAGGTCACTTCAACCCAAAACACCGATATACTATTCTAGTTTTACTTGGTCAAGCAGTACTTGGTGCTCCAGTTTGATATACCCGAAGGTACTGTACTGAAGTTGTAGCGTTCACAGTCGTCCCCCGTGTCCCGAAGGACCAGGTTAGTTTAGATCCGGCTACTGGATTTATAAGGACATGACATGATGCAAATATGCATATGCATGCTTGTGAGTGTGTGCAAAGGGACAAAGTGTGCCTAGGGTGTTTTTCGTAAATATCCAACCATACAAATCAAATACATCTAATCATCAATCCTAATCAAAATAGATAAACAATTAAACATATCTAATCACATGCCAACGAAATAAATGACAAAATCTAGCCTAATCTAAGAGTCTCATCGAGTCAACTGGGTTGACTCGAGGAAAAAGTCAACCTAAGGATAGTCTTGGATCAGGTCAAGTTTGACCCTAAAATCCCCAGTGGAGTCGTCACGGAAATCGCCTCGACCCCCGGTCGTCCGCTAAATAGCAGATTAGAGGTTCGTACTACGTATCTCGAGAATTTTTAAAAGAATAGGGAATCGCCACCTAGTTTAGGTTTAGGAATCAAAATTAACTCCAAATGGATATGGGTCGGTCCGTGGATCAGAGAGATAGGTAAGGGGTCAGGTTACGGATTTCGGAAGGTGTTAAGCACCGAACCCACCTGATCAAGATGATCAGTCTCTACTGCGATCCAAAAATATCTTACGGTCAACATTCAAAGACTAAAAGTCAAACTAGGGTCCAATCATCATCAAATTGCATCGGATTTATTAAACAAATCCTACGGTTCAAATAATACATGATTTAATGAGGCATACATGACACCAAAAATTAATGGATCAATTCGATCATATTTTGAACAATACGAAATCGATTTTCAATGCCGCGTATATAAGATTAGTGAATTGGCTCATTGACGATATTTTATCAAAGAGATTCGATTTTTGAACCATTACGTGCATTAAATTCAGTGGTTTAACTTACAAATTTGGAGTTGCCACGTGTATTAAATCGGTGAGTTAACCACGTGCCTAATTTTTAAAATAAAATCGATTCAAATTTTCAATATCCCAAAAATCAGTGAGTCCACTCGCAATTTGTTAACCAAAAGAATCCAAATTTTTTAGAATCGCCACGTGTATTAAATCGGTGATTTAACCCACGTGCCTAATTTTTTTTAAAAATTCGATTCAAATTCTCAATGTCCCCAAAATCAGTGAGTCGACTGGCAATTTGTTAATCAAAAGAATCCTAATTTTTTTTTCGCAATCACCACGTGTATTAAATCGGTGATTTAACCCACATGCCTAATTTTTAAAAATTCGATTCAAATTCTCAATGTCCCCAAAATCAGCGAGTCGACTTGCAATTTTTACATCATAAGAATCACAATTTTTTTCGGAATCGCCACGTGTATTAAATCAGTGATTTAACCCATGTGTTTAATTTTAAAAAAATTCGATTCGAATTCTCAATGTTTCCAAAATCAGCGAGTCGACTCGTAATTTTTACATCATAAGAATCATAATTTTTTTTGGAATCGCCACGTGTATTAAATAGGTGATTTAACCCACGTGTCGAATTTTAAAAATTCGATTCAAATTCTCAATGTCCCCAAAATCAGCGAGTCGACTTGCAATTTTTACATCATATGAATCACAATTTTTTTTGGAATCGCCACGTGTATTAAATCAGTGATTTAACCCACGTGTCTAATTTTAAAAAAATTCGATTCGAATTCTCAATGTCTCCAAAATCAGCGAGTCGACTCGCAATTTTTACATCATAAGAATCATAATTTTGTTTGGAATCGCCACGTGTATTAAATTGGTGATTTAACCCGCATGTCTAATTTTAAATATTCGATTCAAATTCTCAATGTCCCCAAAATCAGTGAGTCGACTCGCAATTTGTTAATCAAAAGAATCCTAATTTTTTGAAATCGCCACCTGTATTAAATCAGTGATTTAACCCACGTGCCTAATTTTTTTAAAAATTCGATTCAAATTTTCAATGTCCCCAAAATCAACGAGTCGACTTGTGAAAATTGATTTTTTTTTTTTATCTTTCGTGTACACCAATAATTTTTCTTGAGTAGATCAACATTAATGAGTTAACCCACTAAAATCAAAAGTCGGTGAATCGACTCGATAGACATCAATAATCAATGAACCGGTCCACTAACTTAAAAATAATGAGTTGGCCCAATCAATCTATCAACAAAAATGGTCGAATTGATCCACTAATTTTTTGAAAAATTAAAGATTGCCATTAATACCACATATGCCCCCAAAATCAACGGATTAATTCGAATGCATAAAAATGTGAAATCAAAAAATAATAATAATAAAAATAAACTAAAAATAAAAAAATAAAAAAATAAACAAATGAATAAATAAAATAACTTACCTTCACCAAATAATTTTGGATGCGTGGATTCCTTCTAAAAGAAATTGAAAAGCTTGTGACGCCCAATGATGTTGGAATCGGAGGAGATGATGACCGTTGTGGGGTGTCCAATGAATCGAAGAAAGAGAGTTGCCAAAGAGAGAAAGAAATTTCTATTATTTTTTTTATGGAGCAAAAGAGTATTGGAGAGAAGTTATAAGATTAATGGAGATACAAAAATGGGCAGTAAGATAGATGAAATTGGAGCTTTAATGGGTGGAATATGATGAAGGTGTGGCTGTAATGGAGATGAAAAAATTGCAGAAATTTATTTAATGGGGGAGGAAGAAGATGGAAAGTTGCAAAATTTTTAATGGGGTGGAAGAAGATGGAAAGTTGAAGAATTTTTAATGGGGAGGTTGTTGAATTTTTAATGGGGGAGGAAGAAGATGGAAAGTTGAAGAATTTTTAATGGGGAGGTTGCTGAATTTTTAATGGGGGAAGAAGAAGATGGAAAATTGCAGGTTTTTTGGTTATGGAGGTTAGTAAAAAAAACGTCGGCTCGAGTCCCCTTCAATGGTCCCTTGCCTTTTCCTTTTATAGTGGTTCTCCCCAAAAATCATGAGAGAGGGAGAGATGGGAGAGATGGGAGAGTGAGAAGAGAACATGGGTGGTTATGAGGAGGAGTTAGAGATGTTGGAGAAGAAGATGGGGGAGTTGGAGAGTGCCCACGTTTTATTCTCTTTCTCTTTTTTTTTTAATTTTTTTTTAATTTTGGAGAAGGAGAGGTGGTGATCCCACACTACTCGTACTACGATAATTTCTCGCTAATGAGTTGTGATTGGTTGAATTTTATTATTATTATTTAGTTGAATTTTGGATTCATTGACATTTTGATTTAACTTTTATGTTTTAAATTAAATTTGAATTTGTGTTTGTTTTAAATTTTGGATTAAAATTGTTAGATTAAAATTTAATTTGAAGTTTGATTGTAATATTGGTTATTGGTCAATTTTATTTTGTTTCGATTGGTTGATCGTTCGATTTTAATTTTATTTTTATATTTTAATTGGTTGAGTGATTTTCAATTTGATTTTAATTTGAGTTTTAATTGTTTAATTTGAATTTAATTTTTAATTTAAATTTTAAACGGATTGATTAATTTGCGTTTTAATTTGAAATTTAAATTGATTATAATTTTTAATTGGTCGGTTGATTGGATTTCGATTGGTTAAGTTTTGAGTTTTAATTTGATTTTAGATTGGGTTCGATTTTAAATTTTAAATTTATTGATAGAATTTGAGTTTAATTTTGATGGTTGATTACTTGAAATTTTTATTTTAGTTGATCGAATTTTTATTATTATTATTTTTAATTTGAAAAATATTTTTGATTGGATTTAATTGTTCGATTTTAATTTTAATTGTTTGGATTTTTTATTTTGAATTGTTTAATTTTTAATTTGAATTTTTTAAATTTTAATTTTAATTTTATTTTTAGTTTAGATTGGATTTCGATTTACATTGTCCTAGGGATCAGGATCTCTAAATTGTAGAGTTGGATATTGAGGGGTATTTTGATCTTTTGGCCATTTTTATAGATTTTTTTCAAACTTATCTGTTTTCATCGCTTTGGGTCTCGTTAGATTCGAAATCACATTCTGAGTGCAATGGAGGTACTTTCGAGATTTTTGGGAGATCCGAGGTATATGAGGGGTATTTTCATCATTTTGATGATTTTTTATAAATTTTTATAAATTTCTCTGTTTTCATCGATTTGGGTTCCGTTAGACTCGAAATCATGTTCTGAGTGCAATGGAGGTACTTTCAAGACTTTTCGAAAATCCAAAATTTATGAAGGGTATTTTCGTCATTTTTATGATTTTTACAGCTTTTTTAGGGATTTCAGCATGAAGTTTCTTTCAGTCACTGTGTGAGTATTTCTAAGTTCTAAAGTTATATTTTTCTAGCGTAGCGAGGTCTCTAAGTTATCGAATTGTGTAATGAACCTATGCGTACGTGTTTGCTAAGTCAGGTGTAAGATGTAGCGATCCTAACCGTGCGTAAACTTCTATGTCGAGTTGTGACGAGTAGGGGGATGAAAAGAAACTAGAAACAGAAGGAATCAAGCAGTACTCACAAGCCTTCAAGTTCTTTTATATTCATCATTAGGAATCCACCAAAATCGGGTGACGAATTGTCGAATTAAGCAGATGAAAAAATGGGGTGTCTACAACACCCATAGTAAGTTCGAGTCGTGACCTATAGGAAGGTTCCTAGATTCTAGGTTTACTACGTGTAATGCAATTTATCTAGCCACTCTTGCCCAAGTGTATCTATATACCTCTCGAGCGTACTCAATTAGACGGTACGTGGTGACTTGGTTTGATATACCATAGGTATTCAAAGTGATAATCTAAGACTCTAAACCAAATCTCTGAAGTCATAAATAGTCAGTTTAATCCCCAGTTGAGAGGTGGCGCACGATGCTGAGCAAGGACACTTTTAAGTCATCTCTCGTCTAGAATAGACGTAGTCTATCCCCCTTGTACCGTAGTACATCGGGACAGGATCTCGCTTAGGCACTGATTTTAACCAAGAAGTGCAGTTGGTGAACTTAGATTAATTTTGATATACCGTATAGGTACGAGTCTAGGGTTGGCAATCGGGACATGTGACTTTGCGGCTTACAATAGGACAAAGCCTCAGGTCGCTCCAGCATGGGTGCATCGATATACCTTTCAGGGTCACCTGATCAAATGGTACTGATGCCTCAATTTTATATACCCTAAGGTACGTGACTAGAGTTGTGATTTTCATGAATGATGTTGCATCTCCGAAGAGATCAGGCCACGCACTAGTGCCACGTTGGTTATAAGGGACTTGCAGTTTGTAATGCAATAATATAAATGTGCTAGTGACGTGTGCAAAGTAAGGTGAGGCGTGTCGGGGGCGTTTTCCAGATAAATGGGCCGATGGGCCAGATCAAACTATAATATATGGATGCCATGTAAATATTAATCAAGAAATACAAAAATATCCAAAACATCCAGTTCGAGATCAAAGTATGCACACCATAGAGATATATCAATCAGACCATGGCATATTATATAGACAATCAATCAGATCATGGCATATTAGATAGACAACCATTCAAGAGTAGTGCAAAATAGAATGGAAATGGTTAATCAAGATAGCACATAAATAATCCCTCATCGACCAATTATTGAGATAGGCACAAGAAATTCTCTTATCTTTTTTTTGCAGCAAAAATGAACCAGAACAATTTTTTTTTATGGTCCAATCAAAATCACTTTGGGTGATCCAAAACAAATCAAGATTTCTACGAATATTGAATTAAGGACATAATGATAATTGTAGAGTAGGGAGTCATAATTATTATTAGTATTATTATTTTTTGTAAATTGAAAAATTAATTTAATTTGACCAGCATAAAGAGAGTTCAAAATTTATTAAGGATCACTAAGCCAACGTGGTCATCTCATTGGTAATCTAATACCATAGCTTTCTAGATTTTACGGAAAAGCTTGGATCCAAAAGTGAAGAAACTATAACTTTCTTACTGAGGAAGAAATAACATTGGGAAAATTCGAATTCGCAAAGATAAGAATAGATCGACCGCTCATATATTTACATCAAATCTTTCTGAATTCTGATCTCTCTTTTATCCTTTTTCTCCCCTAAAAACAAAGAGATAACAGAAGAAAAACAAACCAAAATTTTTTTGAGGAACCAATCTCTGCAAATAAAGATCTCAAAAACCAAATAAATTATGCAATTTCCGGAGGTGGAGGTAAGTTGAGATCAAAATCAATAATTCTTTTCACCAAGAGATGATTGTGACTATCGTGAAAATCATCAACGGAAGATGAATCGGTATCGCTATGGACTTTACTAACATTGAAAGCAGCGACGGCTGAATGAAAGCCACGTCGATGATGATGATGATTTTCTTCTGATCGTGTGATCGAGTCAAAGTAAAATTGAAGATGTTGATGGAAAGGAAATCGAACGGTGGAAGAGGTAACACTATGGTGGATAAGATCAAGATCGAATGGCGGAGTGGAGGACAGTGATGAGATGTCACGACTATCTGGAAATTGTTGTAAAAGAGATCGAGGCCACCAGGATGTATTACTTCTTTGCCTCCTCACTATAATGCCTAAATTCTCAAATCTAGAATGTCCAAAACCTTCCACTATATAAAAACTGACCTTCCACTATGGAACCAGTGGTGCGATTGATCTTTTGAAGATGACAAAAGAACTACACTGAAGTTGAGGATTCTAACTACATAGTTGGTAATCACGAGGGATTTGCAATACTCAATTTAGTGTAAAGAGAATCGAAAGAAAAGAGCAAAAAAAAACCAAATAGAAGAACGTAAAGAAGAAGAAAGAAGTGAGAGATTCTCTCTGTTTGTTGCCCTTTCAGCACACATGGAGAAGAAGATATTAGAAGAAAAAAATGTTTTTTTGCTAACAGCACACCACACACGATGGTGCTGTTTTTTTTTTTTTTGCAATTTTTTTAATACCCTCCTTATCACACACAACACAATAAAAAAAATAATTTTTCTGTTACTTAGCACATCACTTACAAAAAATTTATTTTCACAACTCGTCACCCATGCATAATAACGTGCTAAAAAATTTTCATCAAAAATTTTCTAAAATAATAAACAATCCATGACTCTCATCCCAACCACTATAATTCCATCCTCAATTCATATGTCACTTTGAATCTTTCATTATTTAGGGTCATCAAAAAGTGACCTTCATTGGATAATAAAAGAAATAAAAATACAATACCCAAAATCCAAACAAATGATGCCCAAAAGAACAAAAATAATTAAATTTTAAAAAAAAGAATAAATAGACAAAGAAACAAAATAAAATAAAAACTAGGTCTATTTGACAATGCATCAATATTTGGAAATTTTCAAGTTTGATCCTCAAAAATATCCCCGCCACTGAAAGCGCCCTCCATTTGCAGGTTTCGGATCCGTTTTTGTAGGTGTTGGGAGTCGCCACATAGTTTTTAGGTTTAGGAACCTAATCATGACTCTAAACAAATAAATAACACTAATCTACGAAAAAGAAACTACGGGTCAGGGGATTACATTATGAGGTTGGAAGGTGTTAGGCACCAACCCCGCCAGGCGAATGCCGGTCTTTACTATTCCCAAAAAAATTACATTGCAAAAATAACA
Organism: Akebia trifoliata; assembly: GCF_017979445.1. Taxonomy (NCBI): domain Eukaryota; kingdom Viridiplantae; phylum Streptophyta; class Magnoliopsida; order Ranunculales; family Lardizabalaceae; genus Akebia; species Akebia trifoliata. Next base: position 18,397,233 of record NC_141384.1, on the reverse strand, counting down.
TAGAAAAAATAAAAATAAAAATATACCTAATTTACCTGGGTGATTGTAACAACTGGTTCCCTCAGAGCTGGCAGAGAGCGTCCTCGTATGATTTTTCCTACTTTTTATTCGTCACTGGATCTACTTCTGATCTTCAAGACGAGGTATCCTTCTCCTAGATTTGAGTATTTTCTAATTTTTTGGAAGGTTTCTCAGTGTTTTTGGAGGGTTTTTGGGTGTTTTTAAGCAGAAATTGGGGTTTAGATGTTAGGTAAGGAGTTAGGACTTCGAATTTAGGATTTTCGGAAGGTTGGGGGGATGTTTCTGACCTCTTTTTCCTAGGGTTTCTCTTGACCCTATCAAATTAGGTTGTGGAGGCTCTATATTTATAGAATTTTTTGGGTAGAGGTGGTGTTGGATTAGGTCTCTTAGGATAAAGTGAATTAGGGTTTTATTAGGGATTTTGAATTAGGGTTTTAAATTAGGGTTTTGAATTTAGGATTTTTAATCTTACGTACAATGAAAGAATATATTTTTAATTTTTTTTAGAAAATCCCCTAATTATATCTTTAATTCTTTGAGCCCCTGGATAGAGGGGTCCTTTAATAAATATCAAGGGGGCTCTACTTAAATAAGTGGGTAGCCACCTAAATTTTTTTTCTGAGGGTTTGATTGATTGATTTTCTTTGTTCAAATTTTTAATTTAATTTTATTAAGGTTTCAATTTACATTAATTAATGTTTTATTTATTAATTTCAGAATTTTAAATTTGTAAAATTGGAAAATTACCATTTTACCCCCGAAGGGAACTTTTGTGTTGAGGAGTCGTTTTTTGATGTTTTGGAATATTTTAAAATCGGTTTTTCGTAAGGAATTCGATGGAATTATCAGTTTGTGTCATTTATGAATTTTTTTTGTATGAAATGATTGTGAACCCTATGAGGGCATTTTTATAATTTTATCAAATTTGGTGAAAATTGGTGGAATGGTTTATTTGGTTTTACTTTGTTATTTTATATATTCGAAAGGATTTTCCTAAGCGTGATGTGGGATCTAAGGATGTTTTGATGTTAGGGGTATTTTGGTAATTTGGTCCTTTTTTAGGGATTTTTATCTTAAAACTTCTTTTTGTCCAAAAATGATGACCTCTATGTTTTTGAGGTCATATTTTCCTATCGTAGCGTGGTTTTTACAGTTTTTTTGTTTGAGATACTTCATCTGAATTTCTAAAACATATCTATCAACAAAATAGAGCATTGGAATATCATCCCTCATTGGGAACTGTCGCAATCGGGTTGACGAGTTGATTAATTAGGGGGTGTCTATACTTGCCACTATTTTGCTCTTCTGTATTATGGAATACCTTACGTAGCACTAAATCTCCTTCATTGAACTGCCCTTGGCGAACCTTCTTGTTGAAGTAGCTTTGCATCTTCTTGTGATAATGTTCTAGTCTTACCAATTCTGTTTCTCGCTTCTCTTCCAACAAATCTAGTTCCGTAACCATCTGCTGATTGTTCTGGTCAGTCTGCACTACTCTAGATCTTATTGTAGGGAAGTTGTTCTCTATAGGGATCACTACTTCCATGTTATAGGCCATAACGAATGGAGACATTCCTATGAAGGTCCTGGCAATTGTCCTGTATGCCCATAACATGCCATGCAAGATTGCTGTCCACCTGCACTTCGCTTCTCCCAACCGTTTCTTTTGGATGTTTATCAGTACCCTATTTGTAACCTCTGCCTGCCCGTTACCCTGTGGATACTGCGGCATGGAGAATAACTGCATTATTCCATGCTCTTCGCAAAAATCTCTGATCTGCTCTCCTACAAATTGTCTCCCATTATTAGAGACTATAGTATGCGGCATACCAAATCTACAAGTAATGTTCTCCTGTATGAACTTCTAAACTTCATGTTGACATATTCTGGCTAAAGGGAGTACTTCTGCCTACTTGGTGAAATAATCTATTGCCACTAGCAAGAAAGTCAAATTATCTAGTGCCCTAGGCAGTGGGCCTACTAGATCAATCCCCCATTGTGCAAGCAACCAAGGGCTGATGAGGGAATTGAGCTAAATTGCGGACTGTCGAAATATCTTTCTATAATTTTGGCAATTATCATAATGCTTAACGTGTAGTACTACGTTTTTCTGTAAGTAAGGCTAGAAATACCCTTGAGATAGTATTTTATGAACCAATGACCTTATCCTAGAGTGGTCTCAATAGTCTCCTTCGTGGATCTTACTTAACAAGTCATTTGTTTTCTCTAGTACTAGGCAACACAGAAGTGGCCCTCCAACACACTTTATATATAGAACCCCGTCTAGAATAGTATACCTTTTCGTTTTGCTTTTAACTTGTCTGGCCTCCTTCGGATTGTTGGGCAGTTCCGCTCGGTATAGGAAGGCTAAGATTGGGTTCATCTATCCTTGGTCCTCTATGATCGTTACCATGTTAACTAGTTCTGACTCATCTATCGTGAGACGTTCCTGGTAGCCCAATGGTAATTTTCTCTTGCCCTGCCCTGCTAGCATCGAGGCTATGTAGGCTAAGGCATACGCATGCCTGTTGTCTACTCGAGGTATGTGCTCCACTTTGATCTCTCCTACTCGAAGCATAGTAGACATGATCTTTTCTAGATAGAACTGCATCCTAGGATCTCGTGCATCGAATGTCCTATTAAATTGTTACTAATTCACCAGCAGATAGTCAATGTAGACTTCCGTGGTCTTACCTAGCACATCCTTAAAGAGCTATGTCACTAGTCTCTAATAAGTAGCCCCCATATTTTTCAATCCAAAGGGTATCAATTTATAGCAGTAGAGCCTTTGCTCAGTGATAAAAGATGTCTTCTCTTGATCTATCAAGTTAAACTATATCTGATTGTAGCCAGAATAGCAATCCATGAAAGACAACCTCTCGTGGCCTGAAGTCGTATTTACCAACTGATCTATCCTTCACATAAGAAAACTATCCTTGGGACAGGCCTTGTTCAGGTTTGTAAAGTCAATGCAAACTCTAACATTCCTGTTCTTCTTAAGCATTGCCACAATATTTACTATCTAGTCCGAGAACTGCACCTCCCTAATAAACCTTGTTCTGATAAATCAGCTCACCTCTTCGTTCACTATTTCTCTAAATCGAGGTGCTAATCTCCTTGACTTCTGTTTCACTGGTTTGAAAAGCTAACTCCACATTCAAGTAGTGATAAAATACCTCTAGGCTGAACCCTAGCATCTCTTTTATGGATTAGGCGAAGACATCCCGGTTCCTCCTTAGGCAATCAGTCAACTCTCTCAACTTTTCTGATGCCAACTCTGCCCCTACTCTCAAATCCACCATCTGAATGATTTCTAGGCATGGAGGTTCTCAAAGCTCGCTTTTCCCTAAATGTAATTGCTATTGCTGAACCTTGATTTTAGAGGACTCCTCCATACCTAACGTACACACTTGGGTAGTTTGAGGGAATGGCCCTCATTTCGTGCATCCACCATCTACCCAGGATGGCGTTGTACGGGAAACTTGCTTCAGTGACCATAAACCTAATCATCAAAATAACCGGTCTTACTTGCATAGGCAAAACTATCTCCCCAAAGTTAATTTGTCCTCCTATCAAACCAAATCAATGATGCCCCTGTAGGGGTGAGCACATTCCTACTAAGGCCCATCTTCAGAAAAGCTTAAGTATACAGGATGTCAATAGAGTTGCCACTATAAATCAACACCCTCTTAAAAGTAAAGGTGCCTACCTGGAGAGTTATCACAAGTGCATCGTAATGGGGCCTTACTACCTTCTCAAAGTCTTTCTCCATGAACACCACAGTCTGTTCGTCGTAAAGCCCTACCTGTTCTATAGGCCCATTCTTTGTTGTATAGCCGTGAGCCAAGTGCTCTGTTCTACATCTCTTTAGTCCGACTTTGACTTGATCTTCTACTTTCTTACCTAAGAACAATATGTATCACAATTGCCCTCCTGTCCTGCTCTTCCATAGGTAGTTGATCAAGCCTGTGGTTCTTGTTTTGGGGTGAATCCTCCCTCTGTTTTCTAGGCAAGTCCCCCAGCCTGCCCTACTTTACCAACCTCTACATAAACCTCCTTAAAGCTTGACATCGATTGGTGGTGTGTGCCCGTACTTTGTAATACTCGTAGTATCTCTCGTTTCGATTTATCTAGTCTCAAGGAAGAGGTGATGGCTACTCAAAGTAATGTTCATTTGTAATAAGTAGCAAAATCTCGCTGGGAGGCATGACAAAATACATCTTTTCTCTTCTTTGCTCATTATCCTGCTCAAGCGGCGTTTTCCTACTCTGTTGTTGTTGCCGGTGCTGCTTATTGGGCTTTACCACAGTGTGTATCACTTTGTTCTTCCTGATGGAATTGCCTTCCAAGTGAATAAACTTCTCTGCTCTTTCGAATAGTTCATTAAATGCTTCTGGTTTCTTCTTGATAAGAGATTTATATAACCCTGAGCCATACGGCAATGAGTTCCTGGATGCCACCATGGCCATTCTTTCATCGCAACTTTTTAGAAACATCATCTCTTCCCTGAATCTCCTCGTAAACTCTCTAAGGCTCTCCCTAGATTGCATCTTCATACCAAGCAACTCATCAACATCTCCACCGCTCTTCCTATTACCAATGTAACGCGTGACAAAGGCAATGTAGAGCTCAACTTGTGGGACCATGTTAACATATTCCTTTGTAAGCTAGGAGGGAATAGTCTTCATATCAATCCTTCATTTCCTTCCCACAAAGCTAACATCTGTAGAAAATAAAAAAGGTGTTCCACTAGGTCTTTTCTCTCCTAAGCAAGGAGTAAAATGTGACGGCATGATTTCTTTGAAATTTCCTCTGCTAGGATCTTTATTATAAGGGGAAACTTCTGAATCCCTCTAATAGCTTGCATCGCCATTGAGCCTATATCAACACCTTTCATCATCTCCTTCTCCTTTCTGATGATCTCTTTGACTTCTTCTCGAGTTAGACCTATTACAAGCTCTGCTTGAGTCATTGCAGTAGCAACTTCTATCTCACATTCTCCTGTATGGATCAACAGTGGTGCGTTCCCTTCCGTACTTGATGCACAGTCAACTTTATCTATCGATTGAGGGTTTCTCAGTGGGCTATCTTGTCTCACTAGCTGCTAGTTATCAAGACGTTGACTCAAATTCCAATTTTTTTCAACCAAATCATCCATCTTTTTCTATATCTCTTTTTGTTATTTCCTCATGGCTCTAGCTTAGCCAAGAGTTGAGCATCTGCAACCGGTGCCACTAGTAGAGGTGCATTGACTTTATAATTTTTGTGAATCTCACCATTATTTCAATTGAAATCAATTTGCTATTGGTGTTCCCACGGACGGTGCCAGTTCTATGCAATTAGAATCCGATGGACGACTCTGATGGACTCTGTCTCACTGATCTAAAGTTTTTTGGAGCACCTCTTTTCTCACAATCGCATAGTACTTCCCAAAATCACTCCGATGTTCAAGTTAAAGAAACTGATGAATAGTCTTAGAAAACTGGTTAGATCTCTGTTCTTCTCAAAAGACCCCTTTAATAGTGCTTACTGTGCTATTTATAATCCCTGGCAACGAACTAGGATTTTTCCCTTTTTCGACAGCAATCCTAGGATCTCCCCTGACTCTACAGGGTTGTTTACTTAACAAGACTCTTTTGGATTGATCGTATTATTCTATAAAGATATCCTCCGAGATCTCTGGGATTGACGTGCGTATATTAGACTTACGGTTATTTTATGATCTGGTCTGCCCTATTTGGCTGGCTTGGTTTTATTTAATGTCGTACTACCTTTCCAACCAGGCTAGGGAGGTCTCTACTTTGCCTTGCCCTACTTGAAGGGCAACGCCCATATGCTGACCTGCAACTAGTATCATTTAATCGGTTTGGATATGTGTACCAACTTAGATTACTGCATAATTATTTAGCTCTACAATAATGATTAGTAAGACTCGAGGAGAAGTAAATGACCATCAAGACCTATTTGTCTAAGGGTATTCAAAGTCATCCTTTGTGATTTTAGTGAAATTAAGTTAAACTTGTGATATGTGGACTATTATATCCCCAAAAGTCTCCAAAAGCCTATAAATAAAGGAATGTCCCAAAATAAGATGACAAGTTTTCTTCCTTTCCAAAATTCTATTCAATTATCTTCTTGATATCCTCTAAGACCTCAAAACTTTGTCAAAAATTTATCTCAAGCTCATTTTCAAAACAAGACTTGTAGATCCAAAGAAGAACAATAAGAAGAGGAAGAAGATCAAGGTAAGACAAAATACTTTAATTTCCTTTTACTTTACTTGCATTCCCACTTATACTCCCTTCAATCTAATTTTCTTTTTTTGCATTCAATCCTTAAATAATGTAAGCCTCTCTCTCACTTAGTATCTCCATAAACCCACCCAAAAAATGTAATCGATTGGTAAAAGCACCCTTGATCCGCGGGGTGCGCGGATCTACTTTTGACTTTGAGGTTTGAGAGTCGCCACCTAGTTATTACGGTCTATGAATCAAACACTGACTCTAAAAGGCAAATAATACTAATCTACGAAAGAAAAATATGGGTCCGGGGATCACGTTATGGGATTGGAAGGTGTTAGGCACCAATCCCGCTCGACAAACATCGGTCTCTACTAATTTCAAAATAAAATATATTGTTAAAAAGACCTAAATAATAATATAAAAAAATAAAAATAGTCACCTTTTTCAAATGCAATGGTTTTGTTCCCTCAGATCTGATAGAACAGCTCCTTATACATACTCCTCGTTTCGTTCTGTCATTGGATTTGCTTCAGACCTCCAAGGCGAAGTTCCTCCATTTTAGATTTGACTTTTGCTGATTTATTTATGGATTTTTGGATGTTTTTGAAAGGTTTCTAGGTATTTTTTTTAGCTAAAATTGAGGTATGGGTATTAGGTAAGGAGTTGGGATTTCAAATTTAGGATTTATGGGAGGCTAGGAAAGCTTTTTGACCTACTTTTTTTAGGATTTATTTTTTGATACGAAAATAGGTTGTAGAGACCCCTATTTATAGATTTTTTTAAATGTTTTTTTAGATAAAGTTAGTGTTTAATCAGAATTACATTAGATAGAGTTAGTGTTTAATTAGAATTATTTTAAGTAGAGTTACTATTTAATTATAATTACATTATAGAGTTAGTGTTTAATTAGAATTACATTAGATAGTTTTAGAGTTTAATTAGGATTATTTTAAATACTTTTAGAGTTTAATTAGAATTTTATTAGATAATTTTGACTTTGGTCTTATTAGATTGATTAGGGTTTTGACTTAAGTCTCACTTGATTGACTTGACTTTAGGATGTTGACTTAAGTCTTACTTGGTTGACTTGATTTTAATATTTGACTTAAGTCTTACTTGATTGACTTGATTTTAAGATTTGACTTAAGTCTTACTTGATTGACTTGATTTTAATTAGGGTTTCACTTTACATTAATTAATATTTTAATTATTAATTTCAGAATTTTAAATTGTTAACATTATAAAATTATTATTTTGCCCCCGGAGAGGACTTTTAACGTTTTAAGTCATTTTTCAATGTTCTAGGATGTTTCAATTTTTCATAAGGAATTCAATGGGAATATTGGTTTGTATCATTTATGAAATTTTTTGTGCGAAATGATCGTGAACTTTATGAGGGGCATTTTCGTAATTTTATCGAATTTTGTGAAAATTGGCGAAATGATTTATTTGATTTCATTTTCTTGTTTTATGTGTTCGAAAGGATTTTCCTAAGCGTAACGTGGGCTTTAGGAATATTTTGAGGTTAGGGGTATTTTGATAATTTGATTATTTTTTAGTGATTTTTATCGTGAAGCTTCTTTTTGTCTAAAATATGATGATTTCTAGACTTTTGAGGTTATATTTTCCTAGCGTAACGTGGTTTCTACTGTTTCGTTAGTTTGAGATACCTCATCCAAATTTCTGAAATATATCTAGCAACAAAATATAGCAATGGAATAATCATCCATCATTGGGAACTGTTGCAATCGGGTTGACTTGTTGATTAATCAGGTGATTGCAAAAATGGGGTGTCTACAGATGCCCATTTTTGGCAGAGGGTTTAAGCAAACTAGATAACAAATCTATTTTGGAAGATAGTGCGATATTCGAATACCAAAACTACTGACAGTTCATTTTGTAGTCTGATTTAGCAATTTGTCGGGGTGTTCAGATCCTTGAGGGTAAAACTCTCCCTGAACTAAAAATTGTCAGGTCCTCAAACGCAAGTTCTCACTAACAGCGTCAGATCTTTGAATTTTTAGAAAATTCTCCCTGACTAACGAAACAAATGTGCAAGTATGTGCACATAAAATCTACGATAAATTTCAAAGAGTTTAAATGAGAACTAAGTAGAATCTGAGCATAAAGTGAGTATAAACTGAGTATAAACTGAGCATAATCTGAGCATAAACTGACCATAAACTGAGTATAATCTGAGCATAAATTGGGCATAAACTGAGCATCATCTGTGTATAATTCCGAGAAAACCCTCGACGGCATCTGAGCATAATTCCGAGAAACCCTCAGTGGTATCTTAGCATAATTCTGAGAAACCCTCGGCAGTATCAGAGCATAATTTCGAGAAAACCCTCAATGGCATCTGAGCATAATTCTGAGAAAACCCTCGGTGACATCTGAGCATAATTCCAAGAAACCCTAGGCGGTATCTGACCATAATTTCGAGAAAACCCTCGGCGGCGTCTGAGCATTATTCTGAGAAAACCCTCGGCGGTATCAGAGCATAATTTCGAGAAAACCCTTGGTGGCATCTGAGCATAATTCTGAGAAAACCCTCGGCGGCATCTGAGCAAAATTTCGAGAAACCCTCGACAATATCTGACCATAATTTTGAGAAAACCCTCGACAGCATCTGAGTATTATTCTGAGAAAACCCTTGGCGGCTGTAGACACCCCATTTTTGTACTCGCCTGATTAATCAACTCGTCAATCCGATTGCAATGATTCCCAATGATGGATGTGTATTCCATTACTTTATTTTGTTACCAGATGTGTTTCAGAAATCCGGATGAGGTATCTCGAATTGACAAAACCTTAGAAACCACGCTACGTTAGGAAAATACGACCCCAGAAACATAGAAATCATCATCTTGCAGACCAAAAAGAAACTTCACGATAAAAATCACTAAAAAATTATCAAATTATCAAATTACCAAAATACCCCTAACCTCAAAACAACCCTAGAGCCTACGTTACGCTTAGGAAAACTCTCTCGAACACATAAAATAACAAATCGGAACCAAATAAATCATTTCACACACCAATTTAAACAGAATTTGACAAAATTATGAAAATACCCCTCATAAAGTTCACAATCATTTCACATAAAAATTTTCATAAATGACACAAACCAACATTCTCATTGAATTCCTTACGAAAAATCGATTCTAAAACATCCTATAACATTAAAAATGACTTGAAACGTGAAAAGTCCTCTCCGGGGGCAAAACAGTAATTTCACAATTTTCATAATTAAAAAATTTGAAATTAATAAATAAAATAATAAATAATTAAAGTGAAACATTGATGAAATTAATTTAAAAAGTTGAACCTAAAAAATCGATCAATCGGACTTTCGGGTAAAATTGTTGAGGGTTCGTGGGATATTTCTTTAAGGACCCCACCATTTGGGGGTCCAAAGAATTAAGGAAATAATGGAAGGGGGTTCTCCAAAATTTAAAGTCAATCAAGCAAGACTGTAGTCAAAGTATTAAAGTCAATCAAATGAGACTAAAGTCAAAATTAAAGTCAATTAAGCAAGATTGAAGTCAAAATATTAAAAGTCAATCAATTAAGACTAAAGTCAAAACATTAAAAGTCAATCAAATAAGACCAAAAGCCATAATAGAATTCTAATTAAATAATAACTCTATCTAATAGAGTTCTAACTTAAAAACAATTCTACCTAAAACAATTCTAATTAAAACACAATTCTACCTAAAACAATTTTAACTAAAACACAACTCTAATTAAAAGATCTCTAATTAAACACTAACTCTATCCAAATCAACCTTTAAAAAATTCTATAAATAGAGGTGCTCACACCCTATTTTCGTATCAAATGATAAACCCTAAGAGAAGTAGGTCTAGAAGCTCCCCTAACCCCCCATAAACCCTAGTTTTGGAGTCCCAACTCCTTACCTAACATCCCTCCTTTAATTTTTGTCTAGAAAACCCCTAAAATCCCTCCAAAAATACCCCCAAATCCGTAACAAACTTGAAGAGTTCAGATCTAAAAACAAGGAGATATCTTGATCTAGGAGATCCGAAGTCAAATCCAGAGAAAGAACGAAGCAAGGGAGTACAGTACAAGGAGCTCTTTTTGTCAGATCTGAGGGAACAAAATCCTTGCTATCGGAAAGGTATGTAATTTTTTTTATTTTTATCTAGGTTTTTAGCAATGTGATATATTTGGGAAGTTAGTAGAGACCGGCTTTGGCCGGGCGGGGTTGGTGCCTAACACCTTCTAACCCCGTAACATGATCCTCGAATTCAGATTTTTTGTGGTAGATTAGTTCTTTTTATCCATGTTAGAGTCAGTTTGGTTCCTAGACCACAATAACTAGGTGGCGACTCTCAAACCTCAAGAGTCAAAAGCGGATCCGCGCACCCCGCGGATCGAGGGCACTTTCAGTGGCGACTCCACTGGGGACTATTGAGGATCAAACTTGAAAAACCCCAAGTATGGGAGCATTGCCAAAATGACCTAGATTTTTTTATTATTTAGTTGGATTTATTTTATTTATTTTTTCTGTTTATTTTTTTTTTCTTGATTGTAGATGATTTTGGGTATTGCATTTTTTTTTCCAATTAAGGATCATTTTTTGATGACCCCTAAATAATGAAAGATTCAAATTGACCTATGAAAATGATGGAATGATGAAGGTTGGACATAAATATTAAAATGTTTTTAGAGAATATTCTAGTGAGAATTAAGTCTGGGAGCCTCTTAATAAAACATAGATCTCGTCGAGTAGATTAATTTAGAATCTGAGTTCACTCAATTTCGTTATCCGAAGCCTTAGATATCATCGATGCAATTTCAATCTGTAAATCTGGAATTATTTCTGAATGAAAGTTGGGACAGCAATGTTAAAACTTTTTTAGAGAATATTCTAGTGAGAATTAAGTCTTGGAGCCTTTAATAAAACATAGATCTCGTCGAGTAGATTAATTTAGAATCTGAGTTCACTCAATTTCGTTATCGGAAGCCTTAGATATCATCGATGCAAGTTCAATCTATAAATCTGGAATTATTTCTGAATGAAAAATGGGACAGCAACATTAAAACATTTTTACAGAACATTCTGGTGAGAACTAAGTCTGGACACCTATTAATAAAATATAGATCTCATCGAGTAGATTAATTTAGAACTTGAGTTCACTCGATTTCATTATCGGGAGCCTTAGATATCATCGATGCAAGTTCAGATTGTATTTTCCTAATTCACAGAAAATCTGAATTTATCTAATGTTGGCACAATTAATGTTCTTGAGAGTGAGCTCATCTCAACCATTGTCATTCTATCATCAATGTAACACCTATTGGAATCTCGATTTTTTTGGATCACCCAAAAGTGATCATTGATTGGACCTTAAAAATTATAAAAATTATGCCTATTGCAATGTTTGTTTGATCATTATCATATGCCATATTTATTGATTAATTTACCATGATCTTGCTTGAAATACATGATTGATGTTGATCGTAATGTTAATGTGCTTATGTGATGGGAATAATGTGATCTTAATTGAATATTCATATGATTTGAATGATTTTGGTTTTGATTAAATGTATGATTGGTTTGATTGGATCCATGGGCCCATTTGTTTGAAAAAGGTCCCGGTCATACCCCACCCTGTTTTGCACACACCACATGCACGTTTACTGTTTTACTCACTTACACGTCCCATTTAGCCAACGTGGCACTAGTGCGTGGCCCGGTCTCTTCGGAGATGCGACGTCATTCATGAAACCCACAACTCCAGTCATGTACCTTAGGGTATATCAAACTGGGGGCATCAATACCATCTGATCAGGTGATTCTGAGAAGTATGTTGATGCACCCAGGCTGGAGCGACTGAGCCTTTGACCTATTGTAAGCCACACAGTCACATGTCCCGATTGCCAACGTAGTATTAGTACGTGGTCGGTCCCCTCGTGGGATGCCAAACCATTTATGAAAGCTACAACTCTTGACTCGTACCCGTAGGTATAAAAGATAGTCTAAGTATATCAATTGCACTTCTTTATCAAAACCGGTGCCTAAGCAAGATCTTGTCCCGCTGTACCCTACTGTATGAGGGGGATAGACTACGTCTATTCTAGACGAGAGGTATTTAAGTGGGCCCTTGCTCAGCATTGTGCGCCACCTCTCAAATGGTGATCAAACTGGATGTTTTTTACTTCAGAGAAGTGAATTGAGGTTTTAGATTATCACCTATACGGTATATCAAACCAAGTCACCACGTATCGAAAGGTATATAGGTGTGCTTGAGCAAGGGTGGCCAGATAAAAATGCATTGCACGTAGTAAGCTTAGAGTCTAGAAACCTTTCTAGTAGGTCAGGACTCGAACTTATCGTGGGTGTTCCCGGGTTGTTTATTGAATGAATGCATGTGATTGATGAATGTATGTGAGTGATGTGAATGATGAGATCAAGAATGTATGGTTGTCCTCAAGGATAAAAAATTTTCTTTTTGAAAATTAAAATGGGTGCACCGACCAAATAAAAAATCCATTTTTTGCAATAATTTATAATGACCCAGTCCATCTCGATCCAATAATCATGATGGGTCGGGCCATTTAGATCAAAATGGAAATCAAATTCTTTTCTAAATTCGGGTTTCAACCCATTTTTAAAGAAGAGAAATGGTTTACAAAAGGAAAGTATTTTCTAGAAGAAATGTTCTCTAAAAAATATATATATATTTTCCAGAAAAAGTGTTTTCCATAAGAACAAGATTTTTCAAAAAAAAAAAATGTTTCCTAGAAGAAAAGAGAATGAAGGAAAAATGATTTACAAATGATATATTCAATAAAATCTCAGGATTCTTAAAAATGTTACCAAGGGGTTAATATCGAAATTGACTAAATCCACCTTTGATGGGGTCATATAGGATTATCATTGTATGTAAGCTCAATCGTCCATCGTCTAGCTAGGGCTGTAAATCCGATCAGTTAGAGTAAACGTCAATATCAAGTCAACAGTCAGAAATGACCTCAAAATTTCTCAACATCATCCAGTTGTTCTTTAAAGATCATAGTGCTTCAATCCTACCGGTTATAAGCAATATCTCAGTCCTCAGTCCTAATCAAACTCGTGTGAGTACTTATCTTGAGTTTTCATGAGTCATTTGGGTTAGCTCGAGTCCCTTTTTCCAGCAAGGTCATGTCTTCCTTAGATTGAGTCTACTATTTCCTATTGAGTCAAGTTAGTTCATCGAGTCTATAGAGGTGTCTGTTGTCCCATCTGAAATTGATCGGATAAAGGAAATTTTTGAATACCTCGAGCGCATTAACGAATTAACTAATAATTTGATAGATTTCGTTTCTGAACAAGAAGATAAGAGTCGGGCTCAACCTTTAATCGAGAAAGGAAAGGTCTTTGACCTTGAAACAAAAAATAATTCTTAAAGAGATTCAAATAGAAACCATCTTATCCCTAAAGGAACACCAGGGGATAATGAATTTACTCAGAAATTTTAAAAGACTTGTTCGTGTGATCATATGAGGGTATGTTAGGTACAAGCTTGGGTATTGTTCAACACGGAATAGATACTCGTCTATATCGATGGAATCAAAGAAGATGTTATAAAATGTATCAGCACTATCCTTACTACATCTTGAGTTTCAAATCACATATTATCAGTCGATATAGGGGTACCTTTTGAACTGATCTCTGATAATGGGTCGTACTTCAAAGCATAAATCATTACTTTATGTTTAAAGTTGAAGATCCGGAAGCACAAATCATCCCCTTACCATCCTAAGATCAATGGAACGGTTGAAGCAGTTATTAAGAGTCTCAAGACTATCATCAGGAAAATATGTCAATCACATCGAGATTGGTCAGAAAAATTATCATTCACGCTATGGACATATCGAACTTCAATTCGATCCTTTACTGGAGCTACTCCCTACTCCTTAGTGTATGGCATGGAAGTAGTCTTGCCAGTTGAAATGGAAATTTCGTCTCTTAGGGTCTTGTTGGAAAATCATTTCTTAGAAACAGATTGGGTTCGACAGCAGTATGAAGAATTAAACTTGATCGAAGAAAACGAGTTAAAGCCCTGTATCATGTGCAAGCTTATCTAAGAAGAGTCACCCGTGCATTTGACAAAAAGGTCAAAGCTCATCATTTACAAGTCAAGGATTTAACTATCAGACTTCAAAGAAAATTGAACACTCCTCCTCGACTATAGGAGAAAGTCTGAACCCATTGGAGAAATTCATTCATTAAGGAAATACTATCAGGAAAAGCTGTCAGACTTCAAGATCATGATGGAATCGAGTTACCAGAACCAACTAACCTTGACCAAATCAAACGGTACTACATTTAAGGAGGCCATTTTTGGCCGAATCAATTTTCCTATTACCTAGTTCTTTATTCTCCTTTCTCAACCCCTTTTGCAGCCTGTTCAAAAAGAGAAAATTTGTGCCTTTTATTTCTTAGCCCGATCACCTAACCTAGGGGAGGGAATTTCCGAACTACGTTTTGGTCTGATCCCAAAAATTTGGGGTACGTAGGTAACTTGAGAAGTTACTTCAGGCCCGACCACATCAAAATAAAAAAATAGATTCCTCGACAAAGAAAGAATCTAAAATAAAAAATTCAAAAGAAAAAGAAATATCTGCAAAATGGGGAAGAAAATTCAAAGCAAAATAAAAGAAATGCCACACAAGGGGCATTCGGGTTTTTGAGCCTCAAAATCCCTTTCTTTTTATACCCAGTCCCAAGCTTACCCATGAAAGTCCTCTAAGTACCGTGTGAGAAGTCAAGGAAGATAGCAAAGCATGATCAGACATCAACTCCAGAAGTTCAGAAGGGAAGAAAAAAAAAAGTCTGCTAAGTTGAAAACCCAAAAAGGGCGGCTTAGGCAAAAATTAAGGCAAGCTCGCATGGTTGAAAATCTGAAAGGACGACCTTAGCAACAATCAGAGCAAAGAAAAGAGAAAAAATTGTAAGCTCGTTAGATCGAAAACCTAAAAAGGCGATCTAGGCAAAAGCTAGGGCATGCTCGCTAGATTGAAAACCTGAAAAGGCAATCTAGGCAAAATTTAGAGCAATGAAAAAATAAAAGAAAATCCGTTGAGTTGAGAAACTGAAAAGACAGTCTGAGCCAAAACATCAGAAGTTCGAATGATCAAGTTTCAATACCCAGTTTGAACCAAATATAGACTCATTGGATACAAGTATCTCGTCTATGATTGATCTGAAGAGTTTCATATCCCTAAGTGAACTGACGGGGAGAAAGAACAAATTTTATGATGAATTTCAGAAAGAAATATTTTGTTCCAATTTCTTTGAGCCTGACTCAAAATCTTTAATATAAAAAGTCAAAATTAAAAGTTAAACCTTTATTGCGCTTGCGGTAATCAAGAATTTCAAACTTTCATAACAAGGGCACTTCCTTTTTTCTAAAAAGTACAGTTTCCCCCCTTACACTAGGGGCATTTATTTTCAAATTATATTCAATTATCCCTAGTGCAATGTTCCTTGTCAAACTAGGGGCATTTTTGTTCTGATGCCTGGTCAATTTCAACCCCAAAGGATAAGGTTAACTTTGCTTTAAAGGTTACCCTCTTGATAGCAATTTTGAAAACTCCTCAGATTCAAAGAGAGTTAAAATATTTACCAGACTTTCATAAAATCCAACTTTTTATTATAAAAAAAAAAAGTCAAATGCGAGGTTAATCCCCCGTTTGTTCCCTCAAAGCTTAGTTCATTATTCTTGCACTCTGGGCAGGTAGAATAGAACTTCCTAAAAAAGAAAAAAATTAGTTCACTCCGAGTAGGTAGAGTAGAACTTCCCAGAAAAAATTAGTTCATTACTCTTTCACTTCGAGTAGGTAGAGTAGAACTTCCAAAAAAAAAATTAGTTCATTACTCTTTCACTCCGAGTAGGTAGAGTAGAACTTCAAAAAAAAAATTAGTTCATTACTCTTTCACCCTGGGCAGGTAGAGGACTTTCAAAACAATTAGTTCATTACTCTTTCACTCCGAGTAGGTAGAGTAGAACTTCCCAAAAAAATTAATTTATTACTCTTTCACCCTGGGCAGGTAGAGTAGGACTCTCAAAAAGCTTAGTTCATTACTCTTTCACTCCGAGTAGGTAGAGTAGAACTTCCCAAAATAATTAGTTCATTACTCTTTCACTCCGAGTAGGTAGAGTAGAACTTCCCAGAAAAAATTAGTTTATTACTCTTTCACTTCGAGTAGGTAGAGTAGAACTTCCAAAAAAAAAATTAGTTCATTACTCTTTCACTCCGAGTAGGTAGAGTAGAACTTTCCCAAAAAAAAAAATTTCATTACTCTTTCACCCTGGGCAGGTAGAGTAGGACTCTCAAAACAATTAGTTCATTACTCTTTCACTCCGAGTAGGTAGAGTAGAACTTCCCAAAAAAATTAGTTTATTACTCTTTCACCTTGGGCAGGTAGAGTAGGACTCTCAAAAAGCTTAGTTTATTACTCTTTCACTCCGAGTAGGTAGAGTAGAACTTCCCAAAATAATTAGTTCATTACTCTTTCACTCCGAGTAGGTAGAGTAGAACTTCCCAAAATAATTAGTTCATTACTCTTTCACCTTGGGCAGGTAGAGTAGGACTCTCAAAAAACTTAGTTCATTACTCTTTCACTCCGAGTAGGTAGAGTAGAACTTTCCCAAAAAAAAAAAAGATTAGTTCATTACTCTTTCACCCTGGGCAGGTAGAGTAGGACTCTCAAAAAACTTAGTTCATTACTCTTTCACTTCGAGTAGGTAGAGTAGAACTTTCCCAAAAAAAAAAAGATTAGTTCATTACTCTTTCACCCTGGGCAGGTAGAGTAGGACTCCTAAAAAGTTAGTTCATTACTCTTTCACTTCGAGTAGGTAGAGTAGAACTTCCCAAAAAAATAGTTCATTACTCTTTCACCCTGGGCAGGTAGAGTAGGACTCCCAAAAAGCTTAGTTCATTCCTCTTTCACTCAGAGTAGGTAGAGTAGAACTTTTCCACAAAAAAAAAAAATTAGTTTATTACTCTTTCACCCTGGGCAGGTAGAGTAGGGCTCCCAAAAAAATGAGTTCATTACTCTTTCGCTCCGAGTAGGTAGAGTAGAACTTCCCAAAAAAATACTCTTTCACCCTGGGCAGGTAGAGTAGGACTCTCAAAAAAAAATATAAATTCATTACTCTTTCACTTAGAGTAAGTAGAGTAGGACATTCAACTTTCTCCCAACTTTTGCTCAGATTAGTCTCAAATCTCATTCAAATTTTCTCGAGTTTTGTTTTACTCAGTTTCACATAGTGCACACACTTGCACATTTGTTTTATTAGTCAAGGAGAATTTTCTAAAATTCAAGGATCTGACACTATCAGTGAGAGCTCTCGTTCAAGGACTTGACAACTTTTTTAGTTCGGGGAGAGCTTTACCCTCAAGGATCCGACACACCCCGACGAATTGCTAAATCAGGCTGCAAAATGAACTGTCACTAGCTTTGGCATTCAGATATCGCACTATCTACCAAAATAGATTTGCTATCTAGTTTTCTTCAACCCTCTGCCAAAGAGGGGCATCTGTAGACACCCCATTTTTGCACTCGCCTGATTAATCAACTCGTCAATCCGATTGCAATGATTCCCAATGATTGATGTGTATTCCATTGCTTTATTTTGTTACCAGATGTGTTTCAGAAATCCGGATGAGGTATCTCGAATTGACAAAACCTTAGAAACCACGCTACGTTAGGAAAATACGACCCCAGAAACATAGAAATCATCATCTTGCAGACCAAAAAGAAATTTCACTATAAAAATCACTAAAAAAATTATCAAATTACCAAAATACCCCTAACCTCAAAACAACCCTAGAGCCTACGTTACGCTTAGGAAAACTCTCTCGAACACATAAAATAACAAATCGGAACCAAATAAATCATTTCACCAATTTTAACAGAATTTGACAAAATTACGAAAATGCCCCTCATAAAGTTCACAATCATTTCACATAAAAATTTTCATAAATGACACAAACCAATATTCTCATTGAATTCCTTATGAAAAACCGATTCTAAAACATCCTAGAACATTAAAAACTGACTTGAAACGTGAAAAGTCCTCTCTGGGGGTAAAACGGTAATTTCATAATTTTCATAATTAAAAAATTCGAAATTAATAAATCAAATATTAAATAATTAAAGTGCAACATTGATGAAATTAATTTAAAATTTTGAACCTAAAAAATCGATCAATCGGACTTTCGAGTAAAATTGTTGAGGGTTCGTGGGATATTTCTTTAAGGACCCCTCCATTTGGGGGTCCAAAGAATTAAAGAAATAATGGAAGGGGGTTCTCCAAAATTTAAAGTCAATCAAAAAAGACTGTAGTCAAAGTATTAAAGTCAATCAAATGAGACTAAAGTCAAAATTAAAGTCAATTAAGCAAGACTGAAGTCAAAATATTAAAAGTCAATCAATTAAGACTAAAGTCAAAACATTAAAAGTCAATCAAATAAGACCAAAAGTCATAATAGAATTCTAATTAAATAATAACTCTATCTAATAGAGTTCTAACTTAAAAACAATTCTACCTAAAACAATTCTAATTAAAACACAATTCTACCTAAAACAATTTTAACTAAAACACAACTCTAATTAAAAGATCTCTAATTAAACACTAACTCTATCCAAATCAACCTTAAAAAAATTCTACAAATAGAGGTGCTCACACCCTATTTTCGTATCAAATGATAAACCCTAAGAGAAGTAGGTCTAGAAGCTCTCCTAGCCCCCCATAAACCCTAGTTTTGGAGCCCCAACTCCTTACCTAACATCCCTCCTTCAATTTTAGTCTAGAAAACACCTAAAATCCCTCCAAAAATACCCCCAAATCCGCAACAAACTTGAAGATTCAGATCCAAAAATAAGGAGATACCTTGATCTAGGAGATCCGAAGTCAAATCTGGAGACAGAACGAAGTACAGTACAAGGAGCTCTTTTTGTCAGATCTGAGGGAACAAAATCTTTGCTATCAGATAGATATGTAATTTTTTTTATTTTTATCTAGGTTTTTAGCAATGTGATATATTTGGGAAGTTAGTAGAGACCGGCTTTGGCCGGGCGGGGTTGGTGCCTAACACCTTCTAACCCCGTAACATGATCCCCGAATTCAGATTTTTTGTGGTAGATTAGTTCTTTTTATCCATGTTAGAGTCAGTTTGGTTCCTAGACCACAATAACTAGGTGGCGACTCCCAAACCTCAAGAGTCAAAAGTAGATCCGCGCACCCCGCGGATCGAGGGCGCTTTCAGCGGCATCTGCAAATAATTTTGAGAAAACCCTCAACGCCATCTGAGCATAATTTTGAGAAACCCTCGGCGGTATCTGAGTATAATTTCGAGAAAACCCTCGGCGGCATCTGAGCATAATTCTAAGAAAACACTCGGCAGCATCTGAGTATAATTTTGAGAAAACCTTCGGCGGCATTTGCGCATAATTCCAAGAAAACCCTTAGCGGCATCTGTGTATAATTCTGAGAAACCCCCGGCGGTATCTGAGCATAGTTCCAAGAAAACCCTCGGTGGCATCTGAGCATAATTCCGAGAAAACACTCAACGGCATCTGAGCATAATTTTGAGAAACCCTTGGCGGTATCTAAGCATAATTCCTAGAAAACCCTCGGCGGCATCTGAGCAAAATCCAAGATAACCCTTGGCGGCAACTGAGCAAAATCCACCCTTAACGGCATTTGACTAAATAAAACTGACTGAGGAATTAATGAATCTTGGAAAAGAATGAATGAATCTGGAGAAGAATGATTAAAATAAATATGGATGAGCTTGAAAATGAATCTGGAGACTAACGATTGAATCGGAGAATGAATAAATCTAGAAGATAATGAATCTGGAAGAGAATGATCGAATCTAGGAATGAATGGATCTGGAAAAGGATTAATAAATCTGGGAATGAAAGAATGCCCTATCTCCTGCTCTAGGTAAATTAGTTATTCTTTGGGCAAAAACCAAAATATCATATTAGGAATGCTTTTGTTTGACCCTTAAGGTTTTTTTTTTTTAAATTTATGAATTTAAAACCTAAGTTTTTATTTCTTTTAAACCTCAAGGGTTTTCGAAAAATTGTTATCAAGAGGGTAACCTTAAGTTTGGGATTCCTTTTATCTTTTAGGATTAACATTGCTCAATCTTAAAAATAAAATGCCCCTCGTTTGACAGGAAATATGGCATTGGAGATAATTGAACACATCATGTAAAAATTAAAAAAATGCCCCTAGTATAAAGGGGGAAAAGCTACATATTAGAGAAGAAAGAAAATGCCCCTTGTATGAAGGTTTGAAATATTTGATTACCATAGGCGTAATAAAGATCTAATTTTTAATTTTGATTAATTTTATTGAAGATTTTGAGTCAAGCTCAAGAGAACAAAATATTTCCTTTTAAGACTCATCATATAATTCACCCTTCTCTCCCTTGGTTCACTTGGGGAAGCAAAAATTTTTAGATCGATCGTAGACAAGATACTTGTGGCTTCTGAGTCCGTACCTGGTTTAAGCTAAGTATTGAACTTGATTATTCAGACTTCTGATGTTTCAACTCGGATCGCTCTTAACTTTTAAACTCCTAGAGATTTTTTCTATTTTTCTTTGTTGCTCTAACTTTTGCCTAGATTGCAATTTCAGGTTTTCAAACTAGCGAGTTTTTTTTTTCTTTGCCCTGATTGTTGTCAAGACCGTCATTTCGAATTTTCAACTTTGCGAGCTTGCCTTAATTTTTACCTAAATCTTCCTTTTGGGGTTTTCAACCTACCAAGCTTTATTTATTTATTTATTTATTTATTTATTTTTTTCTTCTGAACTTCTAGAGTTACTGTCTGGTCATGCTTTGCTTCATTCTTTGACTTTTTCACCCGATACTTAGGAGGACTTTTATAGGTAGGCTTAGGATTGGGTATAAAAAGAAAAGGAATTCTAAGACGCAAAAACCCGAATGTCCCTTGTGTGGCATTTTCTCTTTTTCTTTGAATTTTCTTCCCCATTTTGGATGATATTTCTTTTTCTTTTGAATTTTTTCTTTTTAGATTTTTTCTTTGTCGGGGAATCTATTTTTTTTTATGTGATCGAGTCTGAAGTAACTTCTCAGGTTGCCTACGTACCCCAAAATTTTGGGATCAGACCAAAACGTAGTTCGAATTTTTCCCTCTCCTAAGTTAGGTGATCGAGCTGAGAAAGAAAAAATTTATTTATTTTTTCAAAAAAGCTGCAAAGGGCTGAGAAAGGAGATAATGAACTAGGTAGTAGGAAAATTGATTCGATCAAAGATGGCCTCCTTAAATGTAGTACCGCTTGATCTGGTTAAGGTTGGTTGACTCTGGTAGTTCAATTCTATCATGATCTTGAAGTCAGACGGTTGAATCATTGACTTGTAAGTGGTGAACTTTGATTTTCTTCTCAAGCGTATGAGTGACTCTTCTTTATTAAGTTTACACTTGGTATAGAACTTTTAAGTTGTTTTTCTTTGATTAGGTTTACTTCTTCATACTGTTGACGAATTTAGTCTGTTTCTAACAATTGACTTTCTATCAAGACCTTGAGATACGGGATTTTCATTTTAACTATTAACTCTACTTCCATATCATATACTAGATAGTAGGGAATAACTCCAATGGAAGACTGATAGGCCCATAGTGTGAATGGTAACTTCTTTGACGGATCCTGGTGCGATTGACACATTTTCCTGATGATTATCTTGAGATTTTTTTATTGACTGTTTCAACCTTTCCATTAGTCTGAGAACGTGGGGAGATGATTTATGATGTCGAATCCTGAACTTTGAACACAGAGTAATGACCTAAGCTTTGAAGTATGACCCATTATCAGAGATTAGCTCAAAAGGTCCATATCGACTGATAACATGTGCTTAAATGAACTTTTTAACTCGAGATGTAGTGGGGATAACACTAATATATTTTCTAACATCTTCTTTGATTCCATCGATATAGACATACCCTCATATGATCACACGAACAAATCTTTTGAAATTTCTGAGTAAATTCATTATCCCTTCGTGTTCCTCTAGGGATAGGATAGTTTCTATCTGAATTTCTTGGAAATTATATTTTGTTCTACGGTTCAATGACCTTTCCTTTCTGATTGAAAATTGTTGAGCCCTACTCTTATCTTCTTGTTTAGGAAAAAAATATATCCTTGAAGTCAGATTATTAGTTAATTTGTTAATACGTTCGAGGTATTCAAAATTTTCTTTTATCCAATCAAATTCAAATGGGGCAACAAACACCTCTATAGACTTGACAAATTAACTTGACTCAATAAAAAAATAGTAGACTCGATCTAAAAAAAATATGACATTGAAAAATTAGACTCAAGCTAACTCAAATAACTCATGAAAACTCAAGACAACTACCCACAACGGGTTTGAATAGGACTGAGGACTGAGACATTGCTTACAACCAACAGAATTGAGGCACGGTGATCTTCAGGGAACAACTGGGCCATATTGAAAAATTCTGAGGCTATTTCTAACTGTTAACTTGGTATTGACATTTGTTCTAACTGACCGGACATGCAACCCTAGTTAGATGATGGACGATTGAGCTTAGGTACAATGATAACCCTTAAACATCATTGAAGGTGAATTTCAGTGTTACCCCCTTAAAAACATTTTAATGAATCCTTAGATTTTATTGAATTCTGTGCACCAATCCATTAAACAATTCATCTATTCAATGATTATTCAGAAGGAAAATAATTTTATTGCACTCTTGAAAATTATTGAAAAATAATATTTTTATTATAAAAATTTTCACAAATCTTATTATTTTTTGCAATCATTTGCTTTTTAGAAAAAAATATTTTAGTAATTTTTCAAAAATTTTCACATATTTCAAAAATTTTTCATGCAGAAATAGATCTTTTGTAAATCATTTTTTCTTCCTTTTCTTTTCTTTTGGAAAATATTTTTTTTTTGAAAAATATTCTTCTTCTGAAAAATATTTTTCTTCTTTTAAAATGGATCGAAACCTGAATTAGTAAAAAATTTGAATTATATTTTGATTTAAATGGTCTGGCCCATCATGATCGTTGGATCGAGATGGACAAGGTCATTATGAATCATTGCCAAGTTTTTTTTTTTTGAATCTTTATTGGGTTGGTGCACCCAGTAATACAGTAATTTCGAATCAGGTTAAACAAAAAAATTTAATCCTTGAGGACAAAACCGTACATTCCTGATCTCATCATTCACAAGGTCCCATTCAACAAACAACCCGGGAACACCCACAATAAGTTCGAGTAGTGACCTATAGGGGAGGTTTCTAGACTCTAAGCTTATTACGTACAATGCATTTTTATCTGGGCACCCTTGCCCAAGTACACCTATATACCTCTCGAGCGTACTCAATCAGATGGTACGTGGTAACTTGGTTTGATATACTGTATAGGTGATAATCTAAAACTTCAACTCACTTCTCTTAAGCCAAAAGCAGTCAATTTAATCCCCAGATCAGAGGTGGCGCGCGATGCTTGAGCAAAGACCCTCTTAAATTACTTCTTTTCTAGAATAGACGTAGTCTATCCTCCTAGTACCGTAGTACATCGGAACAGGATCTTGCTTAGGCTCTGGTTTTGACCAAGAACTGCAATTTATGTAATTGGATCATCTTTGATATACCTATGGGTACGAGTCAAGAGTTGTAGCTTTCATAAATGGTTTGGCATTCCACAAGGGGACCGACCACGTACTAGTACTACGTTGACAATTGGGACATGTGACTGTGTGGCTCACAATAAGTCAAAGGCTTAGGTCACTCCAGCCTGGGTGTATCGATATACCTTTTAGAGTCACTTGATCAAACGGTACTGATGCCTCAGTTTGATATACCATAAGGTACATGACTGGAGTTGTGATTTTCATGAATGAGGTCGCATCTCCGAAGAGACCGGACCACGCACTAGTGCCACGTTGGCTATATGGGACATGCAAACGTGCAAAGCAGTAAACGTGCTAGTAGTGTATGCAAAACAAGGTGGGGTATGCCCGGGGCCTTTTCCAAACAAATGGGCCCATGTGTCCAATTAAACCAATACAAGTAAAGGTATTAAACCATACAAGTAAAATGTATACATTGATCGAGAAAGATTAAAAACATATCTCTATGGTTCAATGCACATTTTATATATATATCAGTGACAAATCGATCAATGAATATGGCATAAAATAATTGATCAGATCCAAACATTGCAATAGGCATAATTTCTATAATTTTATGGTCCAATCAATGATCACTTTTGGGTGGTCCAAAATAAATCGAGATTCCAATAGATGTTACATTGATGATAGAATGATGGTTGTAGGGATAAGGAGTGATAAATCTTTTTTTTTTAATTATAAAAAAAAACTAGAAACACATCCCAAAAGAAAATCAAAGAGAAAGATCCTAGTGCCAAATGAGCTCGCTCTCACAAAATAAATCGGGAACATTAATTGTGCTAACACTAGATAAATTTGGATTTTCTATGAATTAGGAAAATACAATCCGAACTTGCATCGCTGACATCTAAGGCTCTCGATAACGAAATCGAGTGAATTCATATTCTAAATTAATCTACTCGATGGGATCTACATTTTATTAATAAGTGCCCAGACCTAATTCTAATTAGAATGTTCTGTAAAACTGTTTTAACATTGTTGTCCCAACCTTCTTTCAGCAACAATTCCAGATTTACAGATTAATCCGAACTTGCATCGATGATATCCAAGGCTCCCGATAATGAAATTATGTGAATTCAGGTTCTAAATTAATCTACTCAATGAGATCAACATTTTATTAATAGGTGTCCAGACTTTATTCTCACTAGAATGTTCTGTAAAAACGTTTTAACATTACTGTCCCAACCTTCATTCAGCAATAATTTCAGATTTATAGATTAATCCTGAACTTACATCGATGATATCCAAGGCTCCTAATAATGAAATTGAGTGAATTTAGATTCTAAATTAATCTATTCGATGAGATCTACATTTTATTAATAGGTGCCCAGACTTAATTCTGAATAGAATATTCTATAAAAATGTTTTAACATTGTTGTCCCAACCTTCATTTAGCAACAATTCCAGATTTACAGATTAATCTGAACTTGCATCGATGATATCCAAGGCTCCCGATAATGAAATTGAGTGAATTCAAGTTCAAAATTAATTTATTCGATGAGATCTACGTTTTATTAATAGTTGCCTAGACTTAATTTCACTAGAATGTTCTATAAAAACGTTTTAACATTGCTGTCTCAAACTTCATTCAGCAACAATTCTAGATTTACAGATTAATTCGATTTTGCATCGATGATATCCAAGGCTCCCGATAACGAAATCGAGTGAATTCAGGTTTTAAATCAATCTACTCGATGAGATCTACGTGTTATTAATAGGTGCCCAGACTTAATTCTCACTAGAATGTTCTGTAAAAATATATTAACATTTCTATCCTAACCTTCATCATTCCATCCTTTTCATATGTTAATTTGAATTTTTCATTATTTAAGGGTCATCAAAAAGTGACCCTTAATTAGATAATAAAACAAAAATACAATACCTAAAATCCTTCACAATCAAGCCATAAAAATAAATAAATAAATAAACAAATAAAATAAATCAATCTAAATAATAATAAAAAACTAGGTCATCATGGCAATGCTCCCATACTTGGGATTTTTCAAGTCTGATCCTCAATAATCCCTAGTAGAGTCACCACTGAAAGTGCCATCAATCCGCGGGGTGCGCGGATCCACTTTTGACTTTGAGGTTTGAGAGTCGCCACCTAGTTATTACGGTCTAGGAATCGAACACTGACTCTAAAAGGCAAATAATATTAATCTACGAAAGAAAAATACGGGTCCGGGGATCACATTACGGGGTTGGTAGGTGTTAAGCATAAATCCCGCCTGGCAAACACCGGTCACTACTAATTTCCAAATAAACTACATTATTAAAAAGGCCTAAATAATAATAAAAAAATAAAAATAGTCACATTTTTCGAATGCAACGATTTTATTCCCTCAGATCTGATAGAACAACTCCTTATACAGTACTCCTCGTTTCGTTCTGTCATTGAATTCGCTTCAGACCTCCAAAGCGAAGTACCTCCTTCTTAGATCTGAATTTTTCTGATTTTTTTAAAGGATTTTTGGATATTTTTGAAGGATTTCTAGATATTTTTTGAGCTAAAGTTGAGGTATGAGTGTTAGGTAAGGAGTTAGGACTTCAAATTTAAGATTTATGGGAGGCTAGGGAAGTTTTTTGACCTACTTTTATTAGGATTTATTTTTTGATACGAGAATAGGTTATAGAGACCCCTATTTATAGATTTTTTTAAATGTTTTTTTAGATAAAGTTAGTGTTTAATCAGAATTACATTAGATAGAGTTAGTGTTTAATTAGAATTATTTTAAGTAGAGCTAGTGTTTAATTAGAATTACATTATAAAGTTAGTGTTTAATTAGAATTTCATTAGATAGTTTTAGAGTTTAATTAGATTTCTTTTAAATAGTTTTAGAGTTTAATTAGAATTTTATTAGATAATTTTGACTTTGGTCTTATTAGATTGATTAGGGTTTTGACTTAAGTCTCACTTGATTGACTTGACTTTAGGATTTTGACTTAAGTCTTACTTGGTTGACTTGATTTTAAGATTTGACTTAAGTCTTACTTGATTGACGTGATTTTAAGATTTGACTTAAGTCTTACTTGATTGACTTGATTTTAATTAGGATTTTACTTTACATTAATTAATGTTTTAATTATAAATTTCAAAATTTTAAATTGTTAAAATTGTAAAATTATCGTTTTACCCCCGGAGAGGACTTTTTGCATTTTAAGTCATTTTTCAATGTTCCAGGATGTTTCGGAATCGATTTTTCATAAGGAATTCAAAGGGAATATTGGTTTGTATCATTTATGTAATTTTTTGTGCTAAATGATCTTGAACTTTATGAGGGGCATTTTTTGTAATTTTATCGAATTTTGTGAAAATTGGCAAAATGGTTTATTTGGTTTCATTTTGTTATTTTATATGTTCGAAAGGATTTTCCTAAGTGTAATGTGGGCTCTATGGATGTTTTGAGGTTAGGGGTATTTTGATAATTTGATTATTTTTTAGTGATTTTTATCGTGAAGCTTCTTTTTGTCTACAATTGTTGATTTCTAGGCTTTTGAGGTTATATTTTCCTAGCATAGCGTGGTTTCTACAGTTTCATTAGTTTGAGATACCTCATCCGAATTTTTGAAACATATCTAGCAACAAAATATAGCAATGGAATAATCATCCACTATTGGAAACCGTTGCAATCGGGTAGACGAGTTGATTAATCAGGTGATTGCAAAAATAGGGTGTCTACAATTGGGAATAAAAAAAATGATGACTAAGAAACTCTAAGACATTTCTAGAACCCAAACTTGTAGTATAATCTTGTTGACCATCATGGAGCGTAATTGTGTTCATCGTCATATAGTATAAGCATTTGACAAAGATAAGGTGAAATAAGGAGTATATCCTCTATGAGGTGATCCCCTTACCTTTGAGTTTAATATGCTCTTTGAGAGCACTCATGCATACTCAATGTAGTTAAAAACATGAAAGCATCATACATATAGTTTAAATACCATTATTGACAAAATGATGTGATCTTCGACATTTGTAAGTCCATAATAAGTTCTCATGGAACATTTAGCATGCATACATTTAACATATATACCATGTAATCATGCAGTTTAAGTATGAAATATATAAAGTTCCAAAGAGTATTTAAAACTAATTGGATGTCTCTTAAAGCCTAACCTACAAAAATCTAAAATCATACAGCTTGTGAAACGTGAGCTAACTCCCCTTGAAGTTAACATATGGAGTAAGTTAAGCATACTGGCCCGAGCACAAGCAGAGGGATGATGACTCAATCTTCTTAGAATATGCATATCATGAATACGCACAACAATCTCATCATGGATCACAACTCTATATGATGGGTCGGGATCTATAATAGGTGCAACCACCTAAATCTCCTCCCCTTCCTTCTCACTATCATCATCCTCTATAGGGACCTTAGGATCTTAAGCTTCCAGACATGGCTCATTGTTAAACTCATCAGAACCGGGAGGAGAGCGACTCCTACTTGCCATAGACTTGCCCTTTTATCAAACTCTTCATCTCCTTCAAACGGTTAAACCAAGGCATCTGTAAATCCACCAAAAATATGTATTAGAATTCCATCCAAAACCAAAATATATATATATATACAATATTCAAAAACCAAAAAAATTCAAAATCTCAAAAATTCAAGTTCTAAACATTTGTACCCAATGTCAATCCATACCCAAACCCATTTGATCCATCAAAAATTAAAATTCCAATTTTCCCCCATTTAGGCACTTTGCCAAACACGTGGCAAGCAAAATTGAACCTAACCTTAACCATAATCCATCAATCCACCAAATGTATCCATCTAAACCGAAAATCCTACCCAATTTCTATAAATCCCCAATCCAATTTCAAAAAAAAAAATTCCCAAAAATAACTGAAAATTTCATCAAATTCAACTCCAAATCCTTGAATTCAATCTATGCAAACTCACCCAATTCATTCCTTACATCTACCACAGTTTAGAATCCAACCCAATTTCTTCAAAAATCGCCCCAAATTTCAACATCAAGTTCCCTGAAAGTACCCAAATTGTCGAAATTCCACCAAACCCCCTTTAATTTCTCATCCATTTCCTAAATTCTACATCAATTCATTTGAATCCAAGCTCAAAATGAATAAATTTGACAACAATTCGGAGAAAAATCATACCTTTGTTGAAAAATTTGGGTTCAGAGCTCCGTTTGCTCAAAGAATTACTCGAAAAACCAATTCGAACCATTAAAAATCGTAAGCCTCGAGATCAACACTTGAAGCCAAGTTTAAGTCATCGAAATATCGTAAATTGACGCAAAATTAATGTGTTCAACGAAGATCAGACGACCGAAGGGTCAATAAGGTTTTGTCGGCCAAAATGAGGAACACAAGAACATACTCTCGATTTTCGTAAAGTGCATGGCTTATAAAGCCAAACTACCAAGACAACTTTTCATTAGACTACAATGTGGAATGGCCAAGTAAAAAAAAACCACTTACTTTATATTTGGAATGGCCAAACCAACGTGGCATTGGCTTTATACTTGGAATGGCCAAACAAAAGGCCCATAAGCTTATTCCACCAAACGGCTAGGCAAAATGCTCTTATGCCCTTCTCAGGTCATGACTAAGCAAATTAAAAAAGATAAAAAACAAATTGAAAAAATTTTGAAGAAGATGAAAAATTCAAAAGGTAAAATATGTGAGAAAAGTAAAAAAAAAAACAATAAAAAAATATTTTAAAAAAAATCGATGAATTGAGAGGAAAAGTTCAAAAGAAAAGGGAAAACCCATATGAAAGTAGGAAATACCCTCAGAAATCATTTATATATTCTCCAGCGGGAACACACCGATTTCCAATAGAATCTCGAGCAATGTACAAATGCACTTCAAGAAATCCTCCAAGGGATCATTCTCAAAAGTAAAAGCAAGAAACGATCGCATAAAGATAGTGGCAAAGAATAGAAATGCAGTAGAATCAGAAAACAAGAAATTCTCAAAGATAAATCCAAGTTCATAAAGATTTTAAAGAAAACATGCAACAAGCCGATACAGTTTTACTAAAACCAAGCAAGAATTGAAGTCATCTTTTCAATATTATATTTCTTTTTCAAACAATCCCAAAGCCCTAGATCATGTCAAAAGATCGATTTGAGGTTTCCAAAATTTATACATCGAGCCACGGAACTGAGAATAAAGTGATACCTCATCCTTATCAGACCTAGAGTTAGGAAGGTCATCTCTTACCTGTACTTTAACATTCCACTTCAATCCAAGTTTGCTAAGGCAAAACTGGAGAAACATACATGCTCAAACTTATCTAATTAAATAGGTGTTCAAGTCTACATCTGTGATTCATCAATCGCAAATCTCACAAAGAAGGGTAGTTGTAGAGACACCAATTTTATAGAACAAGCCCGAGAGCTCATTCAAATCTATTGATGAGGATCAAATTGCGAGAATTTTGATCAAATGAGTAGGACCCACTTAATTTAATCAAAATCAATCATCAAATATAAAAAAAAATTTAAATTTTTTGCTTTTAGTACTAAACGGCCAAGCATAGGCATAGCCTGCCCATTTGACACATATGGCTAGGCTATTTTTTGTTTTTACCCTCTTATTGAGAGTGCACGGATATAAATTTCTCTAACTGTTCCTTTCTTATGGCCAAAGTCCATTTAACAGTTAACCCACCCATGTGTGCACGAGATTTTTCATAGTAAATAACCACAGAAACCCTCTTGGATTTTCCCTCATCTATTCCCTCCTTAATTCTTTAAGTACCCATGCCTTAAACCTCTAAATTCCTTATCACTTTGGTGTTTTGGTAATCGTTATTGTCCCCTAATCTTGACCCAAAGTCACCTTTAGTCCTCACGTAAGGAGAACTATTTTCTCTAACCTTGGTTTGTTGAGACTCATTAGAGTCAAATCACCTATCTACCATTTCACTATTCTTCAAGAACTAAAGAGATTTCATGGCATTCAAGGTAAAAAGACCTAGTTCTAGAGGTTATGATATTTTTATCCATCTAAGAAAATGCTCTAGAAATTGTGTTCAAAGGCATTCCTATCCTTAGGTTGTTAGAAGTCTATATATACATAGAAAATCTAAAATTTCCAAAACCCAAGAACCAAATTATATGTCATTTGGCTTAATTCTTTTTTAATTGACTCAAAGTATAAAGTTTAAGACCACTTTACCCCTCTCAAAGAATTCTATAGAAATGATTGGATTTTTACTAACGTATCCTTTAATCATCTTGATTGGTTAGACCCATGGATGAGTGAAAGACCATTAAGTCAAGTTGATGAGGGATAAATGAAGCCATTCTATAAGGTTTACTTGAAAATATTGGGTATTCTAGGTTTTAGGAATAAACTATCCCCAAAGGTCTCCCAAAATCCTATAAATATTCTAAGAAAAAGATAAGAGGAACTCAAATATGATCTCAAATTATGCCTTTCCAATTTTCTCAAACCATTCTCAAAATCCATAGAAAAAAAATTTCAAGTAGAAGAAGACGGGACTTATTATATTTGAAATTTTCTATTTTAGGAAGTTTCATATTCATGACTTTCCAATTTAGAAAATTTTCACAAATTCCTATTTTAGTAGATTTGAAAAATCTTTGTGCATGTGGATTTGTGATTGAAATATTGCCACGTGAACTTTGGAGTATGACCTAGAATCAAGACTTTTTCAAATATTTTCATTGTTATGCGAAATTCAAGAAATTATGTGATATTTGAGAAAATATTGGTCATAAGATTTGTTTAGTACATTTGATATAATCTGATGATGATGGGACCCTAGCTTGACTTTAGTATCTACCCATTAACCGTAGGATAGTTTGAATCATAGCAGAGACCGATCATCTCGATCAGGCAAGTTCGGTGCCTTACACATTTCAAAACCCGTAATCTAACCCTTTGTCGATTTCTCTTACTCGTGGACCGATCCAATCAATTTTGGAATTATCTATGGTTCCTAGACCTAAACTAGGTGGCAGTTCCCATTTATCAAAAATCCCTAATTTACCAATCGGATCTCTATCCATTATTTAGTGGAAAAAGGGTCAAGGTAATTTCAACCAGATCCTTCTCATATCAGCGACTGGCAATCTTTATAGTTAGAAAATGATATAACTTATGAAAAATGGTCAGTACAGATCATTGGTAGAAAAGAGAAAATGTTACGATCTCGTATTATTCCCTTAGTAAAGTACTTTGAAGACATCATAATATAGAATAATCAACTTGGGAAAAGGAATCAGATATACGGACTCAATATCCAGAATTATTCATCAAATAAGGTATGTTCTTAATTTCGTTGAAGAAATATTTTTAAGATGGGAAGCTGTAATGTCCAAAAAAAAAGTTTACCGAGTCAATCATTATTGACTCTAGTCAAGTTGACCTGGTCAAGCGTTGGTCAAACTAGTTTTGACTAAGTCAAATTGACCAAAGTCTATATACTTAGAGATTCTAGTAGAGTTAGATATTTTGGTAAATAGCTAGATATTTGTTTTTTTATTTATATGGGGTAAAGTTTTGATTTCTAACTTTTACATCAAAAACTGTGGGTATCTAAGTAAACTCTTTAACAAAATAAGTTTAAAATCCAGCCCATCCTCATTCTCATTAAATAAATCTGAGATTTGTGTTTCATTTTCTTCCTATTTACAAGAAAAAGGAAGAAATGTAAGGAAAGGAAGATACTGATTTGAGGGTGGCCCTTACATTTTTGTAATAACTTAGGCTTTTCTTCAAGATCTTTTAAATTAAAGTAGTGAATTGATTGTCAAAATATACATATGTATATCATTGATTTTTTTAATGTCTTATATTTGTTTTAGTAGTTAAAAAGAATGTATAGTATTAGATATGTGTTACATATATTTAGAATTAGAAGTTGCTGATTTTTTTATATGTATTACATATATTTTTTTAATTTTTATTTATTAAAGCTTATTGTTTTTCTGTACTCCACGTATTTTTCTCCATACTTTATATGTGTTTAATATGTATTTGGTACATACTAAAAAGAAAATTCAACAATTATATAAGTGGTTTTCATATACAACTTACATATTTTGTACATAATTTATATGTGCTCTAGTAGTTCTAAATACATATATAGAGTGTGTTTTCATTTCTTTATAAACTTGTTGTATTGTTTTTATTTTATATATTTTACATATATTCTAATATTTCAAATACATGTATAGAATTTTATTTATAAATTTTAACTTGCTGAATTTTTCTTGTTGTAGTTTTTAAATTAAAAAGTTGGGTATGTAAAGTATTTTATTTAAAATAAACAAGTTCTCCAATTGATTGTCGTGTTTTTCAAATACCCAATTGGTGAGATGCTTCGACTAATTGTCGTAGAAGACACAAAGAGGGGAGATGTTTCAATCGTAGACTGTATAAGTCATGATGAGAGAGATGTTTCGACGTGTGTCGTGTAAAGCACGAAAGAGAGATGCTTCGGTTGATGATTGTGTAAAACACGAAAGAAAGAAAAGGAAAACAGATATTAGACTTTATATTTAAAAGTGGACTGGGTGTTTAAGACATGTGTATGTCTTACTTTCAATATATTTTGAAAATAAAACAAGTACCTATATGTAGTATTTTAGTGATTTATTAAAGAGATTGTGAAAACTTATAAACAATAACGTGTTGTGACATTTTCGAAATGATGCGTTATTCTAGGATAATAGTTGTGTTATTTCAATTCTTATTTATAATGGGATGCATAAGAACACAATATCACAACGGGTGAAAACGCCCTCGATCCACGGGTGCAGATCCACTTTTTGATATTTTGGGATCACCACCTAGTTTTACGGTGTAGGAATCAAAACATAACTCTAAATAGATAAAAAAAAGTATTGATCTACGAAAAGAATGAGTCTGGAGATCACGTTATGGGATTAAAAGGTGTTAGGCACCAATCCCGTCCTGCGAATGTCGTTCTCTACTTTCCAAAAAAAAATTATATTGCAAAAATAATGACCTAAAAATAAAAAAATAAAAAATATTACCTTGGTTACCTGGGTGATTGTGACAGTTGATTCCCTCAGAAACTAGCGGAGAACGTTCCTCGTGTGAGTCTTCTTATTTTTGTCTCTCTCACTAGATCCGCTTTTGATCTCCGAGATGAGGTATTCTCCTCCAAGATTTAAATATTTTTTAATTTTTTGGTGTTTTGAGGGTTTCTAAGTATTTTTTAAGGATTTTTTAGTGTTAAGTATGGACTTGGGACTTCTTTTTCCTAGGATTTTTCTTGACCTGTAAATTTGGATTGTAGAGGCTCCTTTTTATATAACTTTTTGGGAAATTAGGGTTTGAGATTAGGATTTTATTAGATTTTATCATGTGGGCCCCACTTAAATAAATGGGCCACCACTTAAAATTTATCCTATGGGCTTAATTAATTGATTTTATTTGTTCAAAAATTTTAATTTAATTTATTAAAATTTTACTTTATGATAATTAATGTTTTAATTATTAGTTTTAAATTTTTTATTTTTAGGATTTGAAAAATTATCATTTTACCCTCAAAGAGGGATTTTGTATTAAAGGGTTGATTTTCGACGTTTTGAAATATTTTAGAATTAATTTTTCATAAGGAATTCAATGAAAGTATTGATTTTAGCATGAAATGATCGTAGACCCTATGAGGATATTTTCATAGTTATGTCGAATTTTGTGAAAATTGGCGAAATAATTTATTTGGTCTTAATTTATTATTTTATGTGTTCGAAAGGATTTTCCTAAGTGTAAGGTAAGCTCTAGGGATATTTTGATATTAGGAGTATTTTGATAATTTGGTAATTTTTTAGTGATTTTTCTCGTCAAGTTTCTTTTTGTCCTAAGAATGATGATTTCTAGGTTTTGGGTCATATTTTCCTAGCGTAACGTGATTTCTAAAGTTTTCTTACTTAAAATATCTCATCCGAATTTCTGAAATATGTCGAGCAATAACAAAAAATATTAGAATATCCATCCATCATTGGAAACCGTCGCAATTGGATTGACGAGTTGATTAATCAAGTGAGTACCAAAATGGAGTGTCTACAACAAGCATTCGAGAATTTTCTTTCTATCTTTAATAAAGAACAAGATGCGGATAATTATATAATTAATAGAGATTATCAAGGATCACATGCACGCCAATTGATATAGATGAAGATGACCAGTTAATGATCATTAATAATCTAAAGTAGTTAAGAAAGAATTACCTACTTGATTTAGCAGTTTCTTAAAGTCTTAGTCAACGGTCAACCTAAGCTGGAAAATAGTTACCAAATATGGCAGAGGTTGGCCATAGAATCAAGAATGGTGATGTAGCGTCCTCGAAACACTAACACAAATCCCAATGACAAATTTGGATGGTACTAGGTGGCACCTCGAAATTTCGACATGGTTCCCTCTGTTTATGTTAGCATTCCAAAATACTCAGAAACCTGATAAACCAATATACAATAAATTATGTATATATATATATATATATATATATATATATAAGCCAAAATATACAAGCTACAGAAAACTGTGAACTTTGAACAACGTAGATAGATCAAAGTGCGGAAGGGTGACAATATACAAGATTACAAAAATATATCCTTACTCTAACATGAACCTAACACAATGTTAAAAGATGTAACCTCAATGCTCATAGGGCAATAGACTCTGATCGTCGATCTGACTTACTAAATAATCTTCGCTCATCGACTCTATGACTGCTTCACCAACTACAGGCTCTGAAGCTAAAAAAATATAAAGAAAAGGGTGAGTAACAATGGTTACTATGTAAGCCAAAATAATTCCGACTAATAACCTCTCTTAAACATAAAAGAGTAAGCATACTAAAATATTTCAATAAATGCAAAAAATTTCAAATTAAATTACGATTAACTGGTACATATAGTTTGGGATAAGTAACTAAATATTTTAAAAGATTCACATTACATCAGTCAATAGTACTCATTATAGCATTCTCTTTTTATACAAATTTAATTGGTAACATAGAAACATTAAACATGCATTTCATTTTATAATTAAAAATAAAACAACATATACATAATACACAATGGTGGAGTAGTGGAATTAGAGAATTAGGATTCACGACTAGATTGTTCCCAATCATGACATGAAGTTATAATACTTTACTGGCTTTTTAGTTCTTAATCTTATGGCCGGTCATTGCACTTATCACACTTGATTAACCATTTATACGACTCAAGCTGGCCATTGATGTGACAATAAATAATGGGTCTCTTTTTGATGTATCAAAACGTTCGACTATTCTAGATTGTTAGTAATCACTGACTAATCATCTTCGTCTATACCTATCAAGTGTGTATGTGATTCCCATTATACAATCTTATTCGTGTTCGACCATATTTACAATACAAGTTCACTGGTAAAGATAGAGATGAATTAACATAGATTTTAATTATGACTTCATTCTCATACGCATCTCATATCATGTATGAGTTTGGTTGTACTTATCATACATCCCAAGATAGTACATCACTCTGGATAATATAATATACTATCTTTTCAGGCATTCACAAGCTCTTTAATAGCTCACAAAATAGCTACATATATATATTTATCATTTTTTTAAAAATAAATGAGAAATTAACATTACAAGGTTGAGAATGGATATCCAGTTCCTGTCATGCAACAGTGACCCACCGACCTAAAATAAATAATAATACGGAAACATAAACCAGCGCTTTACGCTAACAGAAATTAAATAAACATGTAGTTGATGTCATTATCCTTGGATATCCATTCACCAACCTACACATAGCACAACAATGTAAAATGTAGACATCACCCCTCTAGTGTGATTCTGAATTTTACCATTTCATCGATTTTTCCTTTTTTCTAGTATTTTCACTCTTCTATTTTTTGAACACAACATTTCTTTTTCAAACTTTCAAATTCATTTTGATCATTCAACAAAAAAAACTATCAAAATTTAGTCAAAAAAGGGTATGGCAACACACAGAACCAAACTGTCAAAATTATGAAAAATTGGTGAAAATTTGACTAAGTGTTGAAAACGTGATTTTTCAAAGTTCTTGAAATTGAAAATATATTTTTTAAAATGAAAGTCTTGAATACGAGATTTGACATCATGTAATTTTTATAGTTCAATTCAAAGTAACGCAAAAGATATTTGATTATGAAAATCTAACAAAAACGTCAAAATTTACGTTTTGTTCTTGGAACAAAAAATTAGATTTTGATCATTTAAGATTTGGATTTTGAAATCATTCCCATTATTTTGAAATAGGGTGTAAAATCATAATTTCATTACAGAACTTAAAGTAAATAGACATTTACTTAAATATTTTTAATAAAATAAATGGGGTTTTGTATGTGTTCACCTTCATAAAATATAAGATATTTTCTAAAAAAATTTCTGACAACATTTTGCAAAAATCGATGGGACCATTTTTTGGACCAGTGGAACCGGTAGTAAAAAGGAAAAGTAGTGAATTTGCAATTTTTTTGAATTTCTTCGACTCGTTAACCCACTCACGAATCAATTGTTAAAATATGATAAAAATACATCAAGCATGAATTTGAAATAAATGAAAAGAATTCTAAATTTTGAAATACATCACAAATTTTTGTTAAAAATCCTAAATGCGATTTTCGTAAATCTACGATTACCAATAAGAATTGAAAGTTTCTACCAAAGTTCGTGGTTGTCAGAAGTGAATAATTAGCACAAAAATCAATGTTAGCAACATAAGAATCAAGGTTAGACAGACTTGGATGCAAAACGATCTAGTTGACAATGATGCTCTCGACGATCTAGTTCATCCTTTCTACGATGAAGAACGACCCTTCTTCAAGCTAGATGGAACTCCAAGTGAGATGTATCGAAACCCACTCACTGGTTTTTGGTGAATGATAAAAAGAAAGAAAAGAAAACGAAGATCAAAAGTAGTGAGGTAGTGAGGTTGTAGAGTTTGTTGATGACGATAACTTTTTTACTTTCATTAAGGTTCAACGACAACTCCATCGCGACGGATCTTGATGAGGAGATGGTAGGAAACCCTTGGGTATCAATGGTTGGGTTTTTGTTTTTTGGAGAAGAAGATAATGAAATTAAAAAAAAAATGGTTTTTATTCTTTTATATAAAGGTTGGGGGCATAATTGGTATTTTTCACTTGTTTCTATTTTCGACTGTAACTCGGATTTTGAGACTCAAAAATTGATGAATAATTACTTCAATCTAAATAATTTTTCATTGCAGACTTAATGGTGCAATCATATTTTATTAACTCTCACTCTAACGAAAATTCAACTTTTTAGGTCCCACTCAACATTAAATTCGAGGATTTTATAACTTTTCCATTCAAACATGAATTTGAGCATGCTTATAGATTAAAGAATGTTTTTCTACCATTTTGAAACCAATGGCGAAGTCGTTTTTGTTAAAAATGAACAGAAATTTTATTTTGAGTATTTTATCCTAAGTCTCTTTTTTAGAATTTTGTCAAAATTTTATTATTTAATTTTCTTGAGATGCGAATAAAAAACTTGGGGTATTACAGGTGGGGTTCTACATTGGTGAAGTATTGGAATAATCGTATCTTTACTAAGATGGTCACATCAACCGTGACCCATGCTTTATTATTTGATGTTATATATTATGAATAGTGTTTTTCAGATTTTTAATTGTGTTTCAATTTCCTACTAGGTTTTATAATATCAATGTTCAATTATTTTTAATTATTTGTTGAATATTAAACAAGCATGATTTACAAATTCCTAAAATATTTAAATTGCATATAGGATGTTATTATTTAGAATTATAAGATTTTTCTATTGGGTAACTTCCTTGTTACTCACTCCTACGACAATATAAATTTTAGGCACACCTTGTTTAGATGATCCTTCAAAGGAAGCTTAGGTCCAGGGCTACATAGATGATCAGTCCAAACTTCTAGATGAGGATTATGAGTATTATTATTTAGTTATTGAACTAGAGTTATGATATATAAATATGTCTAAATGGGTCGAGGTTTGAGGATACTTCTATGTTTTGTTGAAAAATAATCAGGTATGATTTTTAGTATGATAAATTAAGTATCATTTGTGTATTATATATGATTATCATGTCATGGGTTTAATATTATGCCTCTGGATTCAACTTGGGAATCGTGGGGCTTAGGGTTGAGTTTTTGGGGCATGACAGATTGATTATAATCAAAACTTGA
Organism: Akebia trifoliata; assembly: GCF_017979445.1. NCBI lineage: Eukaryota > Viridiplantae > Streptophyta > Magnoliopsida > Ranunculales > Lardizabalaceae > Akebia > Akebia trifoliata. The sequence continues at coordinate 18,358,031 of NC_141384.1, read as the reverse complement.
TTCAATTTGATTGAACCAATATACATTTATTACATAAATAAAAGTAACATCAAGTAAAGAACAAACAAACAATCCCTACTTGGTAAAATTGAAAATCATTATAGGGGCACTAAAAAATGTAAACACAAGTGCTTGGTTACCTATCAACAAATTGTGGTAAATTTTCATTGTGTACTTAGAGGTTGAAGAATTTTATTTTTAGTAATGGACAGTAAAAATTGATGTGCTAACACACTATCTTAATATTAGTATCTTTTACTTATAAGACACCAATAATTTCAAAAGAATTGGTCATTTAGGTGGTTGGCAAAGCCACATTACCTATTCTCACGTGGCAAGATATTACCCATTCAAGATGTCTCCTACATCCCAAATCTATGGGTGTAATGCACCTGCCACACACATCACTCCCTTCATTCTTAATAACTTCCTAATTCCAATCATTCATTTTATGAATTGGTAATATCCTTAAGATTTATCCATACCCTTTAGTGTTTGTATGTATGTGTGTATTACAATGAGCTCATGTGTATGTACAGGGTATCTCTAGGTTTCACGGATAGAGCCAGCTAAGCAAATCACTTGATAATTGGGACTCTCTTAAAATAGTTATTAACTATTCAATTAGCCCAACGGTAGACACCCCATTTTTGTACTCGTCTGATTAATCAACTCGTCTACCTGATTGCGACGGTTCCCAACAATGGATGGTTATTCCAATGCTCTATTTGGTTACTAGATATGTTTCAGAAATCCAGATGAGGTATCTTAAGCAAATAAAACTGTACAAACCACGCTACGCTAGGAAAATATAACCCCAAAAGCCTAGAAATCATCATTTTTCAGACAAAAAGAAGTTTTACGATAAAAATCACTATAAAATGATCAAATTACCAAAATACTCCTGACCTCAAAATATTCCTAGAGCCCACATTACGCTTAGGAAAACCCTTTCAAATACAAAAAATAACAAATCGAAATCAAATAAACCATTTCGCCAATTTGACAAAATTATGAAAATGCCCCTCATAAAGTTCACGATCATTTCGCACAAAAAATTTCATAATTGACACTAACTAATATTCCTATTGAATTCCTTACAAAAAATCGATTTCAAAACATCTTGGAACATTGAAAAACGACATAAAACGCAAAAGGTCCTCTCTGAAAGTAAAACGATAATTTTATAATTTTTTAAAATTCAAAATTAATAATTAAAACATTAATTAATGTAAAGTGAAATCCTAATTAAAATTAAATTATTTTTTTTACATCAAGTCAATGAAGTGAGACTTAAGTCAAAACCCTAAAATCAAGTCAATCAAGTAAGACTTAAGTCAAAATCCTAAAATCAAGTAAATATAATAAGACCAAATTCAAATCCTAACTCTAATAAAATTCTAATCAAACTCTAAAACTATCTAATGTAATTCTAATTAAACACTAATTCTATCTAAAATAATTCTAATTAAACACTAACTCTATCTAAAAAGTACCTAAAAAAATTTATAAATAAGGGTCTCTACAACCTATTTTCGTATCCAAGAAAAAATCCTAGAAAAAGTAGGTTAAGAAGCCTCCTCAACCTTCTCAAAACCCTAATTTTGAAATCCTAACTCCTTACCTAACATCCATACCCCAACTTTAGCTCAAAAAACACCCAAAAATCCTTCTAAAACACCCAAAAATCCATAAAAAAATTAGAAAACCCATAGATCTAAGAAGAAGATACCTCAACTTGGAGATCCGAAATCAGATTCGGTGACGAGCGAATAGCAAGGAAATACATACGAGGATACTCTCCACCAGTACTAAGGGAATCGTTATAATCTGTGAGATAATCTTCTTTTTTATTATTATTATTTGTTGTGTTTTTTATCTACTATGCAATGTAATCGTTTTTGGGAATTAGTAGAGACCGGCGTTTGTCGGGCGGGGTTGGTGCTTAACACCTTCCAACCCCGTAACTTGATCCCCGGACCTGTATTCTCTTTTGTAGATTAGTGTTACTTGTCTTTTAGAGTCAATGTTTGGTTCCTAGACTATAATAACTAGGTGGCGACTCCCAAATCTCAAAAATCAAAAGAGGATCCGCGCATCCCAAAAATCGAGGACGCTTTCAGTGGTGACTCCACTGGGGATTACTGAGAATCAAACTTGAAAAATCCTAAGTATGGGAGCATTGCCAAGATGACCTAGTTTTTTTTTTATTATTTAGTTCGATTTATTTTATTTTTTTATTTTTTTTTATTGCTTGATTGTGGATCATTTATTTGGATTTTGAATATTATATATATATTTTATCCAATTGAGGGTCACTTTTTGGTGACCCTAAATAATGAAAAATTCAAATTGACATATGAATTGAGGACGGAATGATGGTGGTTGGGATGAGAGTTATGGATTTTTTTTTTTTTAAAAGAAAAAAATCTTGGATGATTTTTTTTTAGCACGTTAATATGCATGGGTGATAAATTGTGAAAATAAAATATTTGTGAGTGATGCACTAAGAAATAAAAAAAGTTCCTTTTTTAATATTGTTTGTGATGATGAGAGAATTCCAAAAAAAAAAATCGCAAAAAATTTGGAAACAAAAAAAAAGTATTCTTCTGCGTGGTGTGCCGTTAGCATAAAATAATTTTTTATTTTTCATCTTCTCAAATAAATTATTTGTGATAGATGCACTAAAAAAAAAAATTCTTTTTTAATGTTCTTCGTGATGAGAAGAGGATTCCAAGAAAAAAACATCAGAAAAAAAAATTTTAATTTTTTTTTTTTGCTTGGTGTGCCGTTAGTAGAAATCCGTTTCTGATGTTTTCTATCTTCTTCTCCACAAAGAAGAGGACGAAAAATAGCAAACAGATAGAGACGTTTCTCTCTCTCTCTCTCTCTCTCTCTCTCTCTCCTTCCTCTTTTATCTCTATCTTTCTCTCTGCTCTTTTCAATTTCATCTCTTCGATTTTGATTTCGATTTCGGTTCTCAAATTGCGAATCAAAGAATTAAACTACCAAATCCCAACTGTTGGTTCTATTTCCTTCAAGGATATTCCAAGCAAGGTTCGTCTCCACAGATTTCCTCTTCAATCTCTGTTAAACTTTACGTTTTCTATGGAATTGTCTCTATTCGATTCATTGCTGAACTTGAAACTGAGGGTGCTATTCAACTCAAACACACAACAAACGGCTTTGATGAAAATCCAATCCTTATATAAATGATACCTTACAACTGGGGTGTATCTCCATTCTTCAACTGTGATTTGGTTTTCCTACTATGAAAGAGAACAACATGGGTCTTGACTGCCACAGATGGAGTTCTTCAACAAGGAGACCTTCAACCCTTAGATTAAGGAACCCATCATGATGCCTCGCAATGGTTATTTAATGACAATGTAGCAGCCATGGACAATAGCGATGATGGAACATGGCTTTGAAGAGGTAGCCTGAAGCTTCATGGACGTATTGCACATCAAATTGATATTTATCAAATTGATAAATTGTTCGATCAATTTCTTATTGTTGAGAAATAGGTGCTTGAAAATGATAGATTTCTGGGCAAGGAAATTGGTCAGACTTACCAAATTTCTAAGTTGAATAATCTGAATTTTCGAGTCGATTCGCAGTGGTGCCTCCGAAGAGTACTCTGACTAAATCACCTGAAATCCAACCAAACTGAGTTAGTATGGACCCATGATGAGTAAAGTTAGTGTGAGACAGCCCAAATTCTAACGATTTTTTTTAAAACATTTTTCTTTCGGTTCTTCATGGTTCTCCAAAAGGATTTTTTAATGCCTTTTCCACTATTGAAGAGTCAAGATCGGATGAATTAAATCCCTTTGGAACATGGGGGAAGCAAAATCACAAGACCATCATGAACACGTGAGTGGTCATGATTTGATGATTTTCTTTAGAAATTGTTAAGTATGATCTCTCAAAATAATATATATATATATATATAATATAAAAATAAAAAGAGTTGCAAGAAGTTTATTGATGAAAGTCTTTGGGAGTTGTTATTAACACACCAATTTTACTTGTAATGCACCAATCCCTATGTAAACAAATATCTATTTTCAAAGGAATTCGTGTGTTGTAAGTAAACAATGGGTGTACCAATAATATCTCATTTTTTATCTCAATTATTGTAAAAGACTATTGGCAACCCTCTCTGTGGCTAAAGAGATTTATTTTATTTTATTTTATTTTTGTTGGCATACCAATTTTCCCTAATGTTACCTCAATTATAGGCAATTACTTAGTGATTGGGGTGGCATTAGTAAAAGATGGTATGACAATAACGACTAATTTGTTAGTTACACGAAATTATTTTTTTTTTTTAGGAATTTTTTTTTTTTAGTAGTATTTTTTTAAAAAGGGTTCTTTTGTCAAAAAAAAAATCTCCTCATCTCCGCAAATATCATTCTATCATCAATTCAAATATTTGTTGGAATCTTGATTTGTTTAGGGTCGCTCAAAGTGATCTTTGATTGGATCATAAAAATTAAAAAAAAAAAAAAAAGAGTTTCTTTTTGTGATTGGTCGATGATTAATTATTGGTGTGATATCTATGTTGATTGTCTATCTAATATGTCATGATCTTAAGTGATATACATTTTGATGTGCATGCTTTAATCTTGATCTTAATGCTTTAGATATTTATGTAGTATGATCACATTTTTTAATATCCATATTTTGGTGGTTTGATCTAGCCCCCGAGCCCATTAATTTCGAAAAACGCCCTGAGCACACCCCACCCTACTTTGCACACACCACTAGCACGTTTATTTTGTTGCATTGCATGCTTGCATGTCCCTTCTGGCCAACGTGGCACTAGTATGTGGTCTGGTCTCTTCGGAGATACGACGTCATTCATGAAAACCACAACTCCAATCACGTATCTTAGTGTATATAAAACTGGGGCATCAGTACTGTTTAATCACGTGACTCTGAAAGGTATATCGATGCACCCAGGCTGAGGTGACCTGAACCTTTTTGTCCTATTGTAAGCCGCACAGTCACATGTCCCAATTGCCAACGTAGTACTAGTACTTGGTCGGTCCCCTCGTGGGATGCTAAACCATTTATGAAAGCTACAACCTTAGACTCGTACGTATAGGTATATCAAATATAATCTAAGTTCATCAATTGCACTTCTTGATCAAAACTAGTGCCTAAGTAAGATCCTGCCCCGACATACTACTGTACTAGGGGGATAAACTACGTCTATTCTAGAAGAAGGGTGATTTAATAGTGCCTTTGCTCAAGCATCGCGCGCCACCTTTCAACTGGGGATTAAACTAGCTATTTTTGGCTTTCGAAAAGTGAGTTGGAGTTTTAGATTATCACCTATGCGGTATATCAAGCCAAGTCACCACGTACCGTCTGATTGAGTACACTCGAGAGGTATATAGGTGTACTTGGGACAAGGGTGGCCAGATGAATTGCATTACACATAGTAAACCTAGAGTCTAGAAAACCTCCCCATAGGTCACGACTTGAACTTTTCATGGCTGTTCTCGGGTTACTCTATTTAATCCAACCAACAAGTAAGTGGGCGGACCGATCCAGTTCAAACTAAACCCGAAATATCGGTCTGACCCAATAAAATCAACTTAATTGGTTAACTATGCCGGTCCATTGGGTTGAACTTATGTTACATCAAACCAACCAGTCAGCCCAATTGAAAATATGTCTTATTGAATTACATCGAATCAATTAGACCGATTGGTTCTTGGTGATAAACTACTTCATTCCTCCCAATGGATCTGAATAGTTCGTAACTAATCAATTGGCCCATTTGGAATAAGCATTTTGATCAACTTTTACAAAATCAAATGGATCAATTGATTACAAGTAAGGAAAAGTCTAATTTAGTCCATTAGATTAGATCAATCTAAATAGAACTAACAACTTGATTGAAGGCGTGGTTTCATTCATGGAACCAGTTAAATCAACGGGTTCCTATTATTGTATCTGATCAAATGAATTAAATTGATCACATCACTTTGCCCATCGGACTATAGGTTATTATTTTTATTTTTTATTTTGGTAAACCTGGTAATGATAAAGGATGCATCCGGATTTAATAAAGAAGGAAATATTTTATTTGGTCGAAATTGCTCTAAGACATTCTATATCATCCTATTTTGTGTCTTTATCCCTGTCATTCTATCAAGTCATCTAACTTGTCGTCTAAGCATAGTCTCTATTGTTTGGTCAAATCCTTTGCCCTTGTTGATCATGATCTCTAATTTGTTTCCGAAGGATCATCAATCTTCAACATGGCTAATCTACGTCAAATCATGCAAGATTTTGTGAACCAGATGAATCATGCTTGCCAATGCCATCCGATGGGGGCATGCCAAGATAACGAAGACAGACATGGAGGGGATTCAACGATTAGAATCGATACTTAAGAAAAATATGAATTACTAAGCATGCCTAAATACGACGAAACTTCTTGTCTAAGAAATCACCTATGCTCGTATGTCGGGGATATACATCTTTGAGATTTAGGGAGTGAACAAATGGCACAATTATTTTGTACCATTCTTAAAGGACCCGCTCTTGAATGGCTTATATTGCTAATACAGTCTCGACTTCATACTTGGGAAGAAATCATGGAAGAGTTTATGAAGCATTTTAGTCTGAAGGTCGCTAACTCAAATCCAACACAATCGACAATTAATGTTGTTAAGCGATCCAAGCCTAGAAAAAAGTTTGATAATCTCGGGATGACCTTGAGTATCGCCTTAAGGATGTTAATAAAGAAATGACTATTACAGCCTAAATCCGTACCCAATGCCTTTCAAAGTAAATGACAAAAGTCACCAGTTCTGCGAGTTTCACCAAGTTACAAGTCATTACATCAACAAATGAATGTCTCTCCACCATGATATTCAAGACCTCATTGATGCAGAAAAGATAACCTTCAAGTGAAATGTTGAGTCTGTTGGATAAAACACCATCTAGTTATCTTAGTATTTCCATTATTTCTTGTCTCGTTAATTTTCAAGTTGTGTCAAGTTTCAAAAAGTATTTCTTTTTACAAAAGTCATTGTTCTAGGTTAATTCCAATGAAATAAAAAGATTTTTTCGATTATCATGTGTGCAACAAGTCTTCAAATTTTGAAAATGAATTTGATTAAAAATTGAATCTAAGGATAATTCTTGAGAAGTGTGAATTAAAACTATCCCATCCCTAGAGGAACATGAGAAAATAATGGATTTACTTAAGGAGGTCAGAGATGTTTTCGCATGATCCTATGAAGATACGCCTAATGTGAGCACTAATATTTTTCAACAATGAATCTTTAGTCTAATGATATTTCACCTATGGGCATGGCATATAAGGTTCGAAGACACGTCGCACCTTGAGGGAGTCACGATCAAGAGATAGAAATTCAGAGCATGAATTACACTCAGAAGAATTGAATGTCACCCATGAGTTCAAATACTCAAAGTCATCCATCAAAGTGGATTAAACACTTCAAGATAATGAATTTTTCATTACAATGTTCAGAATTTATCATCCCAGGTATCAAAGAAAGGAACATTATATAATGGATGCAAAAAAGGGGACATCAAGCAAGAGGCAAAGATTTTTTCCTTTACTATCTCTAAGAGCCAGAATAGAAAGTCAACACTATAAGAAAAGGCCAGCTCAAGTACTCAACGTTGAAAATGAAATCACTCGTAGAGTTCCACCAAATAAAGTTTGAGCCCAACTAGGGCAGATCAGTTATCATTAAAGAGACCTTAAAAGGCAAAGCATTAACTAACCTCAATCAAATTATGTGATACTCGATTTAAGGAGGCCTTTCTTTGACAGATGCACTTTTCCCGATCTCACCTTTTTTCAAAAATAATATATATATATATATATATTCCTTTGCTAGCCCCTCTATCCAACATGAAAAGATAATCATTTTTTTTTATAAACCACACCAACCAACCAACCTAGGGGAGGGTATTTTGAATTACGTTTAGACCTGATCCCAAACTAAATTGAGATACGTAGGCAACTTGAGAAGTTACTTCAGGCCCAGTTTATAAAAAAAAAAAGATCTCTACTCCCAAAATAAACACAAAGAAAAAATGAATAAAGAATGGAGTATTTTTCAGAAAAAAAATCTTTCATCCAAAGTATAAAAGAAAGAAAATCAAGAATGCCAAACTAGGGGCATTTTTTTTTAAATAAAAAAATCAAAGAAAAAAAGAACTTAGAAATGGAGAGTACATTAGACTAGGGGCATTTTTTTTGGGATTTTGAATCATATATCCTTTCTTTCTAAACCCTCCTAAGCCCACCTAAAAAGTCATCTTGGTTATTACGCAAAATGGTCAAGGGAAGTTCGTGATATCGCCAATAAGGATCTCTTAATAAAGAAAAGTAAGAGTCTACTAGGTTGAAAACCTGTAAGGGCGACTTAGGCAAAATTCAAGGCAAAAAAAATAAAATCAAAGCTCGTTAGGTTGAAAATCCGAAAGGGTGGTCTAAGCAAAAAGAATAGCATATAAAAAATAAAAATAAAAAAATTCCTAGTCTGCTAGATTGAAAACCTAGAAGGACAATCTAGGCAAAAATTACGACACCATCAAAGAAGAGTTTGAGAGGAGAATCTAAGAAACTTCCTTTGTAAAATCCCAAGTTTTCAATTCGTATCTCGAGGAAAATAAATAGTAGAATTTTGATAAAATCTTGAAAGTGGGACTTAGGGGTAAAACTTTAGGAGGTTTCTGATAATTTTTAAAAAAATCTTATCTCACCATTGGATTTAAAATGATCGAAAAACATATTTTAACCTGTAAGCACGCTCAAATGCGAGTTCGAACATAAAAATTATAAAATCCTCGATTATCGAGTCGAACTAGGCTAAAATAGTGACTTTTTACTAGAGTAAGAATTATTAAGATTTAATTATACCATTGATTTTGTAACGAAAAATTATTGAATATGGACTATTTATTTATCATTTTTGGAGCATAAAAAGTCGAATTATCGTCAAAAACGAAAATGACGTCAATTTTAGGGGTCACCTCAGGGTAAAAATGTAAATTTTTATTAGAGATAAAATTTATAGAAATTGACCATACCATTAGATCTGGAATGAAAAATTATATAAAATAGAGTATCCATTTGTCAGTTTTGGAGTCCGGACGGTCAAGTTATCATCAAACGAAATAATAGACGAAATACCAATTTCATCCCAAAATTTATATAAATAAATTTCTTACTTTTTTTATTCTTCGTCTTCTCCAACCCGTTTAAAACAGCTAACAAATTTTATTTTTTTAAATTATTTTTTTTTTAACTTTAACCTCAAATTCAAGACAAACGGCTCGCCGTCGTCGATCGACGCAGAAGGGAGAAACGTCTGCAGCCGTGATCTCTACAAAACCCACCCAATCTCTTTTCATTTCACTTTCTTTTTCACCCCGTATCATAAAAAATCAGTCATATTTATATACAAAAATTTTAAAACTTTGACCTCGGATTTCGTCCATTTTGGGATCAAACTATCCTCCGTCGCAGAAAGGAGAAAGGATGACGACATCGAGATCTTCGAAACCACCAGGCCAAATCCAAAAATTAGTCATCTTGAAGTTTGATCTACCTCGATTTCCATGCCGATCACCTCAATTTTCGTGCACGTGTTTCAATTTTGTCATCTATAGATTGTAAGGAACTCTCAATTTCTATTAATAATCGTAGATTGTGAAAATTGCATTTAGGATTTTATTAAAAAAAATTTGGTGAGTTTCCGAAAATATAGAATTCAATTGGTTATTTCAAATTCACATCAGAACTTGCATATTTGATATATTTAATTATATTTTATGACAAATTATACGTAGGTAAGATATTTCAACGGGTTATTTCTTTCAGTTGGGTTCTATGCACTGCTTGGACCCTGTTTTGATCTAAGTTTTGGTAATTTTTCAATGTTATTGATAAAAATAAATTTAATAATTGGAAAAATAATTAATATTCAATGAACTCAAATTAAATTGATGAATATCAGAAAGTGGATATTTTATTTGAAAGATTGAAAACGGTAAAAATAAAAAAAAGGGAAAAATGGTATGAAACGGTAAAATGTCAGAGTCACACCCGAGAGGTGATGTTTGCATTTTACATTGTGTTGTGTGTAGGTTGGTAAACGGATATCCAAGGATAATGTTATTGGTTGCATGTTTATTTACTTTCTATTAGCACGAGGCGTTGTTCATTTTTCTGTTCTGTTATTTATTTTAAGCTGGGTGGCCACACTTGCATGGTAGGTGTAAACACGTGGATTTCGTCATTACGACGACCACATCTACTATGATTTGGAGTTACCACCATTCATGTTATAAGTGGGTGTGAATGGTCACCAGATGTACATTTTTCAAAAACGTCATTTTTTGCATTTTAGTGACTCACGATGGATAAGGAGTTGATCAAGCCTAGAGATCAAGGTAAGCGGCTCGGTTGGAAAAAAGGGAAGGTGTGAGGCACCCTTTTCTCCCCGCCAAGTGGCAGTAACTTCAAATAACTCGGCCATTTTGATTAAAAAAAATTTGAAAATTGAAATGTCATGTGGGTACATTTGTACCCTAGATAGGGTTTTGTTTTTGGCTTGATCGTAGGGTCATTTCATTGATGGAAATGACCCTTATAATCTTTAGCCTCGGGGTCCATTCACTCTAAATCATAAAATAAAATAAAGGGGAAAGGAGGTAGTAGAAAAGAGAGGAAGAGAGGGTAGAGAGGAAAGGGGGTATGGAGTCTCGAGCCAACCTTGTATCCTTAATCTCCTTTTCTTCTTCTTCTTCGTCTTCTTCTTCTTCTAACTTCGATGTCCTCTTGAGTCTTTAGTAGGATGTGAAAGAGTGTGTATATCTTTTAGAAGGTTATTGTGAGAGTAAGAGAGTAGAAGAGAGATTGAGATTATATTTTTTTTCTAGTAAGACTTGGTAACCATTTTTGGAAGGAGGGGAGGGGTATTTATAGGTGTTGGGAGGATGTTTGGGGGTATAATGGGGTTAAAGGTTAGGAGAATGGGTAATGGCATTCTTTTTTAAAGATGAGGGTATGAGATTTGGAATGAAAGTGAGGGTATTTGTGTAAAAGATGAAAATGGGTGAGGTTTTGATCCAAATGATTTGGATCCTACCCAAATCCATTTGGGTAGAGTGCTTGATAGGGTGAGATGAGTGATGGTTGATGGGAGGAGTGGGGTTGTAAGAGGGTTGTTTGGAGAAGAAGTGTTAGGTTGTGTAGACACCCCAATTTGCACGAACCCGTTAAGAAAATTCAAATTTCCTCGAATTGATTCCGAGTTATACTTAAGCCTTTCAATGGACCCGCATTGCCACTAGGCATCATTATTCATGCATACATGCATACTTATTGCATCTCATATCATTGTATGCCCATACCTTGTCCCTAATCCACTTTAAACCTATGTCCATCACCCATATCCTAACCCAAGTCCATATCCCAAACCCAAAACCAAGTCCATCCTAAGTCTAAACCCAAGTCTATGTCCTAACCCAAACCCAAGTCCATTCTCTCACCCCTTCATATGATGACACATGTTGATACCTCATAAGCCCCCAATACCCAATGCATCATCTAATTGGAGGGTCAACTTCCCTTTTGTGAAAACTCAAGAATGCCCTTCTCAAAAGATTTAGTCAAACCAAAAAGGTTATTTGATCTTTGGTAATTATCCATAAAGGCGAGGGAACTTCCCATTATGTCCTCAAAAGGTTATTTTTTTTTTTTGCTCATTTTGTCATTTACATCAGTCCTGACAACATTTCTCTTGGACTTTATTTTTCTTTTAAGTTTTAAAGCTTTAAAATGATTAAATACACAATTTCTCTCGTTAAACTTAGGGCTTACCACTCGCTACTTTGTGTTTGATCCAAATGGAGGTCGCCTACACTCTACCTATTCAAATTGATCCCGACCCAATGTGGCGTACTATCAATCTTACCATCATCTATCATCGAGGATTAACTTCAATCGAGTCCACAACTCATAACTACTCCGAATCGGGTTCGTGACCCGTATCCACACCAAAATGGGTCCACAACCCATACCCACTTCAAAATGGGTCCACGACCCATATCCACTTCAAATGGGTCTACAACCCATATCCGCTTCAAATGGGTCCACGACCCATACCCATTTCCAAATGGGTCCACGACCCATATCCACTTCCAAATGGGTCAACAACCCATATCCACTTCAAATGGGTCCACGACCCATGTCCGTATCCAAATGGGTCCACGACCCATGTCCATATCCAATTGGGTCCACGACCCATGTCCGTGTCCAAATGGGTCCACGACCCATATCCATATCCAATTGGGTCCACGACCCATGTCCGTATCCAAATGGGTTCACGACCCATATCCATTTCAAAATGGGTCTACGACCCATATCCACTTCCAAATGGGTCCACAACCCATATCCACTTCAAAATGGGTCAACTACCTATGTCCGTATCCAAATGGGTCCACGACCCATGTCCATATCCAATTTGGTCCACGACCCATGTCCGTATCCAAATGGGTCTACGACCCATATCCATATCCAACTGGGTCCACGACCCATATCCATATCCAATTAGGTCCACAACCCTTATCTACTTCCAACTGGGTCTACGACCCATATCCTCGCCGAAGGAGTCCATGATCCATAACCACTTTAAGATCCACCTGAGTGGGGTCCATCTCCGCGACCTATATTTTCTTCGAGTTGGAACCACAGCTCGTACCCAACGCAAATCAGAGCTATCAGTTAATCTACCTTTACAAAATGCCTTTTTTAGATCCATGCCAACAAACCGCCGGCTCCATGCCGACAAACCTCCGACTCCGTGCTGATGAACCTTTTACTCCATGCCGATTAACTTCCAGTTCCGTGCTGACGAACCTCCGGCTCGGTGCTTATGAACCTTCGACTCCGTGTCGACAAACCTCCGACTCCGTGCTGATGATCCTTCAACTCCATGCCGATAAACCTCCAGTTCCATGGTGAAGAACCTCCGGCTCCGTGCTGATGAACCTTCGACTCCATGTCGATAAACCTCCGGCTCCGTACTGATAAACCTCCAGCTCCGTGCTGATGAACCTTCGGCTCCGTACTGTTGAACCTTCGGTCTGTGCCGATGAACCTTCGGCTCTGTGCCGATAAACCCCCAGCTCCGTGCTGACAACCTCCGGCTCCGCGCCAATAAACCTCCGGCTCCGTGCCGATGAACCTCCAGCTCCGTGCTGACAACCTTCAGCTCCACGCCGATAAACCTCCGGCTCCGTGCCGATGAACCTCCACCTCCGTGCTGACAAACCTCCGGCTCCGTGTTGATGAACCTTCGACTCCGTGCCGATAAACCCCCAGCTCCGTGCTGACAACCTTCGGCTCCGCGCTGATAAACCTCCAGTTCCGTGCTGACAAACCTCCGGCTTCGTGCCTATGAACCTCCAGCTCCGTGTTGACAAACCTTCAGCTTCGTGCTGATGAGCCTCCAACTCCGTGCTGACAAACCTCCAGCTCCGTGCTGACAAACCTCCGGCCCCGTGCTGACGAACCTCCAGCTCCGTGTTGACAAACCTCCGGCTCCGTGCTGATAAACCTCCGGCTCCGTGCTGACAAACCTTTGGTTATTTACCGATAACCTTCCAGTTCCATGCTGACGAACCTCCGACTCCATGTCGATAAATCTTTGGCCCCGTGCTGACAAACCTTCAACTTCGTGCTGACAAACCTTCGGCTCATGCAGACAAACCTTCATCTCCGTGCCGACAAACCTCCAACTCCGTGCCGACAAAACTTTGATCCATGCCGATGAACCCCAACTCCGTGCTGACAAAAAATCTAACATCAACCAAATTCAGGATTTTTTTAATGCAACTTTACCAATTAAATCGATCTGACCTAATAAATCATCATGCATCTTCATTATGTAAACGATATATTAACGCTTAACTTCTTGTCCACAAGTGGCCAAACGACCTAGAAAGAAGTACTTGCCACCTGACAATCCTCCATATTTTCTACGCTCGCAACCAATCATGAGCACTTCAGAGCAACCTCAACAAACAGTGACAGAAGTAATAACAGATCTTACCTTGAAGCTAGATATAGTAGTAAAGGCATTGGAAAAATACGAAAAAAAATTAGATCTACTAATGGAAAATCCAAGCATCATTCAAGCTGTACAACATCAGGCATCCGGTTCGAATCAGGCTATACCCGAACAACTGCAACAACAACTTTCGCAAACATTGAATACCTTACCACCCACCGTCCCTACCAATCAAGGACCACCAATTCACATTCACTGCAATCGACCACGACATGAGGTCATTCCAGAGGAAGAATGTGAATTCAGGACAGCTGAAGTAAGGAGTACCACAGAAGAGAAACTTGCCAACAAGCTCGAGGCAGTCGAGGAGGAGATTAGAAAGATGAAGGGCAAGGACTCCGTAAGTGGAATGAGGTTCAGAGACCTCTGCCTATACCCCAATGCACCATTACCACCAAAGTTCAAGTGTCCTGATTTTGAGAAGTATAACGGCATCGGATGCCCTCTATCACACTTGAAGCTTTATTGTGGATCCATGTGTCAATTTGGGGATGACGACAGGTTGTTGGTTCAACTCTTTCAAAGGAGTCTAACAGGGACGACTCTTTCATGGTTTTCGCAATTGGATCACTCTCGAATCAAGAACTGGCAGGATCTGGCTACGATTTTTTCAAAAGAGTACAAATTCAATACAGATATGGGATTGGACAGGAATGACATGGCCAAGATGACTCGGAAGCCAAAGGAAAGTGTGAAAGAATATTCCCAAAAGTGGCGGGAATCGACCTCCAAAGTAAAACCACCGATAACTGAACAAGAGATGAACACCATATTCATTTCAACTTTGGGCCACTCATTCTATACGCACCTAGTGGGTCATACAACTGCAAACTTCTCGTCATTGGTCCAAGTGGCGGATCGAGTTGAAGACAATATTCGATCAGGTCTGATCTACGACTTGTCCAGTCTAGGGGCACCAACAGGGGGGTCTACTCAACGGAAATCGATAGTCTTGAAGAAGAAGAAAGAAGAAGCACAAGTTAACAATGTACAACCTATTCAACCTTTCTTCATCTCAACACCAAACCAGAGGTCGCCAGCACCTCAGGTCCCCTTTAAAGTTAACCCATCTCAAGCTGTACCGGTACCGCAGATATTCTAATTCGGACAAAATCCAGTGTTCGGTCAAAACCCACAATTTGTCCAGAATCATCAAATCGCGCAACGTAGACCCAACAGGATTCCACGAGTCTTCACCCATCTTCCTATGACTCTATCAGAACTACTGCCAGCCCTACTTAGGGGAGAATATCTCACCAAGAGGCAACCAAATCCAGAAGAAATAAAGGGGCCAAGGTACAATCCCAATCAATTCTGTGAATTCCATATGGGTGCACCGGGGCATGCCACCGACCAATGTTGGCAACTCAAGCACCAAGTTCAAAATCTGATCGACAGGAAAACGATCATCTTCGATGGTCCGGTTGCCCAAGCACCTCAGCAAAACATCAACCAGAACCCATTACCAACTCACAACCTTGGAGGCAATAGACCTACGATCAATGCTATAGAGAGAGACGAACAAAATTTCGACCCTTCAGCCTTGATAGCACCTGTTGGCTCGAAGGTCAGAGTCAGCTTGAGAAAGGAACCAACGTCATCAAGCATTAATGCACTACCACAAGATACAACCAACCAACCACCATCCCAACTTCCCGTCAATCTGGCCAATCTCACCATTCACTCCAACTCCCAAACTTCAAATCCTTCACGACCACCTCTCATTATACCCTACACATTACCAACTTCAAGTTCTACCTCTCGGCTACCTCTCATTATACCTTGCACCATACCGACTTTAGGCCCTACTTCCCGACCACTTCTCATCATACCTTACACTATACCGACCTCTCAAACTTCAAGCTTTTCCTCCCGACCACCTCTCATCCTATCTCACACCAACCCGTAAACCCCAGACACTACTACATCAACCATCAAACCCAATCCGCCACCTCTTATCTTCCATGTAAAGCCAGATCCTCAACCCATGACCATCATAGCCCCTAAATCGTTCCCATACCGTTCCAGCCAAATCATCCCATGGAGTTATGAGACGATGATTGTGACATCTGCAGGGGTTGAGAAATCAAAAGGGGCCATGGTAACAGACATTGGTCATATGACCAGATTAGGAAGATGTTACAAAGTACCAGAAAAGAGCAGAAGAAGTAGAACGAGGAGGAAGAAAGAAGGAAAGAAAAGGGAAAAGGAAAATTTGTAGAGGATGAACAAATACCACAAGGGGAACCAAAGAGGAAGAAGAGTAGGGTAACTGACAAGGAGGCAACTGACCTCCTCAAACTCATTCGAAAGAGTGAGTACAACATAGTGGAGTAGTTGAACAGAATGCCAGCTCAAATCAGTATCTTTGACCTATTTTTGAACTCAGAGCATCATCGGGAAGCATTACTCAAAGTCCTTAGTAGTGCACATGTACCTGAAACCACCTCGCCAGAAGAGTTGGAAAAGACAGTAAGTCAGATCATGACCCCCAATCCAATCACCTTCACCAAGGATGAATTTATCAATGGGGGGTGTGGACACATTGAACCATTGCACATCATGGTAATGTACAAAGGTATGATGGTAGCAAGGGTATTGATCGACAATGGTTCAGTTTTTAATGTCTGTCCTCTGCAAACTTTGCACAAGTTAAACGTAGATTTATCTTACCTTAGGCCAACTCGAAGGACCGTAAGGGCTTTTGATAGTAGGAAAACTGAGTCGTTAGGAGAACTGGATCTCCCAGTCACCATTGGATCATGCACGTTTGAAGTGACATTTGAAATTCTGGACATACCCTCAGCGTTCAATCTCTTCCTAGGAAGACCCTGGATCCACACCACAGGGGCAGTCCCCTTTTCTTTGCACCAGCGAGTCAAATTCATCATGAGACAGATGGTGATATCGGTCCTCGCAGAAAATCTCATACCAGTCGATCAATCGCTGGATGTGCCTTATATCGATGTAGAAATGACTGGAGAAAACGAGGGGTATCACTCCTTTCAGTTCACGTCTATCAATCATATCCAAAGGGGAAAAGAAAATACAAGGGCAAAGTTGTCAAAAACAAACCTGATGATCGGACGAGTGATGAAGAAGGCGGGATATCGTCCGAAACAAGGGTTAGGGCCTAAAGGAAAAGGCAGGGCCACTTTGATCAGCATGCGAAAACATACTCCCTACTTCGGCCTCGGGTTCAGGCCTATAAAAAAGGACATCCTTGACATGAATGATAAGAAGAGGGAGCTTCGACTTGCGCGAAGACAGAATCGTGAGCCTAATGTGTGAAACTTGGGCAAAGTACCACACATCAGCATCAGCTTCCCATAATCCTTGAAGAGGCCAGAGGACTTATCAAAACTACCACCGACAAACCACACAAAAGAACCAAGTATTGTAAGTATCGAGCCCGTTCAATTGCAAGAAGACTCATTCGTTGAGTCCCCACATTCCTTTACAGATGGCATGGACATTTTGTTCGGAGGGGATTCCGAATGGAGTCAAAAGGAAAAAGAAAGAGAGCCCGCCAAGGCGGAAGTCGCAATGTGCGAAGAAGATAAATCACTGTTCCCTTTTCAAATCGATTGGGGATCTGTTGTAATTCCACCCACCCTACAAATGCCTGCACCCAGATTTGACAACAGTCATCCGGAAGTGATGGTCATATCTGAACCATCGAGGGAGCCACTTTCCTGACCTATCTACCCTGTAGAGGAGGGGCAAGTCCTCAAAAATTGGGAGGAGTACCCAATCACTTATGAGGCCGCCATGGGGTCCAGAATCCCTACGATCTTCAAAAAAAAAATGCCACTAGTAGAAGCTCATGTGCCCAGGAACCGTAATGAGCCCTCGTCCTCGGAACGAGACTATTTTGAGGGCTCACCTTCGTTGCTAATGAATTTGCATGATTTTTCTTTATCTTGTTTCACGAATACAGATAGTCCACAAAATCCAAAAAAATAAAAAAGTTTTCAAAATCCAAAAAAATTAAAAACTCTACAAAATTCAAAAAAATCAAATATTTTCAAAATTTTAAAAAAATCAGAAATCTTCAAAATACCTAAGGTTTTCAAAGAATTTCCTCAGTTGAATGAGCCTTGTGACAGAACAGAGTATGAAAAAGATGAATACGATTTTGACCTCGAGCTCGACTTTGATCTCATGGGGATCGAAGAAGAGTCAGAAGAAGAGATTGAGTATCCTCCAAAAGAAATCAAAGAACTCATGGAACGTCACTGTAGACATGAGAAATGTTCGCCTTTGAACCTCAATGCTACGTGGTTTAGAGTCGCCACCATTCTTTTTTGTAAATGGGTGTGAATGGGCACCCGAATCGATTATTTTGAAAACCATTTTTTATGGCATTGTAGTGACTCTCAATCATGGAAAAGGTATGGTCTACCTAAGATCTAAATAAGGGGATTCGGTTAGAGAATGGGGAAGGTGTTAAGCACCCCATTCTCTCCACCTAAGGTGGTTACCTTTAAATTTGGCCATTTTTGAAAAGGATTAAAATAACAAGTAGAATGCATGAGATGCATGAAGTGGGTGGGTGCACATGGTGTGTATGTATCTCTTTAGAAGAGGTTTTGATGTTGGTGTTGACATAAGAGATATCTTATGGAAAAAGACATTCTATGGAGTCAACACACTTTTACATGAGTTGAAATGTTGGTTTATGATTTTAGGGAAGTTCCATGAAAGGAGTTCTCTTAGATCTATAACCTTAATGCATGCATGTTTAGCTAGAAACTTAGTGTTTTAACCCCATCAAGAGAGTTACATATTTCTTCATCATAGCTAAACATGTGTGAGGTGTGTGCGTAGTGTACATTATGATGCATGATATGAGAATGGGTTAAAAAGAGCTTCAACCTCCATCCTTTCGACCAAACCGCCTCAAGCATTCCATGCCCAAGGTTGAGGTTCAATCTACTCGGGATGAAGGAGGGTTCTCCATTACATTCTAAGGGTTTCTAAAAAAAGAAAAGAGAGGGTTAGAAGAAGAAGATGCAAGATAAAAGAGAATAAATAAATAATTACTATCCCACCTTGTCCCCTTAGAATTCTTGAATGAACTTGAGCTTGAGAAGTGAACTTGAGAGTTAAAGGGTATAGTTGAGGGTGAGTTGAGAGCGTTGAAGGTTGAGAGATAGAGATGAGGAGAGAATTGGGTAGAGTTTTAGGTTGAGAGATGGGGGCTTGAGAGCATGAATTGCTTATAGAAAATGAGGGTATCTATAGAGTTTTTGGAGAACTTTTGGGGATAAAGTGGTCCAACCCTAAAAATAAAAAAAATGGACATGAGATTTAGGTTGTTTCTTTTTGGATTTTTCATTTGTATGAGGGTAAAGATGACATTTGTGAAGAAACCCTAAAAGCATGCTTTGATCCTTGGTTTTTTGATAAATAGAGGTGAGAGAACAAAAGTACTTTTGGGAGGATGAATGGAGGAGTGATATGTGTAAAGGTGGAATGGTAGGTAAAAAATAGATCTTGATTTATTTGTAAATAGCTCATAAAGCAAGGGTGGAAGTGTAGTTTTGAAATGGACCAATGGGAAAACAAAATTACATTTGGGAGGGTGAATAGGAGAATGACATGTGTAAAGGTGAAGTGGTAGGTGGAAAGTAGATCTTGGTTCATTTGTAAATAACAAATAAAGCAAGGGTGGAAGTATAATTTTGAAATGGACCAATGGGAGAACTCCATGTGTGTACTTGAAGATTCCCACCTTTTGAGGGTATAATGGGAAGTTCTCTCACCTTTATGGATTATACCAAAGACCAAATAACCTTTTTGATTTGACTAGACTTTTTGAGAAGGGCATTCTTGAGTTTTCACAAAAGAAAGGTTGACTCTCCAATTAGATGATGCATTGGGTGTTGGAGGCTTATGAGGTATCAACATGTGTCATCTTGTGAAGGGGTGAGAGAATGGACTTGGAATGGGCTTGGTGTTGGGCTTGAGTTTGGGTTAGAATATGGACTTGGGTTTGGGCTTAGGTGGGACTTGGTGTTAGCTTTGGGTATGGACTTGGTGTTGGGTTTGGATATGGACTTGGATTTGGGTTAGGACATGGACTTGGGTTTGGAATATGAACTTGGGTTTGGACTTAGGATATGGGTGATGGACATAGGTTTAGGGACAAGGTATGGGCATGATATGAGATGCAAATAGTATGCATGTATGCATGAATGATGATGCCAAGTGGCAATGTGGGTCCATTGAGAAGTTTAAGTCTAACTCAAAATCAATTCGAGAAAATTTGAATTTTCCTACGGGTTCGTGCAAATTGGGGTGTCTACAGCTGCCCCTCTTTGCAGGAGTTGTTTTCAAAGAACTGCAAAGAATAAATTAGACCCTTTATTTGCACGAATCCGAAGTAATTTATTGCATGATGATTAAAAACGCCGGATGGATTGAAGATTTTTGTAAGATGTGGCTACCCAAGCACGGGGTCTGACAGGATTAGCCTTTTAAAAACCCTTGATTTAGTGGCACGGAGCTCGTTTGAAATCTTGGATTGATTTTTGATGAATTTTTTTTAATGATCGACGTTTTAAACCATGCAATGCATTTTGAGATATTTTTTTTTTTTTTTCGTCGTTGGTTTTGAATTTCGAACTTAGTTTCTCCTTCATGGGAGTTGTAGGATCATCTTGAGAGAGCTTAGCGTAGCGTGACCGTCCTTGAGAGAGACTTGCATGATGGTATGATATTTGAGTATTTGGTATGTTGTCATGCCTCAGATATGGAGAGAATCATCGTTGACCAAACTGCTCAGATCGAAGCCTTAAAGGATGACTTGACCTACTACACTTTCCAGGAAAATGCTTGAGTAGCTCTTTGCCCGCTGTTCCTTCTTGTACCCTGCTTTTAATGAGAATGATGTAGCACTATTTGAAATGAATGAAATAGGTTTTTTACATAGTGGCCTCAGATATATCTACTGCTTTCGAAAACACTTGATTTTAAGAAAAGTCCTAGATTCTTCGCCATAGGCCAAAAATAGTAATTTTGATGATGCATTTTTTTTGTTTTAGGTTTTAAAAGATTGCCTTTGTCGAATAATCTGTGACAGACTGTGTTTGAAAACTCTGAAAGTTAATGATCATGGTGCCTTTGCCAAATGTCGAGGATACAAGTGTCAACTAATCCTTAACTTCTTTAGAGTCATCCCCGAGATTGAGAATTTTGATTGAGTTATCTTAGTTGCATCTGTTGGAACATTGAAGACTTTGAGATTTTTGCCGTTCACAGTTTATACTCTTGCGAGTCAAGAGTCTTTTTTTTTTTTTTTTTTTTTTTTTTTTTCATTTTTGCCCCTGGTGCCAATTACGATTTTCACCAGACCCGATTTCCACATTTTTGCTCATCGACGCCCTTTTTGGGTTTTCATCGTGCCAGTGATTTTGATCTTGCCATAGCCTGATTTTTTTACTCACAGTGCCCTGATGGGTTTTCACCATGCCCTTTTAGTCTATGCTTACTTTATAGATTTTTACTTTGAATACCTCCTTGATTTCTCTGTGCCCCTCATGGCTTGGTGACTCAAGTTGAGCTACAAGATCGAACACTGTACTCTTCTAGTGACGCTCTTTCTTGAGTAACAAATCTGGACTCCCCTCTCGAGTTCCTCCGACGATTTTCATGGTACGGTGACTCAAGTTGAGCTTCGAGATTAATGACTCTACACTTCGAGTCGCTCTTTTTTTTCGAGTATTCGATCTGGTCTCCCCTCTCGGGTCTTCCAACGACTTTGGTAGCTTGAAATCTGACTTTAGTAGCAAAATCAATTATATCCTGACGATGTTTTTCATGACATG